>NC_041381.1:28626444-28651822 GCF_002162155.2 Triticum dicoccoides | reverse complement strand
TTAAGTGTGAGTGTGTGTTTTGCCCATCCAGGCGGAAGTTATGTGCACAAAAGAGGAGAACGATTCGATGTGGCGTTAGGATTGAGGGTAATTAACTACTTATGGAGACATAGAGACCTTGAACGTGCATGTGTGAGAGGTATACATGTATACGTGGGATGTGTGTGTGTGTGCGCGCGCATGATCGAGATGAAAGAAAGAAGACATAAGTCCTAAGATCAACGACATGGGAGAGACGGATCGGTATGACAATATGCATGCATGTGAGAATGCAGGGAAGAAGGCCCGACAATTGAGCATGTGTTTTTGTCTTTAAGAGATAGTGGTGTGGGCTGGAGCATGCATCTATGGCAAGTAGAGGGGGTGAGGCGCAACGATTGTGCAAAAGAGATCAACCTATAAATGCATATGTATGGATAGACATATATAGTGTGGGTGATAGGAAGCAAGACTCCGTGCGAGAAAGAAATGTTGATGGAGAAACTACAGATAGATACAGAGATGGAGATTCTAGCTAGAGAGACATCCATTAGTTTGGGTGTCGGAGATGACCGTCGGGTGGTTCAAAGGGTGAGGTTATATATGTGTGTGAGCGGGCACTTGACTGTATGCATGTAGAGAGAAACATATGTAGTGTGCGTGATAGGAATCAAGAGTGAGGGAGAGAAAGAAGGTTGATGGAGAAACAGATAAACAGAAAGATAAAAATGCTAGCTAGTGTGCGCTAGAGATAGGAGTCGAGTGGATCAGAAGGCTGGGTTATGTGTGTGGGTGTGAGAGAGATAGAGAGAGGGTGCATGTGAGTCACATACAAACAAATATCAGAGAGAAATGAGATCCAGATAGACGGAGTTTTGTGTTTGCGAGAGAGAAAGATATTTCACAACGAGAGTGATAGCTAGAGAGACATATGAGGGAACGCAAGATATCTCTAGGGAGAGAGGGTGTGTTTGAGCGACATACAAGAGAACAATGGAGAAATATGAGACCCTGGGAGACAGAGTTTGTGTTTGTGTGTGAGAAAGAGATATTGAAGAGGAAGAGTCGTAGGTTCTCATATCTAAGGAGCGAAAGACATCTCTGTATGAGGGGTGTGCGAGTGGCACACATGGGGATAGTTGAGAGAAATGAGACCCCGGGAGACAAAGTTTTGTGTTTGTGTGAGAGAAAGAGATTCCACATGGAGAATCATAGCTAGAGACACATAGCAGGGAGCGAGATATACTTAGAGAGAGATAGAGTGATGAAGGTAGATGGAGAGAGTACCGTCAGTGTGTTACAAAGATAAAAGATCATTGTCGACATACAGGTAGCACGAGAGATGCCTAAGCGACGATGAACGCGTATAGGTCCAGAGAGATAGTCCTATATAAGCATGAGTGATAGCTATATGAGACGAATATCTGGATTAAAGGGGATTCAAATATTTAAACTGGAGATCACGACATCGATAATATCATAACGCAAATTGGGGTATCAAACATGCATATTCATTTGAATTTGGGCACACGTGTAATGTTATATAGTTTATCAATATTGGTGATCCATAGATTCTTCAATTACAAACAATGCATGGTTTATATGCAATTAATGTCTAAACGGGATTACACGATATGTTGTTGCGTGTGTGAAACACATTATACATGTTTGAGAAGTTAAAAAAAACCCGCATGAAACACACGTTAATTGGAGACAGTTAGCGAGGAATGCATACATTGGATTTCAACATAAAGTGGTTTCAAATATTTGAAAATCCAAATTGATGGATACAACCTTATGAATCTGAGATCATGCCATTTGTAAACCATATTTATGTATAAATGGTGTTGTGCTTTTGAAAGTATATATGTAAAAAAATGATGTATATAGAATGTAATTCCAATTGAAAATGGATCCCGCCCAAAAAAATAGTAGAATACAAACGGGATTCAAATTGAGTTGGCACGGTAAACGTGCATTGTGCAAAATTTGAACGAAGCGGGGAAAGTCACAGTAACCGCCTGAAACCAAAATCTGCGAGATGGAAATCACTACTGCCTATCCCAGCCGCGCAAAGCCTATCTGCTGGATTTCTATAGGTTTCGATAGGGGTAGGTTTGTAATTTCACCCAAACGTGACGTAACCGCCTCTCACCTGAATTCATACACGGTGGGCGCCAAAACACAGTGTGCCCTCGGCCAAAATCGACTCCCTCCCTGATTCATATTCATACACGGTGGGCGCCGAAAACAAACTCTCGTTGGCAAATATTCGGTGTATGCGAGATTACCGTCCTATCCCCAACCGACTAATGTTGCTGTGATGTAGTAGAAATTTGAAACGGGGGCTAAGTTTGTAAATTTCCTCGCATTTGAGACAAGTGTGCCCTGAATACATGGTTCCCCCCTTCCTCTCTACCTCCCTTTTCCCCATTCGCACTCCGTGGGCGCCGAAACACCCTCTCCACCCCACCCTCCTCCGTCCGCCGCCATCCGCCACCCCATCCACCGCCGTCCTCCTCCACCATGCCGGAGCTGATACCCCGATGCTGCCGTCCATTACAAGAGATCGACCTCTCTCATCCACGCCTTTGGACCGGGATCCTACCATCCCGTCCTCTCGCTTCATCCCCGCCGTCGTCCACCTTGTCGGCGCCGCTCCTACGACCGTCTCGTCCACCGCGCCCTGCCGCCACGGTCTACCCTCCTAGATCTGCTTCCACGCTGCCGACAGCCATCGCTACCGCAGCACCGTCAAATTCTCACCAGATGTGTACACGGCGCCGCACCAAAGGCGGTACTCTTTCGTATCTGGTCAACTTATTTACCGCAGCAAGAAAATAGATTGCCACTGCTTTACTCTGATTTCTTGTCTTGGTTGCGAAGTTGCCTTTGTCCGGTTTGCACCTTCAGATCCGCCATGGCACGCTCAACACTATACTCCCAATGCTTATGGTTTTCCCCTTTTATATTCCACACTAGTTAAATCACAGTAGACTAAATTTCAAAATTGGGTCAGTCGATTTTTCAGAGCTCGCCGGAGTTCGCCGGTGCGATCCAAGGGGCTCGGGTGGTTGTGGGGCCTCACCGAATGAAGAAAACTCAACGCGGGTGGGGGTGGGGGTGGCGGAGGAACAAAGGCGGTGGGGCCGGTGGTCCGGCTGGCGGCCCGTGCGGTGTTCTGTATGGGAAGAATCAGAGACGAGGAAGAAGAAGGGTTAGGAGACGTAGGATCTTCATCCAACCGCCTGAAATGGTCGAGAGATAGCTGGGGGTTGCATTCTTAATGCGCTCTGGTTCATCATGTGTGGGCACTGCACAACCAACATTTTATTATCCAAAATCTGCTTGCTCTTCTTTACCATGTTCGATAGTGCTGGCCTGTACGTGATCGATAGGCTTTCAATTACTAGCGGCAGTACAACACCGTATTTTCAAGCCAGTTCCACTTTCCCGATTTATATATCGTGGTTATGGTGTACCCCTGTTATGTACACTATGATCTGCCTAGTTGTTGTGTGGTCTTGTTATCATGGTTTGGCAATAAACTATGTATACAGTATATTATGAACCTATCATCTGCCAGCTATCCTTACTTCTGGAGCCTATTTTTTGTGTACTTGTGCCAGATTATATAAATGCACACACGATATTACAGCACACATGAGCTCTCTCATCAGAATCCAGTGATAGCACATAAGTGTTTACAGGGGCACCCCTATATTAGAATATCATCTACATTACAAATATAATCTCATAACTATTTATGTTTTCATGGTTCTCAGATATTATACGCAATTACAGTGAATATCAGAATCCTCGCATCAGAAGAATATTGTGGAACACTACAATGACTTACAAAATTGGCACCAAGGCATTGAGTGCCATTCTGGAAGCAATGAAACTCGTACGCTCCCCACCTATTGATTCTTGTTCAGAATATCATTCTAATGACTATTCTAACCTCGAGGAGTTAAAGGCAGATGGCCTGTCCTGTTCACCCATCAAGGTGCTTGTTCTAATTTGGCAAGGTTTTATTGTTTGCGCGTATCTTGCATATGTTGTCTTGCATTTCTTCTACTTTGTTGCACCACCATCTGCTTAGTTTACTCATCATATAACTCGAGATGCTATGCCCATCCATTATCAATACATATTCCATCTATCGTCATACCATGTTTTTTCCACTCAAATGCTGTTCTTGTGCATCAGACATCAAAAAGGAAGAGGGTGATTGCCGAACCTGAAGGAGCACCAACAAAGTCCTTGAAAAACATGGTGGTGCCGGAGAAATCAGACAGCGCCCCACTTATATTGGCTGTACAACCAGTGACACAAAACATAGGACCGACTCCAGCAGACTGTACCCATACTTCACTGGCCACACCACTAGCCCCACCACACAGGACCTGCACTCCAGCAAAAGGTATACCGATTTCATTTGCCATAGCACCAGCCGTACCACAGAAAAATCCCACTCCAGCAAAAAGTACGGCAAGTCCACTGGCCTAAGACCTATCCCAATTGCAGAGACGGCCAATTCCTGCAGATTGGAATCCCATTCCATTTATTCCCAGTTTAAAAGACAATGCTTTCAATGTTGTTAGGGACTACGTGCATATATTCCCATCATGGGAAGATTATAGTGAAGATAAACACCATTTTCACATCTTCCTATCCAACTTACATGTAAGTGCTATTATTCATGGTTATTATTTTCCTATTTTCTGCTGATCGAACACATCAATGATTTACATTACATTGTTGTAACTAGGTGAGGGTCAATCTGGATAGTCATGACGAGCAAAGCTTGCTTGTGCTTTTCAAGGAAGCATTGCAGCAGTGTCGGTGTTACCTGAGGAAATCATACTTTGATGGCAAGTCTATAAACAAATTTCTGGTGAAGTCTCCTATGCTAAATTTAGAAGATATTGAATGGAAAAACCTTGTTATGCACTGGTCTCGTTCCCAGGATGAGGTACTGTCTATGAAATCACATGACAATTTGAACTTCTACTTTTCCGCATGTGCCTTACGGATCTTTTTTGCAGGAAATCAGCTCGAAGAAGAATTCTGGTTTGAAAAGAACGATAGGATATCGCAAATATGCTGCCTGCTGCTTTGCTCTTGTTAGTACCTGTTGTCCTGTATCACTGTACTTGCATACATACCTGGTTCATTATATGACAGCAGTATGCATGATAGCTTGCTTATCAATTGTTCGCTCCAAATTATCTGATCTGTATGAATGGTTACATTAGTGTAGAATATATCCAATGCCAATGAATTTTTTAGCTCTGCATTGTTCTTGTAAGTACATGCTGTCCTTTATGACTGTACTTATATTGACAGGTAGTTGTTCATGTACCATCACTCTGCAGCTTATTTTCCTTTGCCCTCCATTTTCTACACATCAGATCTATATTTACTCTTACCATAAGGTTGGTACTGAAGAAGTTTAGCTGTGCATTGCTCTTGGCTGTGCCTTTTGCTTGTATCGCTGCACATATATTTATAGCTACTTGGTTATGTAGCATCACTCTTCATCTTATCTTAAATATTCTCCATTTTTTTGTATATTATCACATCTATATTTACTCTTAACAAAATGTAGAATAAAGGCGATGCTTATGAAGAACATTTTGTGCTAAACTTCTTGAATTGCCCCCCCCCCCATCAGCATGGACAAGGGCTTTATAGAGCCTGTCTTCACCAGTAATGTAAGTTTGTCCTTCTCAAGCCTTCAAACTTTGTTTTGTATATTTGGTTAGGCATGACTGCAACAACTGTTTATTTTTGATGTTTGCATCAAATTGCATGTTTGAAGTTTATTATGTAGTTCATAAACAAAAGTTTGTCCTTCTCAATTTAAGTTTTCAGTTGTACAACCAAGTTCCTTCTTCATACCATGTAAATTAAACTATATAGAGCAAGTGATCTTCTTTTGCACTACATGTATGCTTTTCTTCATCCGTAATCCAGTGGTGTGGTGAACCTACCCACTACAGCACAATGTCATATTCTGCAATGTCTTAACTATGAACAATGTCATATCATTCTACTATTATTTAAACCGCCTCTTTATTTGCCAATCTAAAATAGGATAAATTGACAGCACACTAACGATTGATACTTATGAGTTCTTGATCTGTAATCCAGTGGTGTCGTGAAGCTGCTAACTCCTTCACAATGTCAATTCCTGCCATGTCTTGACCTGAACAATACCATATTGTGTTAATGCAATTTTAAACTGTGTCACTTTATTCGTCAGTAAGAAAAGTGATGAATTGTCAGCACTGATACTTTTATGTGCAAAACCTGTCATCTGTCTGCTTGTTTATCTTTCAGAGTGAGGAAGATATAAGTGTTGAACAAGCGCAGTCTCATCATCTTGCTCAGCTGCTTGTGCTGCAGCTCCCCAGCAGGGCTAACCTTTCTTGAACTCTATTGAAGTGCTGTCGGTTTTGTATATTATTTTGTCGGCGTGTTTATTTGCACTGGTGGCGATCTTTGATGCCCAGTGTATGTAATCTGCTGTCTGCTTGTGCTTTATTATCATAGTGGCGAACTTTGATGCCCAGTGGATGTAATATGCCGTAATTTCTTTATTGTATAGTCTAGGTTTTTTCTTATTCACGATGCTGCAGTTATTTTACTGTATATATATCCTGTCTTTGCAGTAAACCGGCCAAACCGTAAAATTATGATACATAATCGGGCCGTCATGCAATCACGATGTATGTTCCGCATCATGGGCCCCGTCAAACTGGCCCACTAGTAGATTCGGGCCTTTTATAGGCCGAGTAACCCCTGGCCCTCTTTTCGCAAGAAAACTCAATGGGCTTTTAGGAGGCTGAGAAGTAGGCTGGGCCTGAAACGTGCCGAATAGCTCACGGGCCGGCGGCAGCCCGAAATGGACCCCGGCCCATGATTGTGCGAATCAATTCACGGGCTTTTAACAGGCCAAAGTTGTCTCGGTCCTTGTTTGGCCCAATCAGATATCGGCTGCGAGCAGGCCGGATGCAAACCGGGCCATAGTTAGGCCCAACTATATGATGGGCTTTTAACAGGCCAAAATTAATATAGGGCCGAAATGTTAAATGGGCCCTTAACAGGCCGAAACTAATATCAGGCCGAATTACTAAATGGGCCTTTAGCAAGTGGGCCCAAAAGCATAGCGTCCAGTCAACGGGCCAAATCTGATATGGGCCATAATTGAGCCCAAAACCTCTTAAAGGGCCGGACCTGATCTGGGCCGTGATTTTGCCCAGAAAGTGGGAGGCTTTTAACGGACCGGATCTTATATGGGCCATTACTAGGCCCGGAACGTGGCAGGCCATTAATGGACCAGATCAATTATGGGCCGGCATTTGGCCCAAAACATGGCAGCCAATTAATGGGCCGGCCTACTAGGGTCCTCAAAATCTTGTGGGCCTACAGCTGGGCTGGCCCATTAATGTCGGCGAAATCTCGTGGGCCTTTAGCTGGGCCGGCCCATTATGATCCGCAAGAATTTTGTGGGCCTTTACCTGGGCCGACCATTATGGCACACAAAAATCTTGTGGGCCTTTACTTGGGCCGGCCTATTATGGCCCGCAAAATCTTGTGGGCCTTTACCTGGGCCAGCCCATTATAGTCTGCAAAATCTCGTGGGCCTTTAACTGGACCGGCCCATTATGGGCCGCAAAATCTTGTGGGCCTTTTAGTTGGGCCGGCCCATTTAAACTTGATTGGTTGTGCCACGTGTCGACGTATCATAGGTGCCTTCTGTCCAATGAGTGGATGACATCTGTCCCAACGATGAGCCGACACGTGTTTCCTCCAGCTAATGATGATTTTACACGTGGAAAATCCCATTGGTCGGGGCTGTTAACGGGTTATCGGATCCAAAACCCGACCCGATAGCTTAACGGCGTTCCGTTACGGTGGATGCCACGTGTCGGTCACCCTTGACGAAAGCACTTCTGTAACGCGCGATTTATTGTCATGGAAGTGGACACTTCCGTGATGATAATTTTGGTAATGTCATCGAACACTTCTATGACAGCACAGGTATGACTATCTTGATTCTGTCATAAATTTGTCATGGATGTACATGCATGACAAAAAACGCGACCTACTATGACAAACACGTATCATCACGGAAGTGTATTTTTTTGTAGTGTGATGACTTCACACATAGAAAGTATGAGGCATAAAAGTTGTTGAGAGTTGATAAACGTAGTTCTGGTCATCGTTGCAATTAATAGGAAGTAATAAGGAAAGAGAAGTTTCACATACAAATATATTATCTTGGACATCTTTTATGATTGTGAAGCACTCATTAAGTATGACATGCTAAAAGAGTTGACGTTGGACAAGGAATACAATGTAATGGTTTATGTTTTCTCACATCTCAGTTAAAGTATATTGTCATTGACCTTCCAAACATGTTGAGCTTGCCTTTCCCCCTCATGCTAGCCAAATTCCTTGCACTAAGTAGAAATACTACTTGTGCTTCCAATATCCTTAAACCCAGTTTTGCCATGAGAGTCCATCATACCTACCTATGGATTGAGTAAGATCCTTCAAGTAAGTTGTCATGTTGTAGGCAATAAAAATTGCTATCTAAATATGTATGACTTATTAGTGTAGAGAAAATAAGCTTTATACGATCTTGTTGTGGAAGCAATAAAAGCGATGGACTGCATAATAAAGGTCCACATACAAGGGGCAATATAAAGTGACGTTCTTTTGCATTAAGATTTCATGCATCCAACCCTAAACGCACATGACAACCTCTGCTTCCCTCTGCGAAGGGCCTATCTTTTACTTTATGTTTTTACTTTATGCGTGAGTCAAGGTGATCCTCACCTTTCCCTTTTTCATTTTATCCTTTGGCAACCTCCTCGTGTTTGAAAGATCATGATATATATATCCAATTGGATGTAAGTTAGCATGGACTATTATTGTTGACATCACCTAAAAGTGAATACGTTGGGAGGCAACACAATAAGCCCCTATCTTTCTCAGTGTCCGGCTGAAACTCCATAACCACAAGTATTGCATGAGTGTTAGCAATTGTAGAAGACTACTTGATAGTTGAGTATGTGGACTTGCTGAAAAGCTCTATTGTTGACTCTTTCTGATGTTATGATAAATTGCAATTGCTTCAATGACTGAGATTATAGTTTATTAGTTCCCAATGAAGTTTCTGAACCATGCTTGACATTGTGAATTGATCATTACTTGAGCATAAGAAATCATATGACAAAATCTATATATGTTGTTGTTATAAGAATGATCATGATGCCCTCATGTCCGTATTTTATTTTTATCGACACCTCTATCTCTAAACATGTGGACATATTTTCGATTTCGGCTTCCGCTTGAGGACAAGTGAGGTCTAAGCTTGGTGGAGTTGATACGTCCATTTTGCATCATGCTTTTATATCAATATTTATTGCATTATGGGCTGTTATTACACATTATATCCCAATACTTATGGCTATTCTCTCTTATTTTACAAGGTATACCATGAAGAGGGGGAATGCCGGCAGCTGGAATTCTGGCTGGAAAAGGAGCAAACATTGGAAACCTATTCTGCACTACTCCAAAAATCCTGAAACTCCACGAAACTTATTTTTGGAATTAATAAGAATTATTGAGCAGAACAAACACCTCAGGGGGCTCACACCCTGGCCAGGAGGGTGGGGGGCGCGCCCACCCCTACTGGGGGCGCCCCCTGTCTCCTAGGCCCCCTAGTGGCCCTCCGGTGTCCATCTTCTACTATATGAAGGCTTTTACCCTGGAAAAAAATCGGGGGCAAGCTTACGGGACGAAACTCCGCCACGAGGCGGAACCAATCTAGGGCTCCGGCGGAGCTGTTCTGCCGGGGACACTTCCCTCCAGGAGGGGGAAATCATCACCATCGTCATCACCAACGATCCTCTCATCGGGAGGGGGTCAATCTTCATCAACATCTTCACCAACACCATCTCCTCTCAAAACCCTAGTTCATCTCTTGTATCCAATCTTGTATCAAAACCACAAATTGGTACCTATGGGTTGCTAGTAGTGTTGATTACTCCTTGTAGTTGATGCTAATTGGTTTACTTGGTGGAAGATCATATGTTCAGATCCTTAATGCATATTATTACTCCTCTGATTATGAACATGAATATGCTTTTTGAGTAGTTACGTTTGTTTCTAAGGACATGGGTGAAGTCTTGCTATTAGTAGTCATGTGAATTTGGTATTCGTTCGATATTTTGACGAGATGTATGTTGTCTTTCCTCTAGTGGTGTTATGTGAACGTCGACTACATGACACTTCACCATTATTTGGGCCTAGAGGAAGGCATAGGGAAGTAATAAGTAGATGATGGGTTGCTAGAGTGACAGAAGTTTAAACCTAGTTTATGCATTGCTTTGTTAGGGGCTGATTTGGATCCATATGTTTAATGATGTGGTTAGGTTTACCTTAATACTTCTTTTGTAGTTGCGGATGCTTGCAATAGGGGTTAACCATAAGTGGGATGCTTGTCCAAGTAAAGGCAGTACCCAAGCACCGGTCCACCCACATATCAAATTATCAAAGTACCGAACGCGACTCATATGAGCGTGATGAAAACTAGCTTGACAATAATTCTCATGTGTCCTCGGGAGCTCCTTTCCCATTATAAGAAATTGTCCAGGCTTATCCTTTGCTACAAAAAGGATTGGGCCATCTTGCTGCACTTTATTTACTTTCATTGCTTGTTACTCGTTACAAATTATCTTATCACAAAACTATCTATCACCTACAATTTCAGTGCTTGCAGAGAAAACTTTACTGAAAATCGCTTACCATTTCCTTCTGGTCCTCGTTGGGTTCGACACTCTTACTTATCGAAAGGACTACGATAGATCCCCTACACTTGTGGGTCATCAATGAGCATTACCGAGAGGGCCCAGAGATACCTCTCCAATACACGGAGTGAAAAATCCTAATCTTGATCTATGCCGACCAAACAAACACCTTCGGAGACACCTATAGAGCATCTTTATAATCAACTAGTTACGTTGTGACGTTTGATAGCACAAAAAGTGTTCCTCTGATATTCGGGAGTTGCATAATCTCATAGTCAGAGGAACATGTATAAGTCATGAAGAAAGCAATAGCAATAAAACTTATCAATCATTATACTAAGCTAACAGATAGGTCTTGTCCATCACATCATTCTCTAATGATGTGATCCCGTTCATCAAATGACAACACATGTCTATGTTCATCAAATGACAACACATGTCTATGGTCAGGAAACATAACCAACTCTGATTAACGAGCTAGTCAAGTAGAGGCATACTAGGGACACTTTGTTTTGTCTATGTATTCACACATATACTAAGTTTCCGGTTAATACAATTCTAGCATGAATAATAAAATGTTTATCATGATATAAGGAAATATAAATAACAACTTTATTATTGCCTCTAGGGCATATTTCCTTCAGAACACAACCTACCCGAGTGGGGCGTCCTACACGTACAGGAGCATTATTCATGGTTGGGACCTCCTGAGGGAGGGAGTGGTTTGGCGCATTGGAGATGGAGCGGCTATTAACATCCACCACGAAAATTGGATTCCGAGGGCTGGGAGTTTGAAACCACTTGGCCAACATTTTATGTAGGGAATCACACGAGTGAGTGACCTGCTTTTGACTGAAGGGAATGCATGGGATCATGGCAAAGTGGATGCCATGTTCTCCATGGAGGATGCATATGATATCAAACAGATAATAGTTGGAGGCCCAGGGTGCAGCGATTATTTGGCTTGGAATCATACAAAGTCTGGACAGTTTACTGTCAGGTCAGCTTATCACCTATGTATGGCGCTAAAAAGGACAAAAACCGGACGGCCAGAGTCCACGTCATCGGTTCGAAACCATAAGAGCTGGCTAGCACTTTGGAACACTAATGCTCCTAGGAAGGCTAAAATTCATATGTGGAGGCTGATCAAGAATGGACTACCTGTTGGAGTGGAATTGCATAGGAGAAGAATAAAACCAGGGATTTTTTGCACGGCGTGTGGCAGAGAAGAAACTGTCTTTCATCGCTTCTGGGCATGCCCACACTCAGCCATGTTCTGGAAGGTGCTAAGCTCGGAGAAAGGGATTCCGGTGGCGATCCCACCAGTTTCAGACGAATCCCATGGAGAGCTAGCCTTATGGTTGCTGCAATGGTTTGCCGATGCAGGCGAACATGAGCGGGAGCTGATGGTCCAGGCGGTGTATGGCCTATGGCTTGCACCGAACGAAGCAAGAGATGGCAAAAGAATTATTGATCCGAGATTGGTTGCTGAATCAGTGCACCAACACGTGACAGAATGGGCAAGTATTCATACAAGGGAATCGAAATGCCGCCCTCCAGCACTGGCCGTGAGATGGAGCCCACCGGAGCAAGGCTGGCTCAGGGCATGTACAATGCATAGCCTCAAGATGATGCCTCGCATGTCATGTAGGATTGGATATGACGTAAAGTAGGTTCGGATAGGGAAGCGGGATCCTCTTCAGGAGGCGGGTGCTTGAAGAGAAAAAGTGTGGTCCGGTGACAAAAGCTGAAAAGGTTGGAGTGAAAAGTAGAGATGCATGTATACTAAAGTCTTTATTTTCTATTTCTTAATGAGGCCCACTAGTGATAGCTTGCATTGGGGAAAAAAATAAATGTAGGTGCCTCAAATTACTTTTTGTCATGAGGTATATGTATCCATATGCCACCATTATACATGCCTTCAAAGCAAACTCTGACGGATCAGTGGCTAAACAGCAGGACTGTGGCGGCGGAGGGGTGGTCCTTAGGGACCACGACGGTGCTTTTAGGGGAGGAGCCTGCTATGTTTTCCCTCATGTTTCAGACCCTGAAGTTGCTGAGATTCTGGCTTGTCAAAAGGCTGTGCAGTTTGCAGTAGACAGGGGAGCCTCTAAAGTGCACCTGGAAGTGGATTGTCAATCTGTTGCACTAATGCTTAACGAACAAACTAATGCTGATGGGATGGACACTTGAAGGATTTAAGTTTTCATGGATTTGTAGATCTGGGAATCGAGGAGCCCATTTGTTAGCTAGAGAAGGAGTTAGCTCTGAACTTTGTAATTTTTGGTTGTCTGACCCCCCCGAGTGCATCTTGCATGTAACCTCTGATGAAATCCCAACTGTGGGGTGATTAATAAAGGCTCATGATGATGATTCTAAAAAAAAGGTCCCTGCCCGGCTCAAAAAATGTAGCAGTAGGCTTTGCTCAAAAAAATGTGCTAGCCATGCCGGGCTAGGCACCCCTATGTCTTGGTTTTAGCAAGAAAGGAGGAAGCATTCTACACATATCTATATATATTACAAAAAAACCACTCTTCAAAAACACATTTGAAAAATATTGAAAAAGTATAATAAAATGTTAAACAATAATTTAAAAAATGCCGAACAGGTATTTGAACGTGTTGAATAAGTATTAAAAATGTTAAATAAGTATTCCAAAAATATTGAATAAGCATTCGGACAATGTTGAACGTGTATACAAAAAATATTGATCACTTATTAAAAAATATTTTTTTAGTGGATTAAAAAAATCTTTTTGACATATAAAAAATGTAGAGTGAAAACAAAAAAAAATGTAGAAGAAAAAGAAACCAAACAAAAAATGGAGAAGGACAAAAGAAAACCGAATAAAAGATGGATAAGAAAAAGAAAAACCGAACCAAAAATGGAGAAGAAAAAAGAAAAGCAAACAAAAGAGAAGAAAACCCTGTGAAAAAAGGAAAAAAAAAACGCGTGAAAACAAATAGAAAATCCGGCTTCCTTTGCCTCAAGTATGTTACACGCCTTTTTTAGGGGTATATTTTTTTTTGAGACAATTTTTTTAGGGGTATATCACACGCCTAGTCCTAACCACATCGATGCCCACTTGTCTCATATCTTTCTCTTTTTCATTTAATGTGGGCCGGTCCAATGACGGGCCGGGCACGCGGGCTATCGTGCCGGGCCGACAACACTGGCCCGTTTGGCCAGGTTTGTGCCGGCCGCCTCTCAGCGAAACCCGATTCCCCCGTCTCCGTCTGGCCGCCTCCGCCTCCATCTTCACTTCTTCAATCCCCTCCCCGCCTCCATAAATCCTTCTACTTCGAGCGATGCCGCGGAATCAGACCGCCGGCACGGCCTCCGGTGGAGTGCGGTCGCCGCCGAGTCAAGTCGGGGGTCGGACGCCCTTGTCGGTGGTGCCGCCGCTGAATCAAGTCGCCAATTGGACCGCCGGCACGGTCTCCGGTGGACAAGCCCTGCCGAAGCAAGTCAGGAATCGGACGCCCCCTCCGCCGCCCAAGGGTCAGACGGTCGGCGCGGCCTCCGGTGGAGTGGTGCTGCCCAAGCAAGTTGGGAATCGGACTCCCGTCTCGCTCCCTCCGTCACCGAACCAAGTCCGAAATCGGAGGCTCAGTTCCCTCTCCGCTGGAGAGGTGTCGCCGAGGCAAGTTGGGAATCGGTCGCCCTTGTCGGTCCAGCTGCTGCCGAAGCAACACAAGGATCATCAGACGGTCTCCACTCTCTCCCATGTAGAGGTGCTGCCGAAGCAAGTCGGGAATCATAGGCCCTCGTCGGTGCTACCGAAGCAAGTCGGGAATCAGACACCCTCGTCGGTGCTGCCGCCGCTAAAGCAACACAGGGGTCAGACGGTCGGCGGCACGCTCTCCCATGGAAAGGTGCTGCCGAAGCAAGTCAGGAATCAGACACCCTCGTCGGTGCTGCCGCCGCTAAAGCAACACAGGGGTCAGACGGTCGGCGGCACGCTCTCCCATGGAAAGGTGCTGCCGAAGCAAGTCGGGAATCAGACACCCTCGTCGGTGCTGCCGCCGCTGAAGCAACGCAGAGATCAGACGGTCGGCGGCACGCTCTCCCATGGAAAGGTGCTGCCGAAGCAAGTCGGGAATCGGACGCCCTCATCGGTGCTGCATCACACGAAGCAACACAGGGGTCAGACGATTGGCGGCATGGTATCTGGTGCAAAGGTGCTGCAGAAGCAAGTCGGGAAGCGGACACCCTCGTCAGTGCAGCACAGGGGTCAAACCGTCGGCACGGCTTCCGGTGGAGAGGTGCTGCGGAAGCAAGTCAGGAATTGGACGGCGGTGCTGCCACCGCTGAAGCAACACAGGGATCAGACAGTCGGCACGGTCTCTGGTGGAGAATCCTCACTCCACACCCCACAACAAGGCAGACCAGCCGGTTCCTCAAAATCTAGTGCATGTGCCACTCTCCGCGGCAATACTAGTTTGCATGCTCGTAAGCCATCTGCAGCCACCAACAAAACTATTGATCAAGCTAAGTCAAAGAAGAACAAGGAACTAGAAGAAGCAGAGGACGAAATCCGAAGGCTGAACAAATTGGGCCTGGGAGATGATATCAGCAACGAAGAGTATCGTGCTTATCTCAAACAGCTGCCTGACAAGCCTTATGTCAATCTTTCCACTAAGCTGGATGCTGTGCAGCTGAAAGAGCTCAATGCTCGCCATGAAATGTATCGCATCAAATATTATCAGGTTAGATTCGTAGTCCCATCACCCAGTGTAAGTATGTCATACATGGTACTGTTGAGTCCATGTAGGTTGCTTCGCTTGTGTTAGTATTCAATTAGTAGTTATATGCTGCGTATGATGGTTTTGTAATACCCTGTTCATAGCTAATTTAACCCCATGATTGATCCATTGTCTATAGCTGTCACAACACGTGCCTGAGGATAAGCTTTGCTATGATAAGCTGCAAGAGGACTACCCCCCTGGCTGTCGTCCTATGGGGCAGAGATATTTTAAGTCCTTTGAGGAAGATGATGAATTAGATTGGTCTTTCCACCCTGATTACTGCAAACTTGCTGACCTGGAGGACTACCAACGGCTGGTCCCTCGAAATTATGTACGTGTGTTTTTGTTTTCTGGGCAAGTTGTATGCATCTGCTTATGTTTTGTTGATCTAGTACGATAGACCAGTGTTTAAGCTCATCAGACACTACTCACCAAAACGACAATACTGTTGTTAGATCAAAATATTTATATGGTGTTGTAGTTGTAAAACCTCGTAAAAGATTAAAAAAAACCGTTCCAGTATATTCCTGTTATATTCTTGGGATCCCTATATTCTTGTAGACCAATTCGCACGCATGTTCATGCTGCAGGAGCTGTACGTTTTAATTACTGTTACCTTGAAAGAAGTGTTATATAATGTTATAATAATTTTATAAGCTAGAACGCGATACTCATCAATTTCTGTGAGAAACTAGCCTGTTTGACTAAATACAATTATAGTGCGTATTCAGGACAATTTTCTTTCACCTTGTTGCCTTTTATGTTAATTGCTACCTTATCATGTTAATAATAATAATAATATAGTGAAACTGTTTGTAATTTTTTTCTTCTATCAAGGATAGCAAACTATATTATTTCCTTTAGATGACCTTTTGGCAAATGTATCAAAACTTATAAAATGGTCAAGTATAATTAGCTGATTGTTTGATATTCTTTCTTTTTTTATTGTTGGCTACCTCTCTAATGCCCTTTGGTGTAGGGTGGTTTTGAGTATGTCAATTGGGATGAGTACCACACGGATTGTCATAGCTATGAGATTGAACAAGAATATGTCAAATTTTGTGAAGAATTGTCGAAGAAACTTAAGGTATGCACCATAGATATGATAAAGTTACTCAAATGTGTTTTTTTTTGTACTAACAATCTTTTTTTTTCTCGCGACAGTGGATTGAAGCTTATGTGCTAAGTCAGCCTCCATCTCTTATGGTAAGCATGTCTATACAAAAACACATGGAGTGACACTATATATGTCAATATACATACTTTAGCACCATCATAATTTCTCTTCTATTTTAGTGGGGAAAGATTTTGACCAGAGGAACTTACCAAGCAATCAAGATCGCTACTGACTTCTCGGAGATATATGGGGGCTTAGCCTTTTCTGGCTTCTACGTAGGGTCTCTCGTACACTTGTTATTTTCATTTAGGTGTTATGTATTTAACAATTGCATATTTTTTTAATTCAGGAGTGGTTAGATAGCATGGGTTTTGATGTATGTTGCTACAACGAGTTTGATGGTCTCTATTATGAGATTTGGCAAAGGTACACGATGGAGGTTAGTACTGAACAACCAAGAAATGATTCAGTGATTATAACTCTCATGTTGTGATGCTTTGTGATGTATTTTCCTTTTCTCCCCTTGAACAATTAACAGAAGAAATTCAGGGATGCTTTGTATGAAGTCTATGAACTTAACATGTTCCCGTTACGCCAAGAAAGAATGAGACGTGCACTGGAGAATGACACATTCTGCTCTGACTTGGAAGAGGAGGTAAATTGTTTTCCTTTCTCAGATGGTTTCCAAATTCACATGATATTCATGATTATAGGTGTTTTATATGCTCATCTTTTTCATACTTTTACTTTTCAGTTTCTTGCTTGCACAGCTTGCCTCAAGGAAGTAAGTGCCGTTCTGTGTGTCTCACACTCTTCCGCCATATTTGGATGCAAAGTGTTTTTATAGTTTTTTCTGAATTCCATGATTTCTGAAAAGAACAATAGTTACTTTGTGGCGTCTGGACCTAGTAAATACCATAATTTTACAAGCTGCAGTATTCCTGGTACTATGGTATTTTGGGAGTATTAAAAAATCTACTCCTGCCCTATTTTCTCTAAATAGAGAAACAACTGCATGGGATGTTTTAGTTAGTGTCGCTACTCTGATTTTGTGTCCACTAATTTGGATCTTAGGCATCATCCACTAGGCAGTCAGTTACCAGTGTTACAACATATGTTGCTTTGAAACCGTGTCACATAGTAGAGAATATATAAGTATAGATCTGATATGTTATAGTTTATATACAGAGCCAATTAACCAAACAGTTGTCTTCAATGTGCATGTGCATGCCCAAAAACTAGTTAGATTTTTTTATGATAGCTATGGAACGTAAAATAAGAAAACAGAAACTTCAGTAAATACTACCATCGCCAAATGCTTCGTTGTATTTGTACACTATTTTCTACCTACAACCCAAAATACCATTGATTTTCCAGTACTATAGGTTTTTAAATACTTGGCATCCAAACAGAGAGCCTAGATCGAAACCATCGGAACATTGTTCTTGTGTTTGATGCTATACCTGACCATAGTTTGCAGAGGACAAAAGCAAGATTTCAGAGGATAAAGCCCGGGAGTTGATCGCAGAGGCACTTAGAAAGGAGGTACTTTATTATAAAACTGCATCCGCATACCTGTTTCAAGTTTCAACTATAGTTTACTTAAGTGAAGTTCTTTTTTTTTTTCAGACGCAGAAACCGAAGTTCTATGAGGATTATTGTAGGAAGAAGCTAGATATTGCTCAGGCTATTGGGTTAATTCCCAGTGTACCGTCTTAACTGTTGATCTTCCTGATTCACACCATTTCATTTGTCGCTGGCCAAGTTAGACATGCAGCGTAACCGCCACTAAGTAATTGGCACGTGCCATGCGCATATGTACTGTACAACTCAAGGAATGTAAATTAAGATGGAAATTTTTTCATTCTCCCCTTTTCTTGTTGATCACTCTTTCTTCATCTGATGATCATCAACTGTATCTTGACACTGTTCTTCACAAGCGCTAGAAGAGTGTTCGGCTTCTGTTGGGCACTTACGCGAGCATGGTGATGGAAAGCTCCTCCAAGCAAAGGACGTAGACTCTTGAATCCAACTGCATTGACAAATCACAGGACCGTTCATTACTTGAACCCACATGTCTGCCTTGTAAATTTTGGCTTGGCTGTGGAAAGGGCTTCTTGTTCCCATTTGAATCAATCTTGTTGGATTCACATCACATTACTAACTTATTCTACTGTTATAGATATATCTTGTTAAAAAAAAAGAGGTTACAAATTATCACGGAAATACCTGCAAGGAGTTGCTGAAATTGCTTTACTAGTTGAGAACATATACATATAAAAGTATGATTATATGATTGCAATCTAGTAGAATGCCCGTGCGTTGCCATGGGCTTATGTAGAGAATTTCAAATTCCAATACTCTAGTTATCCAGAAGATAATGGAATGATCAGACAAAAACCCTTCCATGTAGGCCCATTCTTAAAGTTGTACATTGATTTGCCCATGAAAATGATATGTTTCAGTGGCAATATGAAGATAATTCAGAGAGTTACAAACCTACCAAGAGATAAACGAATTACATACGTACAGAGGAGACTCAGATCATACAATTGGTGATAGACAACATTAGGTGTACACAATGTTACATCCAATAACAATTCAAGCTTTATATCTTCTAAAAGATTGGTGCAGAAATAGGTATTGTGTACAGCATAGCAAAGTGCTTTCTGAAGAAGTTAACAAAAGTGTATTAATTATAACTATCTATATAGGCTATTAAACAAAGAGGAACCATTAGCATGGATCAATAAGAAATGTTGATTGTTCACTTGCATCAGCTACATAATGATTGAAGTGTGTGCAACATGAAAAAAAACACCTTTTTCTCTATACAGTCCCAAAGTTTATACTCCCTCCGTTCCAAAATAGATGGCCCAACTTTGTACTAACTTTAGTACAAAGTTGGATCATCTATTTTGGAACGGAGGGAGTACCTTGGGACTCCTAGCTGATGCAGCTGCACAAAAATTTAAAATCTACTGATCACACTAATTTAGCTACCCAATTGTACAGTGGTACATTGGCTTACAGGTAAGATACAACACCGCCGAATCAATCATTCTGAAACCAACAAAATATACTCCCTCCGTTCCTAAATAGAAGTCTTTTTAGAAACTTCACTACAAACTACATACGGACGTATATAGACATATTTTAGAATGTAGATTCACTCATTTTGCTTCGTATGTAGTTCATAGTGAAATCTCTAAAAAGACTTATATTTAGGAACGGAGGGAGTAGCATGCATGACTCAAAACTACATGATGTATACGGAAGGACGTATGACAAGAGCTCAACCAATTATAAACGTCAAGGTTCCAATTCTGTTCCTCCTCCCGTCCTGCTCTGCCTTCGTCCTACCTCTCCATGTAACCTACCTCCCAGTACGGAATCTTTTTTACGACAATGCAAAATTTTAGTAACAAGGTAATTTCAGTACCAGAAGTCTTAAATATCTTTTAGAAAATCAGTAGGGTGTAGTTGGCTTACAATATGCACGTGTGTTGCCACATTTGAAAAATGCATGATGAGTGTACTGATATTCATTGTTCTCTTCATATGCATACAACAATGAAGATCGGTAATGGTCTGATCGACATACCCACATAGCCCTGTTCCATGCACAATTTTCATTTACACGGACATTTGGGTACATTTAATATAAATGTTAATGAGATTGCATTGAAAAATGAACATTAGCTCTGGACTGAATAATCATTTATTGGCTTAGTAAAAAGAATATTATTTGTTAGATAAGCAAGTGAGATGTGTAAATGAAAATTATATGAGACTGGGTCTCTTTTCACACCACGTTAGACCCATCTAAGAAGTGGATGCGTATTGTACGAATCGTAAAGCAATTTGACGTCATTTTCCATGTAAGTCTTACCCCTTGTGGCGCCTTCACCCGGGATCTGGCCGCCGAGAGTGGCCGCCGTACGCGATCTGGCCTCCGTGCAGGTCGTCGCGGTGACGTGGCCTAAGCGGACGCCGTCGCCGTCCGCAACGGCGTGAGCAACCTCCGTGCACGTCCTTCGCCGTCGCCGTCCGCAACGACATGATCTACCTCCAGGCACGTTCTCGCCGCCCGCAGGCAGGCCGGAGTGCACGTACCTGAACGCCTTGCCGTCGGACATTGGGACCTGCCAGCGTCTAGGTTTGCCATGTAAGCCGTCTAGTTTGTCAAAAAAAAATAGTAGCTGTAAATAATTATTTAGAATCATTTGTTTGTTATGAACTATTCATTGGTATGACCGTAGTACATCTAGTTTGATTTTGAATTGATAGATCAATTTTTATTTTAAATGTTGCAGTGTTTGTAGTGAGGTTATTCAATGGAGAAAGAAACTGGATTTACGGATGCGTTCTTGGAGACGAGTGAGTGGTATGGTAGCGATAGTGTTGATCATATACGAATGAAGATGGAAGTAAAAATGATGATGATAGCAGCGACAATGAATCCTGGTCATCGTACGATAATTTACCCGGGGAGGACTTTCAAAAGAAGGAGGATGGTCCTTGTAGTGAAAACGTAGGTGACATGTACATTGATTTCGTCGGACGAAGAACCATATGGATACTTACATGTGCATATGATTTTTTATGTGCAGGAGGATATTGACGTCCAGAACGAGGAAAATTATGTTGAGGAATCTTTCGCGGATAACATAAGTCAGGTTTGGTCCAAACTTTTAGACGTCATACAATAATAAAAACTAATTAATGACAACTTACACTTGCTTATGCGTAATATTGTAGGCTAACTTCGATGGTTGGAGTGGTGATGATGGCCATGAGCATGAGGATGCAGCTAATATGGACCTTGAGGAGGCTGAAATCCAGCAAGGGCGCTGGAGACACAGTTGAAGGTTATGGTTATGACCTTTGCAGCACAATGGGAGGCTTATACATTCTATAATAACTACGCCGGAGACCGTGGATTCAGTATCAGAAAAAGGTAAGGTGAAACGAGGAAAAGGTCTTTCAACCACTATTCGGTATAGGCGGTACATTTGCTCAAGGGCAGGAAAACGACTGAGTAAATTTTTAAATCCGGAGGGCCGTACCCGCAGGCTAAGACCTGAGACTCGTTGCGAGTGTGGCGCATATTTGGTCGTGAATTTGGACAAAGGACGTGGAGTTTGGTTCGTGGCAGCTTTTATGGATGATCACAACCATTTGTTGGCTAGAGCACATGAGGTGGCATTTCTGCGGTCACATAGAGTGGTGGGAGATCACCAGATAGCTGAGATCTTGGCGATGGAAGGAGCTGGTATCAAAAAGCATATTATCGTTGACAACTTCATTAGCAGGTATGGTTCATACGATAAGTGCGGGTTTCTGAGACGAGACGTCTACAACCTATGTTGTCGAGAAAAAATAAAGTTGATTGCAAAGGGTGATGCTAACACAACAATCGGGATTATGAGGAGCAGAAATGAGCATGATCCAGACTTCTTCTTTGAGTACGTGCTCGATAAGGAGGGCTGTTTCAAGAGCATGTTCTGGTACGATGCACAGTCACGGCGGGACTATTAGTTGTATGGAGATGTGACTGTGTTTGACAACACGTATACGATGAACATATATGGTATGCAATTCGTCCCCTTTGTTGGTGTACATAATCACCGTTGCATGACAGTGTTTGGTTGTGCCATTGCATCCGATGAGACCGAAGCGACGTACGTGTGGCTGCTCCAGACATTCCTGAAGGCCAATTGTCAGAAGAAGCCAAGGTCAATCATCACTTATGGAGATGCTGCAATGATTTGAGCTATTCGGTTGGTTTTGGCTGATGTGTTGCACCGTCTTTGCTCATGGCACGTGGAAAAAATATGCAGAAGCACCTTAATTACAAATCACTAAATGAGTTCAGGGCACTCTTGTACTACTCCACCTCTCCTGCCAACTTTGAGGCGAGATGGCACACTTTTGTCCTTAAATGGAAGACTGATAAAATAGAAGAGTGGCCGCGTAGGATGTTCATGAAGAGGAGTCTGTGGGCAGCATCATATCTGTCAGATGGTTTTTTCTGGGTATGCGCAGTAATCAGAGGAGTGAAAGCCTTAACTCTTGTCTTCACCTTCACCTTGACGACGGTATGACTATTGTTGATCTCGTTGTGCATTATGAGAATTGCATAGTTCGACTATGTGAGAATGAGGCGTATGATGACTGTGTTTCTAATCAGCCAGTGCCACCAGCCGTCACTGAATATAAGGACTTGAGAAGCATGCTGCCGAAGTATTCACTCATGCCAATTTTTATATTCTTCAACAAGATCTGAAGAAGATGGAAGAGCTTGAGATTTTTGAGACGCTAGTGGGAGTTGACTGTCACACCTTCATTGTGACATGGAAAAATAACCGCAAATTTCAGTTCAGCGTGAATTATCGACCTGAAAACTCTGAGAAAACTATAGACTGCAGTTGTGGACAGATGCTTCGGAAAGGGTTGCCTTGCAAACACATTCTGTATGTGTTGGTTCATCTGAAAATATCTAAAATACCTAAGTGATGCATCCTTAAGGGGATGTCGAAAGTTGCGAGAGGTGGGCTGCCTACACAGCGGAAGAGTGACATGTTTGACTGTAGTTGGACAGGGGCAGAGCAGCGTGCTCGCTATAGTCAACTCAGTATAACAGGAGATGAAGCTTTCCATGTTGCATCAAATGATCCATTCGTCTTCGATGAGTTGATACAGTGTCTACAGAATATAATAGCTAAGAAAAAGGTCCCTGATGATGATGCTGTTGGTAGTAGAAGGAATGTGCATGAGGAGGCACGTGAGCCGGAACAACATGTTGATGTCATAGGTGATCCCATGAAAGTTTCCACGAAGGGCGCCCCTAAACAAAGTAAGACAGGGCAGGGAAAGAAAGATCCAAATTTTACAAAAAAATGGAAGACCAAAATCATTTTCTGAGAGAAAACCCGGTCCTCTTTGTGGCATATGTCGCGAAGAGGGCCATAGACGGCAAACATGCCCAGAGAATGAAAAGTAATGTTTACAGTTTTTTAATCATCTTTTGTTCCTCTCTTTACAATTGTCGGATGAGTTGTTTACAATTTATTATGTAGGTACCAGGCGTAGAGATGAAGTTCAATTCGCATGTCTATGAAAGAAAATTTGGAAAAAAAGTATTTTACAATGCCCTCTTGAGGTATAGACCGATGCTTTGATCAGTCAAACTAAAGGGCAGTATAAATTCAAAAAAATTCAAAAAAAAATGAAACCTTGCAAACCTAGGTGTGTTTCTGCAAGAGATCACGTGTGCACAAATTGATGTGATTTAGTGGTGGTCGAATAAATCATCGCAAAACTAAGGCAGGAGAATTCATACACCACGACCTCATATTTGTTGAAATTCCATTCATAGCCATGTGTATTACATGTAAGTGAGCAAGGTCATTTTCCCCACCACCTCCAAATGACTTCAATTTTTGTAGGCATGATGTCCTTGATATAAATAGAAAGAATATGAAAGATTTCCTTTTTTATAATTTTTACAATTTATAGTGGCTCCGTGAAGCCGTGTGTTTTGAACTGACATTGGACAGGGCATAAAAATTCAAAAAAAAACAAAAAATTGTGAAACCTTGGAAACCTTTCTATGTTTGAGTAGGAGATCATGTGTGCAAATTTTGAGGTGATTTGGAGGAGGTCAAAAAAATAACTTTGGACATCCTCACATGGTGGCAATGTTTGGTCCAAACATTTTTCAATTTTTGTCAAATTTCTAGTTTAATTAAAATAGAAAAATTGAATGATTCAAACTTGTGTGCAAAATTTGACATGTGACATATGCAAAAAAATTAAATAAAAATTAAAAAAAGCCTACCTACCAACAACATATTTTCAAACCCCACGGCCTGCATACGACTAGAAACCCATTCGGCCAGGATGCAGGCCCGCAAGGAATGTATGTATGCTGCCAGTAGGCCCCACGGGGCAGAGAGGCACTGGTTAGGCAATGAGCTGCCTGCTTTAGAGAGGAACTTGAGATGGATAGCTCAGCCGGGTATATAAACCGCTGCGAGCTCCTCTCGGTTGGCGAGGTGGGACTAAACTCCCACCACCCCTTGGCTGTGCCCGACGCGGCTCTGGCTTGGGCCTAATTCGGGTGGCTATCCCAGGCCGGCCTCACACGCGCGCTTATCATATCCTGGAGAGAGGTAAAATTCCCCATTTCATCTCGCAGAGACGAACCCTAGGTCTTGCTGACGTTCCCCATTCACTCCCTCCGCTCACATCTCACATCTGGCGACACCGGCGATGGGGGACAAAAAGGAAAGGAGGTCGTGGTCGGCAAGTGCATGTCGCCGCGCTGAAGAAAAGTGAGAAATGATGCTGGTTGCACATGTGCTATGTGGTTGCCTGCATGAAATGACACCAAAGTTTGGCACCATGTGAGAAGGCCCAATGTAGGCTCATGCAACATCTGAGCCATTCCGGACACCGAACGAACATTGCGTCACGTCCGGGCAGCGTTTCAGGGTTTTTTCGCCGGCAAAATCCTAGTAAATGCATCGAGTGTCGGAAATCGATGAGAATTGGCATGCATGTTTTCCATGGTGATCCAATTGTGTGGAAAAAAATTTGGTGCCATTTGGTTGAGTTCACAAAAACAACGTCCTTCGGGCTCCCCCTCCGGCAGACCCGAATGCTGCTGGTTGCACATGTGCTATGTGGTTGCCTGCATG
>NC_041381.1:28619839-28626060 GCF_002162155.2 Triticum dicoccoides | reverse complement strand
GTAGGGCCCCATGCAACATCTGATCCATTCCGGACAAGGAACGAACGTTGCGTCACGTCCGGGCAGCGTTTCAGGGTTTTTTCGCGGGCAAAAAATCCCAGTAAATGCATCGAGTGTCGGAAATCGATGAGAATTGGCATGCATGTTGTCCATGGTAATCTCATTGTGAGGAAAAGATTTGGTGCCATTTGGTTGAGTTCACAAAAACAAGGTCCTTCGGGCTCCCCATCCGGCAGCCCCGAATGCTGCTAGTTGCACATGTACTATGTGGTGGCCTGCATGAAATGACACTAAAGTTTGGCACCATGTCAGGATGCCCAATAATGTAGGGCCCCCCATGCAACATCTGAGCCATTCAGGACACCGAACGAACGTTGTGTCACGTCCAGCCAGCGTTTTAGGGTTTTTTCGATGGCAAAATCCTAGTAAATGCATCGAGTGTTGGAAGTCGATGAATTGGCATGCATGCTTTCCATGGTGATCCTATTGTGTGGACAAAAATTGGTGCCATTTGGTTGAGTTCACAAAAACAACGTCCTTCGGGCTCCCCCTCCGGCAAACCCGAATACTGCTGGTTGCACATGTGCTATGTGGTGGCCTGCATGAAATGACACCAAAGTTTGGCACCACGTGAGGATGCCCAATGTAGGCCCCCATGCAACATCTGAGCCATTTCGGACACCGAACGAACGTTGCGTCACATCCGGGCAGATGACTTTGCTTATACAAATCCCCTTGAAGCAACCTTCCATTGCAATTCGATTCCACCTGGCTATGCTTGTGACAGGGTTGATGAAGTGGTGGCAGGATATTTGGGGATAGAGCTTGACATTCCTGGAGGTGACGGTGAGCACACACTGGGATAGGCCATACATCATATCATTCTATGGAGAAAGGATTGCATCGCCTTTCCAAGGCCACCGACACCGCGTCAACCGGCTCCTTTTCCAAGTCCGCAGCCGCCTCAGCAGACTCCCGCTCCTCCAAGTCCGCCGCCGCCTTAGTAGGCTCCTACTCCTCCAAGTCCGCCACCGCCTCAGTAGACTCCCGCTCCTCCAAGTCCGCCGCCGCCTCAACAGACTCCTCCTCCTCCAAGTCAGGCACCGCGTCAGCGGTCTCCGCCGCCTCAGCAATAGCGGAAGAGAGGTGCCGCAGCTACGTAGGCTAGCGGTACAACAAGATGCAAGAAATTCAGATATGGTCCAAGCCTCAAGCCTCTTTCGAGGTTGCCTTAAGACCTGACTGACAAGGAAAATGAAGCCGAAGTGGGAACCTAATTGGACGCCCATTTTGGACCGAAACCGCCCCCACCGCCAAAGGAGATCATACCTGAGCATGTCATACAACACTTTATTGATAATGCTAAACCACTTGTCAAGCATAGGGACTCAGACTATGGGTGCTCTATCAGGGAGTTATATCAAGCAAAAAAGGAGTTGAGCTCGAGCTCGAGCCAAGCAGCTGGCAAAAAATGTGGGAAAACTGTTCCTCAGCTGGGAGGACAGGCAGTGCAATCGATCCCCCCGCTACAAACACATGTGAGTACCGCCGATCAGCAGCTGGTAATAACCAACTATCATAGAAGGCAAGCTAAAGAGGTTGGTATCACTTTAGAGCAACTCCTAGGCATTGAGGACTGCGAAACATTTACACAGGAGCAACTAAAATGGAAGGCAAACCTATGGTCAAGCCTGAGCAGATCCCGAAGCTCTCAACGAGCATGTATGAATTGCATGAATGGTACCTGAGAGAAGCAAATACTACAAATCAAGAGTCCCTCATGGTGAAAGTCGGGGCAGAGTATTACTACCATGAAAAAGAGTTGGGGGTTGAGTTTGAAGAAATGTACTAGTTACTCAATCAAGACGCATTCGACAAATCTCTCGTCAGTTGCTATTGTCTGTAAGTGATTTCTTTCTATAATTTAAGTCTCTAGCTAGCTGTAATTATCGTTCATTACCTGTAATTATCCTCACTATATATTCTTTTTTGTGGTATTATACAGAATGAAGATGTATGAAATGAAAAAAGCTGGAGGCTATGGCATTAGGTTCATTGACCCAAATACCATTAATAAAGAGACATGCGTGCGTCAATGGGAACGAAAAGACACAGAGAAAAGCTTGCTAGAGTTCTTGGTGCGACTAAATAATCAACCAGAAATACTACTTCCTTACAACTTCGGGTGAGTGACACTATCTTGTACTACAAATTCTGTTTTTGCTTACTGAATGTTAATAAGTGTAGTTGATGAGTTATGCACATGCCTGCTTAATTATACAAACGTGTGTGCATGCAGTTTTCACTGGATCCTGCTAATCATTGAAGTTGAGGAGGGAAAAGTTCAAGTACTGGACTCACTACTTAAAGAGTATAGTGACTCGCAATCATGAAGGGGATGGTGTCATTATCGAACTATATGTTGGCCTCTTTAGTTCATTTCCTGATATCAGCTAATTAATAACTCATTTATTCATTTTTTTTGCCGGCGGGCAGGGCTTGGGAAAAGTTCAACAAACAGGTTGAAGGCCAATGGAAACAAAAGCTGAAATGGTGTCGACCCATGGTAATTAATTAAGCAGTACTAGCTAGCTACCATCTCTTTAATTCTAGTTTCAAAACCATTATCATGCTTGATTAATTATTATCTGATTGAATTATATTCTCGTAAAGGCCCTAAAGCAGATGACGGAGAATAATTTATGTGTATACTATGTTTGCGAGAACATTCGCATGATGGCGTACTAAAGGAGAAAAACTGATAGACACCAATTGGTACGTTTGCCAAAACACTAGTCACAATTTTTACATGATTATCTTATATATACACACACACACACACAACTAATACATGCATATTGATCTCCTTCTTTAAAGACGAGGGACATGCGGGATCAGCTCCTACCAGAGGATCGCGTACGAATGATTCAAGAGGAAATAGCAGGATTTTTGCTCGACCAGGTCATAGATCCCAAAGGAGAATTCTATTACAAGTTGCCTGCATGAATGTAATGGTCCGCAAATTGTAGGAGAAGTTGTATGTAATAAATTGTATATATAAATGTGTGTGTATGTGAATGGTCATACGAGAAATTCGATGATATATATATATGATTGGTTTTACGAGAAATTCTATTTATCTATATGCATAACATGTACAATATGTAGTAGCGTAAAATATGTTTGAAATGAAAAAGAATTAAATGGAAAACACTAAATTAAAAGGAAAAACAAATCATAAACCCATAAACCCCTAAACCTTTTAGTCCCGGTTGGTGTAACCAACCGGGACTAAAGGCCCCATGCACCCCGGTGCGGGCTCGTGCCACATGGTGTGCCTTTAGTGCCGGTCCGTGACCTTTAGTCCCCACCCTTTAGTGCCGGTTACAGAACCGGCACTAAAGGGCCTTACGAACCGGGACAATAGCCCGATTCTGCACTAGTGTATAGATACGTTGGAGATGTATCAGTATCCACAAGCTTAATTCCTGCTCCTCCTCAACTAGGTAAATAATAAAAGAAATAATTTATAAAGTGCGAATGCTAGCATAGTGCAGAAATTTGATCAATGATAGTTCCAAACACTTTTTCTAGCATCATTATATATCATAAACAGTATCTCATCTCATAAAACTTCTCATGATCAAGTAACAAGCTATTCACATGTTAAATTATAGACCATGAACTTTCTTAAAAACTAACAAACTATGTTCTCAGTCATTAAACAATTGTAATTCATCTTATTTTCAGGAAGGGTCTATGTAAGAGCTTGGATTTAGCAAATTCCACATATTCATATAGTCTTCCATGATTGCTAACACTCAAAGCATATTTTTAGAACAAATAGCATCCATCGAACATAGAGAAAGATAGGGGCTTATTGTTTCACCTCCCAATTTCATATAGATAATTGTCAACAATAATAATTCATGATCAAATATATTTGAATGGCCATATGTGCTTAGATCTTTCCCCACCACATGATGCTTGCCAACTAAAGAATAATTGAGGTTGAAATGAGAAGGAATGCTCCTATTTCGGTTGCTCAAATTGCGGAGCTCTCTGCAAGGCCTATGGATTTGCGGAGGACATGCAAATAACTTTTGATATTCGTCCCAAAGATGAAGATATTGAAGATAATATCGACATTTGGGTCGATGTGGATATGCCTCCTATTTTGCCTAAATGTGAGTTTGTCAAACTAATTTGTTAAGTAATTTATATTTTTATTTAAAAATATTTGGTGTTCCTCGCTACTAAACTGGTTTATTCATAATTGTCAGCTTATTTCTTATCTTCAAAAAATACTCGAAAAGCTGTGGACATGACGTTCTACAGCTATGGCTCCGAGCTTAATTGTGAGGAGAAAGGATATATTGTCTCATTTATAGATGATGTTGAGACTTTTAAGACCAAACACTTTCTCAGCCCAAATTATATTGGATACGTGGCACTAGTCTACAGTTGCTTGATGGTAACCTCATTGCCGAAAAACTGGTATGATTTTGTTAATGATGGTAACTTCGCTGCATACATTCTTCTTGAGTAAACTACATTGCTAACTATATATGTTACTATATTGTTCAACAGAAGCTCCCGAGCGAGGTTATGCCTGATACGTCTCCAACGTATCTATGATTTTTGATTGTTCCATGCTATTATATTACCCGTTTTGGATGTTTATGGGCTTTACTTTACACTTTTATATCATTTTTGGGACTAACCTACTAACCAGAGGCCCAGCCCGAATTGCTATTTTTTTTGCCTATTTCAGTTTTGAAGAAAAGGAATATCAAACAGAGTCCAAACGGGATGAAACCTTCGGGAGCGATCTTTTTGGAACAAACGCAATCCACGGGACTTGGAGTGGACATCAAGCAATAGAGGAGGTGGCCACGAGGGTGCCCGGCGCGCCCTGATGTCTACTACACAACCTTCTTCTTGTAGACGTTGTTGGGCCTCCAAGTGCAGAGGTTTGTAGGACAGTAGCAAATTTCCCTCAAGTGGATGACCTAAGGTTTATCAATCCGTGGGAGGCGCAGGATGAAGATGGTCTCTCTCAAACAACTCTGCAACCAAATAAGAAAGAGTCTCTTGTGTCCCCAACACGCCCAATACAATGGTAAATTGTATAGGTGCACTAGTTCGGCGAAGAGATGGTGATACAAGTGCAATATGGAAGATAGATATAGGTTTTTGTAATATGAAAATATAAAAACAGCAAGGTAACTAATGATAAAAGTGAGCATAAATGGTATTGCAATGCTAGGAAACAAGGCCTAGGGTTCATACTTTCACTAGTGCAAGTTCTCTCAACAATAATAACATAATTGGATCATATAACTATCTCTCAACATGCAACAAAGAGTCACTCCAAAGTCACTAATAGCGGAGAACAAACGAAGAGATTATGGTAGGGTACGAAACCACCTCAAAGTTATCCTTTCTGCTCGATCTATTCAAGATTCCATAGTAAAATAACACGAAGCTATTCTTTCCGTTCGATCTATCATAGAGTTCGTACTAGAATAAAACCTTAAGACACAAATCAACCAAAACCCTAATGTCACCTAGATACTCCAATGTCACCTCAAGTATCCGTGGGCATGATTATACGATATGCATCACACAATCTCAGATTCATATATTCAACCAACACAAAGTACTTCAAAGAGTGCCCAAAAGTTTCTACCGGAGAGTCAAGACGAAAACATGTGCCAACCCCTATGCATAAGTTCAATGAACCCGCAAGTTGATCACCAAAACGTACATCAAGTAAATCACGTGAATATCCCATTATCACCACAGATAAGCACATGCAAGACATACATCAAGCGTTCTCAAATCCTTAAAGACTCAATCCGATAAGATAACTTTAAAGGGAAAACTCAATCCATTACAAGAGAGTAGAGGGGGAGAAACATCATAAGATCCAACTATAATAGCAAAGCTTGCGATACATCAAGATCGTATCACCTCAAGAACATGAGAGAGAGAGAGATCAAACACATAGCTACTGGTACATACCCTCAGCCCCGAGGGTGAACTAATCCCTCCTCGTCATGGAGAGCGCCGGGATGATGAAGATGGACACCTGTGAGGGATCCCCCCTCCGGCAAGGTGCCGGAACAGGGTCCTAATTGGTTTTTGGTGGCTACAAGGGCTTGCAGCGGCGGAACTCCCGATCTAGGTTATTTTCTGTAGGTTTCCGTATTTATAGG
>NC_041381.1:28612803-28619588 GCF_002162155.2 Triticum dicoccoides | reverse complement strand
CAGGGGGGCGCGCCCAGTGGAAGTGGGCGTGTGGGCCACCCTCGTGGGCAGCCCGGGACTCTCCTGGCCCAACTCTTTCACTCCAGGGGCTTCTTTTAGTCCACAAAAATCGTCAAAAATTGGCACTTCGATTGGACTCCGTTTGGTATTACTTTTCTGTAAAACTCAAAAACAAGGAAAAAAAAGAAACTGGCACTGGGCTCTAGGTTAATAGGTTAGTCCCAAAAATGATATAAAAGTGTAAAGTAAAGACCATAAACATCCAAAACAGGTAATATAATAGCTGGGAACAATCAAAAATTATAGATACGTTGGAGACGTATCAAGCATCCCCAAGCTTAATTCCTGCTCGTTCTCGAGTCGGTAAATGATAAAAATAAAATTTTGACGTGGAATGCTACCTAGCATATTTCTCAATGTAATTTTCTTTATTGTGGCATGAATGTTCAGATCCAAATGATTCAAAATAAAAGTTCATATTGACATAAGAAATAGTAATACTTCAAGCATACTAACTAAGCAATCATGTCTTCTCAAAATAACATGGCTAAAGAAAGTTATCCCTACAAAATTATATAGTCTGGCTATTGCTCTATCTTCATCACACAAAGTATTTAATCATGCACAACCCCGATGACAAGCCAAGCAATTGTTTCATACTTTAGTATTCTCAAACTTTTTCAACTTTCACGCAATACATGAGCGTGAGCCATGGACATAGCACTATATGTGGAATAGAATGGTGGTTGTGGAGAAGACAAAAAGGGAGAAGATAGTCTCACATGGGATATGGAGATGCCCATTAATAGATATCAATGTGAGTGAGTAGGGATTGCCATGCAACGGATACACTAGAGATATAAGTGTATGAAAGCTCAACAAAAGAAACTACGTGGGTGTGTGCTACGTCTTGAGCTTGCGTTGGTTTTCCTCGAAGAGGAGAGGGTGATGCAGCAAGTGTAGCGTAAGTATTTCCCTCAGTTTTGAGAACCAAGGTATCAATCCAGTAGGAGGCTCCTCAAAAGTCCCACGCACCTACACAAACAAACTAAGAACTCGCAACCAACGCAATAATGGGGTTGTCAATCCCTTCATGGCCACTTGCGAAAGTGAGATCTAATAAAGATAGTATGATAAGATAAATATATTTTTGGTATTTTATAATATAGATGCAAAAAGTAAAGATGCAAATAAAAGTAGATTGAAAGCAAATATGATAAGAGATAGACCCGGGGCCATAGGTTTCACTAGAGGCTTCTCTCAAGATAGCATAAGTATTACGGTGGGTGAACAAATTACTGTCGAGCAATTGATAGAAAAGCGCATAGTTATGAGATTATCTAGGCATGATCATGTATATAGGCATCATGTCCATAACAAGTAGACCGACTCCTGCCTGCATCTACTACTATTACTCCACACATCGACCGACTCCTGCCTGCATCTAGAGTATTAAGTTCATAAGAACAAAGTAACGCATTAAGCAAGATGACATGATGTAGAGGGATAAACTCAAGCAATATGATATAAACCCCATCTTGTTATCCTTGATGACAACAATACAATACGTGCCTTGCAACCCTTTCTGTCACTGGGTAAAGACACCGCAAGATTGAACCCAAAGCTAAGCATTTCTCCCATGGCAAGAAATATCAATCTAGTAGGCCAAACCAAACTGATAATTCTAAGAGACTTGCAAAGATAACTCAATCATACATAAAAGAATTCAGAGAAGATTCAAATATTATTCATAGATAAACTTGATCATAAACCCACAATTCATCGGATCTCAACAAACACACCGCAAAAAGAGTTTACATCGAATAGATCTCCACAAGAGAGGGGAGAACATTGTATTGAGATCCAAAAAGAGAGAAGAATCCATCTAGCTAATAACTATGGACCCGTAGGTCTATGGTAAACTACTCACAACTCATCGAAGGGGCAAGGATGTTGATGTAGAAGCCCTCCATGGTCGATTCCCCCTCCGACAGAGTGCCGGCGAAGGCTCCAACATGAGATCTCGCGGATACAGAAGGTTACGGTGGTGGAAATTGTGTTTCGTGGTGCCCCTGGATGTTTTCGGGGTACGTAGGTATATATAGGAGGAAGAAGTACGTCAGTGGCCGCCCGAGGGGCCCACGAGACAGGGGGGTGCCCTACAGGGGGGCGGGGCATGACCTCCTATCTCGTGGAGCCCTCGGCTGCTTCTTGACTTGCACTCCAAGCTCTCCGGATCACGTTCGTTCCAAAAATCACGCTCCCGAAGGTTTCATTCCGTTTGGACTCTGTTTGATATTCCTTTTCTTCGAAATACTGAAATAGGCAAAAAAAATAGCAATATGGGCTAGGCCTCCGGTTAGTAGGTTAGTGCCAAAAATGATATAAATGTGTAAAATAAAGCCCATAAACATCCAAAAGGGGTAATATAATAGCATGGAACAATAAAAAATTATAGATACATTGGAGACGTATCAAGCATACCCAAGCTTAATTCCTGCTCGTCCTCGAGTAGGTAAATGATAAAAAGAGAATTTTTGATGTGGAATTCTACCTAGCATAATTCATAATGTAATTTTCTTTATTCTGGCATGAATGTTCAGATCCAAATGATTCAAAATATAAGTTCATATTGATAAAAGAAATAGTAACACTTCAAGCATACTAATCAAAGTAATCATGTCTTCTCAAAATAACATGGCAAAAGAAAGTTCATCCCTACAAAATCATATAGTTAGGCTATGCTTCATTTTCGTCACACAAAGATGTTCCCAACTTCTATACCCCCGATGACAAGCCAAGCAATTGTTTCATACTTAAATAATCTCAAACTTTTTCAACCTTCACGCAATACATGAGCGTGAGCCATGGATATAGCACTATAGGTGGAATAGAATATGATGATGGGGATTGTTTGGAGAAGACAAAAAAGGGAGAAAGTCTCACATTGACGAGGATAATCAACGGGCTATGGAGATGCCCATCAATTGATGTCAACATGAGGAGTAGGTATTGCCATGCAACAGATGCACTAGAGCTATAAATGAATGCTCAACAAAAGAAAACTAGTGGGTGTGCATCCAACTTGCTTGCTCACGAAGACCTAGGGCATTTGAGAAAGCCCATCGTAGGAATATACAAGCCAAGTTCTATAATGAAAAATTCCCACTAGTATGAAAAAGAAAACTTATGAGACTCACTATATGAAAAACATGGTGCTATTTTGAAGCACAATATGAGACTCACTACATGAAGAACAAGGTGCTACTTTGAAGCACAAGTGTGGAAAAAGAGATAGTAACATTGCCCTTTTTATTTATTTATTTATTTTCTTTATTTTCTTTTCTTTTCTTTTCTTTTTTTCTTTTCTTTTTCTTTTTTTGGGCCTTTATTATTATTATTTTTGGCCTTTTTTTTCTTTGGGCAATGTTCTAATAATGATGATCATCACACTTCTATTGATTACAACATAAGAATTATAACTCGAAACTAGAACAAGATATGACTCTATATGAATGCCTCCGGCGGTGTACTGGGATGGTGCAAAGAATCAAGAGTGACATGTATGAAAAATAATGCATGGTGGCTTTGCCACAAATACGATGTCAACTACATGATCATGCAATGGCAATATGACAAAAGTAAAGTATGTCATGATGATGGTGAACGGAACGGTGGAAAGTTGCATGGCAATATATCTCGGAATGGCTATGGGAATGCCAGAATAGGTAGGTATGGTGGCTATTTTGACGAAGATAAAGGAGGTTTATGTGTGATAGAGCGTATTGTATCACGGGGTTTGGATGCACCGGCGAAGTTTGCACCAACTCTCAAGGTGAGAATTTTAGTCCGTAGGGTTTTAGTCCATAGGACGAACAACAGTCATACCATAGGCTAGCTTCTAGGGTTTAGCCTCTCTGATCTCGTGGTAGATCTACTCTTGTACTACCCATATCATCAATATTAATCAAGCAGGAGTAGGGTTTTACCTCCATCGAGAGGGCCCGAACCTGGGTAAAAACATCGTGTCCCTTGTCTCCTATTACCATCCGCCTGGACGCACAGTTCGGGACCCCCTACCCGAGATCCGCCGGTTTTGACACCAACATTGGTGCTTTCATTGGGAGTTCCTCTGTGTCGTCATCTTTAGGCCCGATGGCTCCTCCGATCATCAACAACGATGCGGTCCAGGGTGAGACTTTTCGCCCCGGACAGATCTTCGTATTCGGCGGCTTTGCACTACGGGCCAATTCGCTTGGCCATCTGGAGCAGATCGAAAGCTACACCCCTGGCCATCAGGTCAGATTTGGAAGTTTGAACTACACGGCTGACATCCGCGGAGACTTTCTTCGACGGGTTCGAGCCACGGCCGAGCGCGCCGTACTGTCATGACGGGCATGATCTAGCTCTGCCGCCGAAAAGTGCCCAGGAGGCCGCCCCAGTGTCCGCTCCGACCCTTAGCTCGGAGCCGACTGCGCCAATCGAGGATGGGTGCCTGGACACCGCCTCGGGGGCTGCAATCTCTACGGCGATCGAGCCAAACACTAGCCTTGTCCTTTGTGAAGCTCGTGACCCCAAGGTGCCGGACTCCTCTCCGGACTCCGGACCTTCCGCGCCCCTGCTGATCGAGCCCGATTGGGCGCCGATCATGGAGTTCGCCGCCGCGGACATCTTTCAGCACTCGCCCTTCGGTGACATTCTGAATTCACTAAAGTATCTCTCTTTATCAGGAGAGCCCTGGCCGGACTATGGTAAGCAAGGTTGGGATGCGGACGCCGAAGAAATTCAAAGCCCACCCACCACCCACTTCATAGCCACTGTCGATGATTTAACCGACATGCTCGACTTCGACTCCGAAGACATCGACGGTATGGACGCCGATGCAGGAGACGACCAAGAACCAGTGCCTATAGGGCACTGGAAGGCCACCTCGTCATACGACATATACATGGTGGACACCCCAAAAGAAGGGAATGGCGATGGAACAACGGAGGATGGCCCCTCCAAGAAGCAGCCTAAGAGCCGGCGTCAGCGGTGCCGCTCTAAATCCCGCCAAAGCAAAAATGTCGATTCCGGCACGGGAGATAATAACACCCCGGACAGTGCCGAAGACAACCCCCTCCAGCAGGATTCAGCATAGGAGGATGGAGAAGCCAGCCCTCATGAGAGAGCGGCAGACAGAGAGGTAGAGGACGATAATTACATGCCTCCCTTCGAAGACGAGGCAAGCCTCGACGATGATGAATTTGTCGTGCCTGAGGATCCCGTCGAACAAGAGCGTTTCAAACGCAGGCTTATGGCCACGGGAGCAGCCTCAAGAAAAAATAGCAGCAACTTAGAGCTGACCAAGACTTGCTAGCCGACAGATGGACTGAAGTCCTTGCGGCCGAAGAGTACAAACTCGAACGCCCCTCCAAGAGCTACCCAAAGCGCATGCTGCTACCCCGATTAGAGGACGAAGCACTTAAACCTACATCACCAGCGCACGACGCGGCCGACCGGCCATCTCGTGGCCGCGACAGAGAGGCCTCTCGGCCATCCACTCAAGCCGCACCCCGGCGTCGCTCAAAAAATACCAAGGCACGGGGAAATGCGCCAGACCTGCGAGACATATTGGAGGACAGGGCAAGGCAAACATGATCGATCTACGGATCGCATGGGAGCCCCACGACACGTGACGATAACCGTCATGCCGGATATGGCAAATACGGCCACACTACTAGGAAAAGGCCTACTAATGGCGCATCGGTTTTGGCTGCTAATGGCGCACTGCCGGTGCGCCATTAGTATCACGTCACTAGTATTTTTTACTAATGGCGCACCACTGGTGCGCCATTAGTATCTGGTATACTAATGGCGCACCTTGCAGTGCGCCATTAGTTTTGCCCACAGTGCGCCACTAGTGTCTGCTATACTAATGGCGCACCACATGGTAGTGCGCCATTAGTAACAATTTTTTTATTTTTTTGTTTTTTTTATCTCAGGTCACTATTTCACATATGAGATATCCAACACATATATACACAACAAGCATCCATATAACAATCATAGCCAACACACAAGTTCCATCATATATACATACATAGCCAACACATAGTTCCATCGTTACATATTACAAAAGTTTCACATTGTTCATCCAACACCGTTATCCATCAATTCACAAAAGTTTCACATTGATACAAAATAAAAACACAAATGGAAAAGAAGCAGTCCATCCATGCAAGCTTCCGTGAATTAAATCAAATCTGCAAAATGATAAACAAGAAGTTAGAAGAATAAGAAGAAGAAGACTAGAAGAATACTAGAAGAAGAAGAACACTAGAAGAAGAATAAGAAGAATTTTGGAAAAGAAGAAGAATAAGAAGAAGACTATAAGCTTATTATGTAAACTTGATCATTTTGTGCTAACATAAGTAATTTTGGAGCTAACCTATAGGAAACTAAGCATATAAGCTCTAAGTTAGCATATTAGAGCCAACTTAGGTAAAATGAAGCTAACCTATGTCATTTTGGAAAAGAAGAAGAATAAGAAGAAGACTATAAGCTTATTATGTAAACTTGATCATTTTGTGCTAACATAAGTTATTTTGGAGCTAACCTATAGGAAACTAAGCATATAAGATCTAAGTTAGTATATTAGAGCCAACTTAGGTAAAATGAAGCTAACCTATGTCATTTTGGAAAAGAAGAAGAATAAGAAAAAGACTATAAGCTTATTATGTAAACTTGATCATTTTGTGCTAACATAAGTTATTTTGGAGCTAACCTATAGGAAACTAAGCATA
>NC_041381.1:28608620-28612343 GCF_002162155.2 Triticum dicoccoides | reverse complement strand
AGATCTGACATACCTGACATAGTTCAGTTCTCATTGTTCTTCTCCTTCTCCTTCCTCAGTCTGATGCGCCAAGAGCGGCGAGGCGATGGAGGCGGTGGAGGCAGTGGGATGTAGTCTTCTACCACAATTGGCGTGGTCATGTCACCCAGCTGTGGGATCGCCGGCGCCACCACCGGTGCATGGTCATTGTCAGGCACCACCACCATCGTGAGGCCACCTTCAGGCAGGACGGGCACGACCATCGCTAGGTCATCCTCAGCCACCTCCATCTCTTGCCCATGGTCAGCCACCACCATCTCTTGCCCATGGTCAGCCACCACCATCTCTTGCCCTTGGTCAGCCACCACCAGTGCTAGGTCATCCCCAGCCTGATGCCCATCGTCATCCTGCAGCTCCTCATCCCCACTCTGCTCCTCTTATCCCGCACTCCAGTCCGGATCATCCTTCTTGTTGTCTATGCTGCTGCCAGAATCGCTACTGCTTTCACTAAAGCCAGAATCGGTGTTGCTTTTGCTACAGCCATAGTCGTTGCTGCTTTGGCTGTAGCTAGTGTCGTTGCTGCTGCTCCCATTACCTGTCCAAATGCAACAATGACCGTTAACAATCGATGTGAGACAAAGCCAAATGTAGAGGAATAAGAAGAGGCAGAACGTACCGACATCATCATCGTCAGTGTAGCGCATGCGACACATAGTCGCGTTGAACACCTTCACGATGAGCATGGTGGCGTCGTCGTCGTACCTGAAGAGAAGGAAGTACCCCAGCCGTAGGTCATAGGCACGGTAGAACTTCTCCCACCCACGAGACAAGTACATGTGGCCCTCCTTGATCACCAACTCCACATCCCACTGCATGCAAAACCCACTACCGGCCTGTCGCAGCTTCACATTATTTGGTGGATCTTCACCCAGCATGTTCTTAAAACTGTCAGGCAGCCTCTGCAGTTTGGGACAATGAATGATGTAGCAAACAACAGATATCATAATGAGATGGGTGAAGGGGAGATCTCTCGTTTTATATACCTGCGTCATGGATGATATTGAAGTCCCAAGTATGATACTGAAGAACTCGGAAGCATCCAACTCGTACTGCGGTGTCGCAGAGCAGCGGTGGCTATTTCCTCCCATCTCTGATAAGCAGCAGAAGAGACCAATTAGTACCCTTACAACATATCATAAAACATGCATGATAACAGGCTATACTGAAAGGCCAATTGTACAGGACTATAAAGTTTGGGACAATGAATGATGTAGCAAACAACAGATATCATAATGAGATGGGTGAAGGGGAGATCTCTCGTTTTATATACTTGCGTCATGGATGGTACTGAAGTCCCAAGTATGATACTGAAGAACTCGGAAGCATCCAACTCGTACTGCGGTGTCGTAGAGCGGCGGTTGCTGTTTCCCCCCATCTCTGATAAGCAGCAGAAGAGACCAATTAGTACCCTTACAACAGATCATAAAACATGCATGATAACAAGCTATACTGAAAGGCCAATTGTACTGGACTATAAATTAGGGTAACAATGACACAGAAGATGGGAGAACCTAGTACACATTAGCAAAACAAAAAGGTACCACGCTTAAAAGGAAAGACCACTTGGCTCTATGGCCACCTATGGTTTAATGCAGCAAGAATAAAGGGGCAGTTGATCCTACTTAACTAAGTACTAAGATACCCCGGCCCATGCATTAGTCTCAAGTACCCCATATGCATGGGCCGGGGTATCTTAGTACCTGCAAAATCATTATCCCCGCGTAATGAAGTCCCCAATGGGTCAACATTTCAGAAGATCACAAGTAGAACGCACCTTGCTACCCACACCACCACAAAATAATACTGAAAAAAAAACATTACTATGCCAAAGCAAGTGACTTCCACAGCCACACAAATTAATTACTACTAGATGGAGTACTCCTAACTAAGCTTGTACTACAAGTGACATGACAAGCATACCAAATAGGCAACTAAACTGTTTTTTACCAAATAGGCAAATAGTATATGCACACCATGCATAGAGGGACAAATCAGGAGTTCAGGACGTGGATTCTCTGCTCCTGAGCTCAAATACACCATCTTGATCAGTAAAATAAAAAAATAGTAAATACATAAATTAAAAAGATTCTTGATTTGTTTGACAACAAACATTGCTTAATGTTCACCCTCAAACATACTGTAAACTTCCATTAAAAAAGTCATGATGCTTATAAGAACAATGAACTTATAGAAACTCCTTAATATGAATATTATACCGATGATAAAAGAAGTGAGACAAGAAGTGTGTGCAGCCTTGAGTAGATTCCCGGGACCTGAAGGTTGTTCACCCTGCTCATATCAAATATGATGTTGTATTAGCAGCAAGTAGACAAGCCTCCATACATCAAGCCCTAAATGATGAATGAACTGGCCAGAAAGAATCAACAGAAAATAGCAACATACATTTCTATCGATCTTAAGGCCACAGGTGATGAACACCTAGGTTTACTGATTAAAAAGAAACATTGTGATCATGCTATTCCATCTAATCCAAAGCAAAAGATGAAGCAGCTTGTGTTTCATAAGAGAAGTCCCAAACTTGTAGTACGTTTCTTATTCAGCAACATTCAGTTTGACAGCAAAGCTCACAAGAGAGAGAAGTTCGAAACTTGTATGTTTCTTATCCAGCAACATTCAGATTATAAGATTGGTAGTAAAATTCACAAGATCGGTTCCCAGACTTTTATTTTTCTTATTCAACAGCGTTCATATTGGCAGGAAGAGACACACTAGTACAATACAACTGCCCAATTCACTAGAGGAACGTTACACATGACACATGATACCAACAGAATTGCGTACATCCAGCAAGTGCAACAACGGCCACCACATACCTATCACAACACGAAATGTGCAAAGCCTATCTACTTGAAGCAAATGTGATCATGTTATTCCATTTGTCATTATTTTCACAGAAAAATTGCAAGAGGGAATTAAGCAATAAATATTTTCCAGTGCCATGATCATCATGGTCCTCACTGGGGCAACGAGAGAGGAAACCTATCAAATGCAATATCAGCTACATAAGTTTTTTTGTACACTCAATAGTACACTTAACATTGCAATATCAGCTACAGAAGTTTTTTCTGTGATCAGGAGGTCATAGTTCATTCCATCTTCAGAAATAAGCACAACCATGGGTTCTTAGATGCCGTTTGGATAGTGAATACAGTTTGGACAGTACTCCACTGTCAAATTTTATTTAGGGCAAAAACTAAATACAGTTTGGACAGTTTGGATAGTTTAGAGAGCAAAATGTAAAGATTTGTGAACATTTGTTAATTTTGAAAATTTAGAGAGAAGAAAAAGGGGGATACCTCGAGCTTGGATAGCCTGAGATCCAGCTTGGGCTTGGGCGGCGGGGGCGGCGCGTAGTCCGGCGGCGGCGGGGACGGGGACGTTTGGGACTTGGTCGGCCGTTGGTGCGCCTTGTAGGGCGTGGGGGCGGGCCTGAGCTTGGGCGCGGGCGGCGAGTCCGGCGCGAGGGCGGCAGGGGACGCCGACACGGCCTTCTCGGGCGCCGTTGTCGAGGAGGCAGTGGGCGGTGATCTGGAGGAAGGGGCCGCCTTCTTGACCTTCTGAGCAGAAGAAGGCACGGGCGATGAGAGGAGGAGGAGGAGAAGCTAGGGGGAAGGGAGGGAGGGGACGTACGTGCTGCGGCGGGGCGGCGAAGGAGCGTCGGGG
>NC_041381.1:28607557-28608172 GCF_002162155.2 Triticum dicoccoides | reverse complement strand
GGGAGGCGTGAGGGTGGGCGGCGAGGCGGCGGCGCAGGGAGCTGCAGTGGTGGGGGGCACGGGGGCGGTGGGGGTCGGGGCGGCGGCGGCGGGGGTCGATCTGGCGAGGGAGAGGGGCGAAGGGATCTGGCGAGGGAGAGGGTGGAATTAGCTAGGGGGAGATTACTAATGGCGCACCCCGCAGCAGTGCGCCATTAGTATGTTTTTTATTACAGTTCGAGCCCTCATGTTATATTCCACCTAACCCAGTCTAGATTAGAACCTGCCCACTAGCCCGACTGGTTAGCACGCAGCACACACACTAGTAGGTCCTAGGTTCGATTCCCAGGCTCCCCAATTTTTATTTTTATGCATTTAAAATGCTGTTTGATATTTATTTGTGTTTAAATATCTTCAAACTTGTTTAAATCATAACAGTAATATTTTTTTATAAAAACAGTAATATTTTTTAAAAAAATATGTTCAAATTTGTTATTTGAAAATATTTATGAATATGAAAAATGTGGAGTGGAGGGTGCGGTGGGTCATCGGCGACTGTGGAGTGGGGGAGGGTGCGGGCCGGGGGTCGGCGGTGGCGGCCGATGCAGCGGGGGAGGGTGCGGTTGGTCGTCGTCG
>NC_041381.1:28606947-28607468 GCF_002162155.2 Triticum dicoccoides | reverse complement strand
GGGAGGGTGCGGGCCGGGGGTCGGCGGCGGCGGTGGAGTGGGGGAGGGTGCGGGTCAGGCATCACATAACAACTTAGCATTCAAGAGTACCATGATAACACAGACCAATACATGCCCTAACCAAAACATGCTACGAGAGAGGGCAAGGAGGGAGGAGCAGAGAGGGAGAGGTGGGAAATGGAGGCGGGGGTGAGTTGGATGGGGTACCTGCGGGCGTAGAAGACGGGGGCGTCCTCGGGGACGAAGACGTCGACACTGTGGATGCAGTCGGAGATCCAGGACGGTGAACTGCGTGCGAAGGCCAGGGGAGTCGAGTCAGTCAGGGGGAGGAGGCCGGGAGGGAGGAGAGGAGGAAGAGAGGAGAATAAGATTACCTGACCATGATGAGGTGGCGGCCGAAGCGGAGACGACGGAGGGCGGAGACGGCGAGCTTGGGGGAGGCGGGGAGGTCGCGGGCCTCCTGTCCTGGTGGACGTGGGGCCGGGGGTCGGCGGTGGCGGCCGATGGAGTGGGGGAGGGTG
>NC_041381.1:28606165-28606770 GCF_002162155.2 Triticum dicoccoides | reverse complement strand
GGGTGCGGGTCAGGCATCACATAACAACTTAGCATTCAAGAGTACCATGATAACACAGACCAATACATGCCCTAACCAAAACATGCTACGGGAGAGGGCAAGGAGGGAGGAGCAGAGAGGGAGAGGTGGGAAATGGAGGCGGGGGTGAGTTGGATGGGGTACCTACGGGCGTAGAAGACGGGGGCGTCGTCGGGGATGAAGACGTCGACACTGTGGATGCAGTCGGAGATCCAGGACGGTGAACTGCGTGCGAAGGCCAGGGGAGTCGAGTCAGTCAGGGGGAGGAGGCCGGGAGGGAGGAGAGGAGGAAGAGAGGAGAAGAAGATTACCTGACCATGATGAGGTGGCGGCCGGAGTGGAGACGACGGAGGGCGGAGACGGCGAGCTTGGGGGAGGCGGGGAGGTCGCGGGCCTCCTGTCCTGGTGGATGTGGGGCCTCCTCTCCCTGGTGGACGTGGAGGCGGCGCCGAGGCTCCAAGTCTCCGGCTGCTCCGAGGGTTAGGGAGGGAGGCTTGGGAGGCGGCGCCGAGGCTCCAAGTCTGAGGCGGCGCTCGCGGGGGAGGGTGCGGGGGAGAGGGTGCGGGTGGTCGTCAGCGGCGGTGCAG
>NC_041381.1:28579028-28605482 GCF_002162155.2 Triticum dicoccoides | reverse complement strand
GTGCGGTCGGCGGCGGCGGCCGGTGGAGCGGGGGGTCGACCCTGGTACCATTAGAAGTTTTCCAAAAAAAAGTATATATTCTAATGGCGCACTCTGTGTCTAGTGCGCCATTACTAGTTAGAACTAGTAATGGCACACTTCGCTCGGATGTGCCATTAGTATGTATGGAAAAATAGAAAAAAATTATTACTAGTGGCGCACCCTGTGTCTCGTGCGCCATTAGTGTCTTCCACACTAATGGCGCATCAACAAATGGTGCGCCATTAGTATATAGTAGTGGCGCACTACCTGCCAGGTGCGCCATTAGTACCCATCCCATCTATAGCCCTTTTCCTAGTAGTGCCAGGCCGAACACAGCAGACAAAGCTCATTTGAGCTACTTCGTGATATAGCCCAGTACAGAGGCGCCGCACACCCACTATGCTTCATAGATGAAGTAATGGATCATCAAATCCCTGAGGGTTTTAAACCCATAAACATCGAATCATACGATGGCACAATAGATCCTGCGGTATGGATCGAGGACTATCTCCTTCATATCCACATGGCCCGCGGTGATGATCTACATGCTATCAAATACCTCCCACTCAAGCTTAAAGGACCACCTCGGCATTGGCTTAATAGCTTGTCAGCAGAGTCAATTGGTTGCTGGGAGGACCTGGAAGCCGCATTCCTCGACAATTTCCAAGGCACCTGTGTGCGACCACCAGACGCCGATGATCTAAGCCACATAATTCAGCAGCCAGAGGAATCGGCCAGACAATTCTGGACACGGTTCCTAACCAAGAAAAATCAAATAGTCAACTGTCCGGACGCAGATGCCCTCGCAGCCTTCAAACATAACATCTGTGACGAATGGCTTGCCCGGCACCTGGGACAGGAAAAGCCGAAATCCATGGCAGCCCTCACAACACTCATGACCCGCTTTTGCACAGGAGAAGACAGCTGGCTAGCTCGTAGTAATAACATGACCAAGAGCCCTGGTAATTCGGATACCAAGGACAACAATGGCAGGTCGCGTCGCAACAAGCACAAGCGCCGCATTAACGACGACAATGCTGAAGATACGGCAGTTACTGCCGGATTCAGAGGCTCTAAACCCGGTCAGCGGAAAAAGCCATTCAAAAGAAATACTCCAGGCCCGTCCAGTTTGGACCGAATACTCGATCGCTCGTGCCAGATACACAGCACCCCCGAAAAACCAGCCAATCACACCAACAGGGATTGTTGGGTGTTCAAGCAGGCAGGCAAGTTAAGTGCCGAAAACAGAGACAAGGGGCTGCATAGCGATGACGAGGAGGAGCCCCGGCCGCCGAACAATAGGGGACAGAAGGGCTTTCCCCCACAAGTGCGAACGGTGAACATGATATACGCAACCCACATCCCCAAAAGGGAGCGGAAGCGTGCACTCAGGGACGTATATGCGTTGGAGCCAGTCGCCCCAAAATTCAACCCGTGGTCCTCCTGCCCGATCACTTTTGATCGAAGGGACCACCCCACTAGCATCCGCCATGGAGGATTCACCGCATTCGTTCTAGACCCAATCATTGACAGATTTCACCTCACTAGAGTCCTTATGGACGGCGGCAGTAGCCTGAACCTGCTTTATCAGGATACAGTGCGAAAAATGGGCATAGATCCCTCAAGGATTAAACCCACAAAGACTACCTTTAAAGGCGTCATACCAGGTGTAGAGGCCAACTGTACAGGCTCAGTTACACTCGAAGTGGTCTTCGGATCGCCGGATAATTTCCGAAGCGAGGAGTTAATTTTCGACATAGTCCCGTTCCGCAGTGGCTATCACGCGCTGCTCGGACGAACCGCATTTGCAAAGTTCAATGCGGTGCCGCACTATGCATACCTCAAGCTCAAGATGCCAGGCCTTCGAGGAGTCATTACGGTCAATGAAAACACCGAACGCTCTCTCCGAACGAAGGAGCATACGGCGGCCCTCGTGGCGGAAGTACAGAGTAGCCTCTCAAGGCAATTCTCCAGTCCGGCTATTAAACGTCCAGACACCGTCAAGCGCGCCCGGAGTAACCTACAATAAGACCGCCTGGCACGTTCCGAGCAAGCGTAGCAGTGCGGCCCCAACCCCAACCCTCGCGAAATTGCAAAACCAGTACCACGCGTACATAATTACGCTCTGAAAGTATCATGGGCATAAGGGGAGGGGCACAACCACGGCACGCCCAAAATGCGGCTCAACCGCAGTAGGGGCTCCCGATTTTGTCATTCTTTTTTTTTCTTACTTTCAGGACTCCACTCTCCGGAGGGCCTGTCCGGCAGTACAATCGCCGAACACACGATGCAACAGCCAGGGAGGCAGCAAGCTACGTCGAATGTACAGATGGTCTCTATAACGAGCTAAATACCTATCTTACATAAAGTCTCGCAGCTTGCCCCTGGAGGGGGACATGTCAAATAATCCCATCTCTTGCTTATCACACTATTTGTATCGTTCTGCTTTCACAGTAGCCTTTTAATAAACAATACATAGCTCTTGTCTATTATTGCATTCATTTTTTATGTAAATATGTTTAGTTATGACATTATGCAACCGTACACTTTGGTACGGTCAATACACCAGGGGCTTAAGTACCCCAGAATATGGTGTGAGAAGTCCGAACACTCTCACGAGTGCGGCACCCCAAACTTATAGCATTATATGCATCGGCTCCGAATCATGTCTTGGGTCAATAGTTGGGTTTGCCCGGCTCCCATGTTTTGGTACCTTACGTTCCGTTATATCGGCTAAGGTAGCGCTGGGAGAACTACTGCGATTGTGCCCCGGTTGAGCTGGGTTAAGCACCTCAGTAGAGAAAGCTAAAACTGACCATCATGATAGGGCGAGAGCCAGTCGCTGTTCGAGAGGTTTCGAGTCCCTAAGGACTTATGACGCTTAGAGCGAGGAGCTGGCTTTGTCCGGCCTAGGCGTGGATAGCGCCCTGAATTCTGTCTTCCGAATACTAGGGGCTTCGCCGAAATTTAAAATTATAGAATTCTATGGCTAAGTGAGAGTGATAAAGCATTATAGTCCGATTGCCTTGTTCGTTGGTGCTGAGCGCCTCCCTCGAAGGACCCAAGAATGGGAACAAGAGCGCTCAGGTTTATCCCGAACACCCCAGCACTCGTGGCATGGGGGTAGAAGCCGACGACTCGCCATCTCTTAAATTTAATAAACGGCCGCATAGAAGGTAATATTTTAAATTCAACAAGTGTTTCTTAGCGCATATGAACAAGTTTTCAGCGCACAGGATAACACGAGCGAGTTTACTCAAAAATTACATCCTTGGAACACTCATTCGCCACAAGGCAGGCACCCTTCAGGACGCCCTCATAATACATCTCGGGCTTGCGATGCTCCTTCCCCTCTGGTGGCCCATCTGTCACCAGCTTCTCAGCATCCATCTTGCCCCAGTGTACTTTAACACGGGCAAGGGCCCTACGGGCGCCTTCGATGCATACGGAGCGCTTGATGACTTCAAGCCACGGACAGGCATCCGCCAACCGCCTCACCAGCCCAAAGTAGCTCCCAGGCATGACCTCCCCAGGACATAGCCGGACTATAAGGCCCTTCATGGCCTGTTTGACTACCTTATGGAGCTCGACCAGCTGCTTCAGCTGGTCGCTCAAGGGCACCGGGTGTCCGGCCCTAACATACTGGGACCAGAACACCTTCTCCGTCGAGCTCCCTTCCTCGGCTCGGTAGAATGCGGCAGCGTCGGACACACTGCAGGGCAGATCTGCGAATGCTCCTGGAGAGCTCCGGACTCGGGTAAGTAACAAGTAATTCACTTTCACGTGCTTGCTTTGCATAAAGAATGCCTTACCCGCCGCTATCTTCTTCATCGCCTCAATTTCCTGGAGGGCTTTTTGGGCTTCGGCCTTGGCAGATTTGGCGCTCTCAAGGGCCGAGGCAAGCTCGGACTCTTGAGAATTTGAGTCAAGCTCCAAACTCTCGTGTTTTTTCACAAGAGCATGGAGCTCTTGCTACACCTCCGCCACCCGCGCCTCCTGCTTTTCTCGCTCGGTGCGCTCCACGGCCGCATTGTCTTCGGCCTTGGACAGCGCTTCCTTCAGGGTCGCCACCTTGGTTGTGGCCCCTGTAATACTCACGTTGGTCCTGTCATTATTTGCAACTAGATATTTTTATATACTTACATAAGGTATTACTTACCTTCCTTGTCCTCGAGCTACTTCTTGGCAAGGCCGAGCTCGTTCTCGGACCGCTCGAGGCTCTGCTTTAATGCATCGACCTTCGCAGTGGTAGAGGCGGGGTGTCCCGATCTTTCGATGAGATGATAACTATCGATTTGGTGGAGACGACTTTGACGATCCGACTACAAACGTGCACGACGTTGCGCCTTAGCAATCGCTAAACTAACTCCGAGAGGTTATTGACCAAGCCGGAGCATGATCAACCTGACCACGAAGGTCTATTCCTGCAAGCAATCGAAGAACAAGCAAGAATATGATAAAGCAATCTGAATATTGCGAGTATGGATGAAGTATTAATAAAAGTGGGGTTTCATAAGCGTTCTTGGTCTGGTCATTGGACACAAACGAAGTACACGAAGTTGCAGCGATGGCTAACTTTTAACTAAATAAAACCCAAGGAAAAAGCTACTAGATGGATCTACTTATATAGGAGCAAGGGGTGGTGGCCTAGGAGGTGGGAGGACATCCCAAGGCAGCCTAAAACTAACCCAAGGTCGTACAAGGCCAATGGGCCCAAGTGGAGGTGATGCAACACCTTTGGACTTGTTGTTTGACTCGGATTCTGCTGTAGCGTCTGATTGTTTCGTAGATATCTCAATGCTCCGTATGAATTTGAAGGTGAATCCAATTGGGCTGGAAATAGCACAAAATCTAGAATCCAACAAAAAAAGAATCACCCAATTCGGAGTCCGTATGAAAAAGTTGTTGGCGTTTTGAGTCAGGTATGTCTGTGCAGTCCGAATCTGAATCCAGAACGTGAGAGACTTGGACTCTATCTTCTCTTGGCCCAAAAGTGACGTGAGAGAACTTTTTGAACAGCACTTAAACATCTCTTTCTCCCTTATCTTCATATGTGAATTGTACAAATATCCCATACACCTGCAATTAGACAAAACACAAAAGTGTGTGAAGTATTTTTGTTCTGGATAATATAAATAGATTATTGAATAGTTTGCACTAGAAATCACCTGACAAATATGCATGTACGCAATATTTTTGGTCGTATCCAAGGTAGTCATGTCCTCATCATCCTCCCCTTTTTGAAAACAAAGCCGTCCTCGGCGTTGCTTAATCTGAAATGTGGCTAACAAAAGAGACAAGGTATACATGTTGTATATGTATATGTCATCCATTTTTACTTCCCTTGATTTTTGCACATATGACACATGTATACATGAGTAACTTTTATATATCATAAAATATAAAGCCAAAATATTATCATAAGTAGAAGGCATGAAAATATTGCAACTCAATTTGCACATATAAGTGAAGCTCTTATTGCTATCAAAAGATTGACAATATTCATCATTAAACCATCCCAACATTGGTGAATAAACCTTACTTGCATCAAATTTACATGCTACAACATGCTTAAATAAGCAAACATGCAGTAAGTCATTGGACACAGAATCATCACCAAGATTAGAGGTCATATCAAAATGATTAAACATTGGTTCTTTTGCATCAATAGTTAATTCAATGGGTGCATTCAAAATTGTTGGTATTTCAGTTGTTTGATCACATGATGCATTCATGATAGTAACATGATTCTCTAAAATAGGTGGCGTGCTCAAATCAACAGGTAACTCAACACATGATGTATTTAAGTTAATTAGGGATGCATCATTCTCATGTGAAGTTATATCATCAATACCTTTACTGTTACCTTGTCGCAAAGACGTAGCTGATGTCGGTATGGACAATGACAATGTACCATACACTTGAGATGATGTCGCACTCACAATCTGAGGTGTGGCTGCTCTAGTAGGTGCAACGGTGGAGGAATCAACCGATGGTAGTGAGAATGAATTGGAATAGTAGTTGTTGTAGTCACCCAATGCATCCTCCTGTAACTGTCTCTCAAAGGTACAAGCACGAACATACATACCAGTAATGCAACGAGGAATATACCTAAATCTTGCCTGAATATCATGGTTCAAACCACCAAAAAATCTATTCATTGTATCATCCTCAGATTCTTCTATGTCACAATGATGCATATAAGATTTGAACTCTTGGTAGTAAGCATGAACAGTGTTATTGCCTTGTTTAAATTGTTCAAATTTGCGAAGCAATTCACGACGATAGTAAGGAGGGAAAAATTGTTGTCTCACTACATGTTTCAAATCTTTCCAAGTTGTGGGTTGGTTATCAATGTTTTTCTTACAATGCACACTCCACCAAACAGAAGCAAAACTAGTAAATGCTCTAGTGGCAGCTCGTACTCGCTCAAGTTCAGAAAAGTCATGGTAACTAAAAACTTGTTCTACTTCAAGCTCCCAATCTAGATAAAATAGCAGTATTAAATCTACCCTCAAATGATGGTAAAGAGATAACCTGACCATGTGCTTGTGTGTGTTGTCCCAACTCTCGTGATGGTGAAGATGTGTTTGTCGTCCAAGAACTTCTTTCTCCGGAACCTGTCATGATTAGTAGAAACAAGAAACAAAATTCGAGAATAATGTTCCTATGAACTACTAGGATGTGGTTGTAACGTGCTCACAGTAAAGAAAATATCAATATCTTACAAGTTCTTACCATGCGACAGGTGGTAACAGGCAACCAGCGGTGTCAAATAACTCCGAAGATTGTGTAAAGCGATTGCCAGGGGAACGTACGTATACACGGTGTAGAAATATGTGGAGCTGGGTTGGCTATATATGGTAGCAAAAGATTAGCAATAATCAATTCAAAGATGCAATATTGAATAAACGCTCAACGACGGTACTGTGCTGGTCCTAGGCTAGACCGGACTAGAGACGCGAGCGTAGAACACTAATGAGGTCACGGCATAGCACAACTAGCATCAATGAAGGATAAGTAGCTCTGGACAGCAAGATATAAGTGAAGATCACAACGGCAGTAAAGATAATGATGAATAACAACTGCCAAGCAGCATATATAACAACTCTCTCTCCAACTTTCCTCTTGAAAAGTTTGCTACTAACTCAAGCTTTCCAATGTAAAAAGAATCACTCAATTCTGAATTGATATGAGGAGTCAAAGAATTCTAAAACTGGCCTGAAAAACTGGAACAAATTGTATGCGCGAAGTTCGGAGGGCAAAAAGACCTATTTAGAAGCTGATTTTGAGACGCCAAATATTGAACTAGCTTTTGCAACGATTCAGAGAGGTTATTGACCACGCTGGAGCACAATCAACCTGACCACGAAGGTCTATTCCTGCAAGCAATCAAAGAACAAGCAAGAATATGATAAAGCAATCTGAATATTGCGAGTATGGATGAAGTATTAATAAAAGTGGGGTTTCATAAGCGGTCTTGGTCTGGGCGTTGGACACAAACGAAGTACACGAAGTTGCAGCGATGGCTAACTTTTAACTAAATAAAACCTAAGGAAAAAGCTACTAGATGGATCTACTTATATAGGAGCAAGGGGTGGCGGCCTAGGAGGTGGGAGGACGTCCCAAGGCAGACTAAAACTAACCCAAGGTCGTACAAGGCCAATGGGCCCAAGTGGAGGTGATGCAACACCTTTGGACTTGTTGTTTGACTCGGATTCTGCTGCAGCGTCTGATTGTTTCATTGATATCTCAACGCTCCGGACGAATTTGAAGGTGAATCCAATTGGGCTGGAAATAGCACAAAATCTAGAATCCAACAAAAAAAGAATCACCCAATTTGGAGTCCGTATGAAAAAGTTGTTGACGTTTTGAGTCAGGTATGTCTGTGAAGTCCGAATCTGAATCCAGAACATGAGAGACTTGGACTCTATCTTCTCTTGGCCCAAAAGTGACGTGAGAGAACTTTTTGAACAGCACTTAAACATCTCTTTCTCCATTATCTTCATATGTGAATTGTACAAATATCCCATACACCTGCAATTTGACAAAACACAAAAGTGTGTGAAGTATTTTTGTTCTGGATAACATAAATAGATTATTGAATAGTTTGCACTAGGAATCACCTGACAAATATGCATGTATGCAATATTTTTGGTCGTATACAAGGTAGTCATGTCCTCATCACGCAGTCAGTGCGGAAAAGGTCAGCAGCGCAGCCTGCATTCCCATATTGACATACTAATGTTAGACTCCTGCGTATATATTTTCAGATCCTCAGTTCAGCTTTTCTTTCCGAACACCAAACTGAGCATCAGGGGCTACTGTCTATGCGGTAATATTTTTACATATCTTAAATACATACCTCAAAGCCTGTTAGAAGGCTGGCACAGGCTTCCGTCAGCCCGCTCTTGGCGGGCTGAACCTTCTGGATCACCGCACTCATAATAGTGTGGTGCTCCTCGTCGATGGAGGCGCCGTTAAGCACCTCCAGCAAATTATCCGGTGCCTCTGGTTGGACGAAGGTCACCGGCGTCGTAGGCTTTCCCTCCTTACTAGGGGGCCGCCTGCCGGACTCCGGAACCACTGAAGGTTCGGGTGCGGTGTCTGACCCAGGGCCGGACTTAGATCCCTTTGGGGTTTTATCCCCTTTGCGCCTGGAGTCCGGGAGGTTGCCTTGCGGCGCCTCCAGGACCACCTCCTCCTGGCTTGGCCCCTTTTGGGTCTCCACCTCGGCATCGTTTGTAGGGCGAGGGGAGGTAGCAGTCGGGAGTGAAAGACTATTCACATCTGACGAATCCAAGGAGCCGTTCGACAAAGCGTCGAGCCGGGCCTTGGGCGGACTGCATGATTATATTCGGCGTCAGAAGATGCTGTGCAATAAAGGAATGCCATGAGTTATTCTGGTATCCAGATACTTACGATTTTGCCAGGGGCTTGGCCCTGGATGGCCACTCCTCTTCGCTGTCATCGGCGTCGGTGGAGTAGTCCGGAGGAAGGGTCCTTCCCTTCTTGGATCCTCCGCCCCCCTAGTTGGGGTGGCCTTCCTTTTCTTTCCTCCCCCGGCTGGAGGGGGAGAGGCCTCTTCTTCCTCCTCCTCGTCTTCGTGGGAGGAGCGCGCTTCGGAGTCATCGGATGATGAATCCGACACCACCGGGCGTCAGGCACTCTTTCGAGTTCCCGTGGCCTTCTTCTTGGCCTTCTTCTCCGGCACCACGTAAGGTGCCAGGACCAGCAGCTTCGCCAAGCGGGCATCTGCTGGGCCTTCGGGCAAAGGAGCCGGACAGTCGATCTGTTTGGACTTCTTCTGCCAATCCTGTCAAAGGAACGGGAGCTTAGATCCCGCATAGAGTCAAATTATGAAAAACAAGTATCCCGTAAAGGGTAAAACAAGCTTACTATGCTGGCTTGGCGCTTCGCGCAGAATCCGTGATCCTCGGTAATGGGAGGGGGATCCTCGGCGCCCTTGAATAGCACCTTCCAGGCATCCTCGTGCGTTGTGTCAAAGAGCCTGGTCAAAGTTTGGTGCTGGGCCGGGTCGAACTCCCACAAGTTAAAAGCCCGTCGTTGACACGGGAGGATCCGGCGGAGGAGCATGACCTGGACTATGTTGACAAGTTTAACCTTCTTGTCCACCAGGTTTTGGAAGCAGGTTTGGAGTCCGGTCAGCTCTCCCGAATTACCCCACAACAAGCCCTTATCTTTCCAGGAAGTGAGCCGTGTGGGAATGCCAGATTGGAATTCGGGGGCCGCTGCCCATTCAGGGTCACGCGGCTCGGTGATGTAGAACCACCCCGATTGCCACCCTTTGATGGTTTCCACGAAGGAGCCCTCGGGCCATATAACGTTGGGCATCTTGCCCACCATGGCGCCTCCGCACTCCGCTTGCTGGCCGCCCACTACCTTCGGCTTGACATTGAAGGTCTTCAGCCATAAGCCGAAGTGGGGATTGATGCGGAGAAAGGCCTCGCACACGACGATAAACGCCGAGATGTTGAGGATGAAGTTCGGGGCCAGATCATGGAAATCCAGGCCATAGTAGAACATGAGCCCCCGGACAAATGGGTGGAGTGGGAAACCCAGTCCGCGGAGGAAATGGGGGAGGAACACCACCCTCTCATGGGGCCTGGGGTTGGGGATTAGCTGCCCCTCGTCTGGAAGCCGGTGCGCAATGTCGTTGGACAAGTATCCGGCTTTCCTCAACTTTTTGATGTGCCCCTCCGTGACGGAGGAGGCCATCCACCTGCCTCCCGCTCCGGACATGGTTGGAGAAGGTTGAGGTGGGAAGTGCGGACTTGGGAGCTGGAGCTCGAGTGCGCGGAAATGGATAAGCGAAGGAGGAAGAAGGCGTAGATGGAAAAGGTGGATCCTTATCCCCTTATATGGGTGGACGAAACTATGTGCCCCCACCAGCCTGGTAAAACTCGCTTATCTCCCAAGCACCGTGATTAATGGCACGGTTGGGTTACCCATGCCCGTATTGATGAGAATCCCGGAATAAGGGGACACGATCTCTACTTCGACAAGACGTGCCAAGGAAACCACCTCGCTAAACGCGCTGAGGTTGGACAGTAGAACGATTCGAATAAAGGCTTGGCCGTGGCATGATGTCACTCCGCGGAATACGTCAGCAGATTAGATTTGTGCAAATATTATTCTCTCTACGGTGGTATGTGGAACTTTTTTTGCAGAGCCAGACACTATCCTTGTGTTCAAAATCTTCTATGAAGTATTCGGAGGAGGAACCCGCCTTGCAATGCCGTAGACAATCTGCGCGCCGGACTTGTCGCCATTGAAGCCTGGTTCAGGGGCTACTGAGGGAGTCCTGGATTAGGGGGTGTCCGGATGACCGGACTATAACCATTGGCCGGACTCCTGGACTATGAAGATACAAGATTGAAGACTTCGTCCCGTGTCCGGATGGGACTTTCCTTGGCGTGGAAGGCAAGCTTGGCGATACGGATATGTAGATCTCCTCCCATTGTAACTGCCTCTGTGTAACCCTAGCCCTCTCCGGTGTCTATATAAACCGGAGGGTTTTAGTCCGTAGGACGAACAACAATCGTACCATAGGCTAGCTTCTAGGGTTTAGCCTCTCTGATCTCATGGTAGATCTACTCTTGGACTACCCATATCATCAATATTAATCAAGAAGGAGTAGGGTTTTACCTCCATCGAGAGGGCCCGAACCTGGGTAAAAACATCGTGTCCCTTGTCTCCTGTTACCATCCGCCTAGACGCACAGTTCGGGACACCCTACCCGAGATCCGCCGGTTTTGACACCGACAGCATCCAATTCACTTCCTATGATAGTTTTTATTATACCCAACTTGGATGCCTACCATTCTAGGACCAACTTTATGATAATAGCAAATACCATGCTGTTCTAAAAGACTCTCAAAATAATATAAGTGAAGCATGATAGACTAGCAATTTCTTCAAAATTAAGACACCACCGTGCTCTAAAAGATATAAGTGAAGCACTAGAGCAAAAACTATCAAGCTCAAAAGATATAAGTGAAGCACATAGAGTATTCTAGAAATTTTTAATCAAATAGGGTTCTCCCAAAAGGTGTGTACAGAAAGGATGATTGTGGTAAACTAAAAAGCAAAGACTAATATAATACACGACGCTCCAAGCAAAACACATATCATGTAGCGAATAAAAATATAGCTCCAAGTAAAGTTACCAATGAACGAAGACGAAAGAGGGGATGACTTCCCGGGGCATCCCCAAGCTTAGGCTTTTGGCTATTCTTGAATATCTTGGGGTGCCATGGCCATCCCCAAGCTTAGGCTCTTGCCACCGTTTATTTCATAGTCCATAAAAGCTTTACCCAAAACTTGAAAACTTCACAACACAAAACTCAACAGGAAATCTTATAAGCTCCGTTAGTGAAAGAAAACAAAACCACCACATAATGTACTGCAATGAACTCATTCTTTATTTATTTTGGTGTTAAACCTACTGTATTCCAACTTACTTATGGTTTATAAAATAATTTACTAGCCATAGATGCATTGAAATAAGCAAACAACACACGAAAAACAGAATCTGTCAAAAACAGAATAGTCTGTAGAAATCTGTAACTAACGCAAACTTCTGGAACTCTAAAAATCCTACAAAAATAGGAAGTCCTGGAAACTTTGTGTATTGAACATCAGCAAAAATAATCAACGCAAAAGCACGTTCCTGTGATTTAACAAAATTATATTCGTGCGTGCAAAGTTTCTGTTTTTCAGCATAATCAAATCAACTATCATCGTAGGTTATCCTATAGGTTCTACTTGGCACAAACACTAATTAAAATACAAAAACAGATCTAAACAGAAGGTAGATGCGAGATTTATTACTAAACAGGAGCAAAAACAAAAAACAAAAAGAAAATTGGGTTGCCTCCCAACTAGCGCTATCGTTTAACGCCCCTAGCTAGGCATAAAAGCAAAGATAGATTTAACGAGTGCCATCTTTGGCACTAAATTCGTAAGTAGCACACATGATAGATTCATAAGGTAATTTGACTTTCTTTCTTGGAAAGTGCTCCATGCCTTTCTTTAATGGAAATCGGAATCTAATATTCCCTTCCTTCATATCAATAATCGCACCAGTCGTTCTAAGGAAAGGTCTACCAAGAATAATAGGGCAAGAAAGATTGCAATCTATATCAAGAACGATAAAATCCACGGGCACCAAATTTCTATTTGCAACAATAAGAACATCATTGATCCTTCCCATAGACTTTTTAATGGTGGAATCCGCAAGGTGCAAATTTAAAGAGCAATCATCAAGATCATGGAAACCTAGAATATCACACAAAGTTTTCGGAATCATGGAAACACTAGCACCCAAATCACACAAAGCAAAACACTCATAATCTTTAATTCTAATCTTTATAGTAGGTTCCCACTCATCATTAAGTTTTCTAGGTATAGAAACTTCCAAATTAAGTTTTTCATCATAAGATTGCATCAAGGCATCAACGATATGTTTGGTAAAAGCTTTATTTTGACTATAAGCATGAGGAGAATTAACAACGGATTGCAACAAGGAAATACAACCTTTTAAAGAACAATTATCATAATCAAATTCCTTGAAATCTGAGATAGTAGGTTCAATATTATTAGAAGTTGAGGATTCTCCAATCTCACTTTTACCAAATTTAGCATTAAGATCTAAAGACTCCAAATTTTTGGGACGCCTTCTAGGCAAAGTTGATTCATCATCAGTCCCATAATCATCAAAATTCATATTGCAAAACATAGATCTAATAGGAGACGCATCAATAACTTTAAAATCTTCATCATTATTTTCATGGAAACTAGAAGAACACGCTTTTATAAAGCAATCTTTTTTAGCACGCAATCTAGCGGTTCTTTCCTTACACTCATCAATGGAAATTCTCATTACTTTGAGGGACTCATTGATATCATGCTTAGGAGGAGAAGATCTAAGTTTAAGAGAATCAACATCAAGCGAAAGTTTATCAACGTTCCTAGCCAAATCATCAACTTTGAGCAATTTTTCTTCAAGCAAAGCATTAAAATTCTTTTGAGAAATCATAAATTCTTTCACACTATTCTCAAAATCAGAGGGCATCTTATTAAAATTACCATACGAATTATTGTAGGAATTCCCATAATTATTAGAGGAATTACTAGGGAACGGTCTAGCATTAAAGTTTCCTCTATAAGCGTTGTTTCCAAAACTATTCCTACCAACAAAATTCACATCCATAGATTCATTATTATTCTCAATCAAAGAAGACAAAGGCATATCATTGGGATCAGGAGGAGTATTTTTAGTAGCAAACATCTTCATAAGTTCATCCATCTTTCCACTCAAAACGTTGATTTCTTCTATATCATGCACTTTTTTACTAGAAGATCTTTCGGTGTGCCATTGAGAATAATTAGCCATAATATTATCATGTAAATTTGTAGCATCTCCTAACGTAATTTCCATAAACGTGCCTCCCACGGCCGAATCTAAAAGATTTCTAGAAGCAAAGTTCAAACCGGCATAGAAATTTTGTATGGTCATCCATAAATTCAAACCATGAGTAGGGCAATTGCGAAGCATCAATTTCATTCTTTCCCAAGATTGGGCAACATGCTCATGATCAAGTTGTTTAAAATTCATAATATCGTTCCTAAGAGTGATGATCTTAGCGGGAGGAAAATACTTACAGACAAAAGCATCTTTGCACTTGTTCCAAGAATCAATACTATTTTTAGGCAAAGACGAAAACCAAACTTTAGCACGATCTCTAACTGAAAACGGAAATAACTTCAATTTGACAATATTGTTATCCGCATCTTTCTTCTTTTGCATATCACACAAATCAACAAAATTGTTTAGATGAGTAGCGGCATCTTCACTAGGAAGGCCAGCAAATTGATCTTTCATAACAAGATTCAGCAAAGCGGTATTGATTTCACAAGACTCAACATCATTAAGAGGAGCAATCGGAGTACTAAGAAAATCATTGTTATTGGTATTCGAGAAATCACACAATTTGGTATTATCTTGCGCCATGGCAACAAGTAATCCAACACACAAGCAAACAGAAAAACGTCAAGCAAAAAAGAGAGGAGGAGATTGGGAAAGAGAGGGAGAATAAAATGGCAAGGGTGAAGTGGGGGAGAGGAAAACGAGAGGCAAATGTAAATGCGAGGGAGATGGGTTTGTGATGGGTACTTGGTATGTCTTGACTTGAGCGAAGACCTCCCCAGCAACGACGCCAGAAATCCTTCTTGCTACGTCTTGAGCTTGCGTTGGTTTTCCTCGAAGAGGAGAGGGTGATGCAGCAAGTGTAGCGTAAGTATTTCCCTCAGTTTTGAGAACCAAGGTATCAATCCAGTAGGAGGCTCCACAAAAGTCCCACGCACCTACATAAACAAACTGAGAACTCGCAACCAACGCAATAAAGGGGTTGTCAATCCCTTCACGGCCACTTGCGAAAGTGAGATCTAATAAAGATAGTATGATAAGATAAATATATTTTTGGTATTTTATAATATAGATGCAAAAAGTAAAGATGCAAATAAAAGTAGTTTGAAAGCAAATATGATAAGAGATAGACCCGGGGGCCATAGGTTTCACTAGAGGCTTCTCTCAAGATAGCATAAGTATTACGGTGGGTGAACAAATTACTGTCGAGCAATTGATAGAAAAGTGCATAGTTATGAGATTATCTAGGCATGATCATGTATATAGGCATCACGTCCATAACAAGTAGACCGACTCCTGCCTGCATCTACTACTATTACTCCACACATCGACCGACTCCTGCCTGCATCTAGAGTATTAAGTTCATAAGAAGAGAGTAACGCATTAAGCAAGATGACATGATGTAGAGGGATAAACTCAAGCAATATGATATAAACCCCATCTTGTTATCCTCGATGGCATCAATACAATACGTGCCTTGCAACCCTTTCTGTCATTGGGTAAGGACAACGCAAGATTGAACCCAAAGCTAAGCACTTCTCCCATGGCAAGAAAGATCAATCTAGTAGGCCAAACCAAACTGATAATTCGAAGGGACTTGCAAAGATAACTCAATCATACATAAAAGAATTCAGAGAATATTCAAATATTATTCATAGATAAACTTGATCATAAACCCACAATTCATCGGATCTCGACAAACACACCGCAAAAAGAGTTTACATCGAATATATCTCCACAAGAGAGGGGGAGAACATTGTATTGAGATCCAAAAGAGAGAAGAAGCCATCTAGCTAATAACTATGGACCCGTAGGTTTGTGGTAAAATACTCACAACTCCTCGGAGGGGCAAGGATGTTGATGTAGAAGCCCTCCATGGTCGATTCCCCCTCCGACAGAGTGCCGGCGAAGGCTCCAAGATGAGATCTCGCGGATACAGAAGGTTACGGCGGTGGAAATTGTGTTTCGTGGTGCCCCTGGATGTTTTTGGGGTACGTAGGTATATATAGGAGGAAGAAGTACGTCGGTGGCCGCCCGAGGGGCCCACGAGACAGGGGGGCGCGCCCTACAGGGGGGCGCGGCCTCCTATCTCGTGGAGCCCTCGGTTGCTTCTTGACTTGCACTCCAAGCTCTATGGATCACGTTCATTCCAAAAATCACGCTCCCGAAGGTTTCATTCCGTTTGGACTCCGTTTGATATTCCTTTTCTTCGAAATACTGAAATAGGCAAAAAAACAGCAATATGGGCTGGGCCTCCGGTTAGTAGGTTAGTCCCAAAAATGATATAAATGTGTAAAATAAAGCCCATAAACATCCAAAAGGGGTAATATAATAGCATGGAACAATAAAAAATAATAGATATGTTGGAGACGTATCAGTGTGCATCCAACTTGCTTGCTCACGAAGACCTAGGGCATTTTGAGGAAGCCCATCATTGGAATATACAAGCCAAGTTCTATAATGAAAAATTCCCACTAGTACATGAAAGTGACAACATATGAGACTCTCTATCATGAAGATCATGGTGCTACTTTGAAGCACAAGTGTGGTAAAAGGATAGTAGCATTGCCCCTTCTCTCTTTTTCTCTCATTTTTTTGGGCCTTCCTTTTTTTATAGCCTTTCTTTTTTTATGGCCTTTCTCTCCTTTTTATGGCCTTTCTCCTTTTTTAGTCCGAAGTCTCATCCCGACTTGTGGGGGAATCATAGTCTCCATCATCCTTTCCTCACTTGGGGCAATGCTCTAATAATGAAGATCATCACACTTTTATTTACTTACAACTCAAGATTACAACTCGATACTTAGAACAAAATATGACTCTATATGAATGCCTCCGGCGGTGTACCGGGATATGCAATGAATCAAGAGTGACATGTATGGAAATTATGAAGGTGGCTTTGCCACAAATACGATGTCAACTACATGATCATGCAAAAGCAATATGACAATGATGGAGTGTGTCATAATAAAAAGAACGGTGGAAACTTGCATGGCAATATATCTCGGAATGGCTATGGAAATGCCATAATAGGTAGGTATGGTGGCTGTTTTGAGGAAGGTATATGGTGGGTGTATGGTACTGGCGAAAGTTGTGCGGCACAAGAGAGGCTAGCAATGGTGGAAGGGTGAGAGTGCGTATAATCCATGGACTCAACATTAGTCATAAAGAACTCATATACTTATTGCAAAAATCTACAAGTCATTGAAAACAAAGTACTACGCGCATGCTCCTAGGGGGATAGATTGGTAGGAAAAGACCATCGCTCGTCCCCGACCGCCACTCATAAGACAATAAATAAATAAATTGTGCTCCAACTTCATCACAAAGCGGTTCACCATACGTGCATGCTACGGGAATCACAAACCTCAACGCAAGTGTTTCTACTAATCCACAGTCACCCACTAGCATGACTCTAATATCACCACCTTTATATCGCAAAACTGTTGCAAGGAATCAAACATATCATATTGAGCGATCTACAAGTTTTATGTAGGATATTATGACTAACCATGTGAATGACCAATTCCTGACATCTCTCTAAATAGATATAAGTGAAGCAAGAGAGTTTAATTCTTTCTACAAAAGAAGTGCCCACGCTTTAACAAATATAGGTGAAGCAAAAGAGCATTCTACAAATTGTGGTTTTCTATATAAAGAGAAACAGGCAATCCAAACTTCAAAAGATATAAGTGAAGCACATGAAGCATTCTATGAAGCCATACTCAAAAGATTGAAGTGAAGTGCAATGAGCATTCTACAAATCAACCAAGGACTATCTCATACCAGCATGGTGCATAAAAGAAAAGTGAAAACTAAATGCAAAAGACGCTCCAAGACTTTCACATATCGCATGAACGAAACGAATCCGAAAACATACCAATACTTGTTGAAGAAAGATGGGATGCCTTCCGGGGCATCCCCAAGCTTAGACGCTTGAGTCTCCTTGAATATTTACTTGGGGTGCCTTGGGCATCCCCAAGCTTGAGCTATTGCCTCTCTTCCTTTTCCTCATATCGAGACCTCCTCGATTAGACACTTCATCCACACAAAACTTCAATAGAAAACTCGGTAAGATCCGTTAGTATAATAAAACAAATCACTACTGTAAGTACTGTTGCAAACCAATTCATATTTTGTTTTTGCATTATGTCTACTATAATATATCTCTTATATGGCTTAATCCACTGATATAAATTGATAGTTTCATCAAAACAAGCAAACTATGCATCAAAAACAGAATCTGTCAAAAACAGAACAATCTGTAGCAATCTGAACATTCACCATACTTCTGCTACCCCACAAATTCTACAAAAATTAGGAAAAATAAACAATTTGTACATAAAGACAAGCAAAAAGAATCATAACCATTTGACATTCCAGTAAAAAATGTAAAATTGCGCACTACAGCCAAAGTTTCTGTCCTGTACCGAACAAACCAACAAGCATTGTAAACATCCTAAAGGCAAACCTTGGCACATTATTTTTATAATACAAAGGAATTGTACAAGGGGATAATTATTTTTGATGAAAAGTTTCTGTAATTAAGATTCACAAAGTTTCCGTGAGCATGAACAAAGTTCAAGGAGCTCTCCCACTTCAACAATGCTTGTCTCTCTCACTTTCACTTTTCTTTTTGAAAAGTTTTGGGTTCCCCTCTTTATTTTTTTGTTTTTAAACTATATGAAAGCACTCAACAGAAATAAATGACTCTCTAAAACTTCCGGGTTGTCTCCCTGGCAGCGCTTTCTTTAAAGCCATTAAGCTAGGCATATAGTGCTCAAGTAATAGATCCACCCGGATCCCAAGGTATATCAAAGCCAATTTTAATTAACAATGATTTGTAATTTTGTAGTGAGCACAAAGTAAAATAAATCATGTAACAACGAAGTCTAACTCTCTTCCTATGCATCGGCATGTCATAAAAGAACAATTCATGCACACCAAGTAAAGGGCAATGCATAGTATAAACGGTTTGTTGCAATTTCATCGTGTGGGAAACATATAGAGGTGGAGATATAGTTCCTCTCTCATACTAATTGCAAGTAGGAGCAGCAAGCACATGCATATTATATCTATCAAAATTATCATGTGCAACGGTAAAAGGCAACCCATCAATATAATCATTAATAAGCACAAACTTCTCCGATATAGTGTAGTTTGGATAATTCAAAAGGATAATAGGACTATCATGCGTGGGTGCAATAGCAACAATAATATAAGGAACTATAGCAAGTTCATCTCCATAAGCATAATCCATATTGGCATCTTGGCCACAAGCATAGCAAGTATCATCAAAAAGGGATATTTCAAGAGAATCAACGGGATCATAACAATCATCATAGCAATCATCCTTCGGTAAGAACGAAGGGACATTAAATAATGTATGAGTTGGAGGGTTACTCTCATTAGAAGGTGGGCACGGGTAGCTAATCCGCTCTTCCTCCTTTTGTTCTTCGCTCTCCTCATCATATTTTTCATCCAATGAGCTCACAGTTTCAGTAATTTCTTCTTCCATAGACTCCTGCAAAATATTAATCTCTTCTTGGACAGCGGAGGAGTCCTCAATATATAGTTTAACATATGCATTAGAAGCATAATTATCATAACAATATTCAAGTATGGCAAAATTTTCAAATTTGTAAAGAGTAGCATCATACTTTTCAATCAAAGAAGCAATTTCATAAGCACCCTTAAAAGCAACAAATTCTTCAATTTGTTGAACATCATAGTAATTATAAACACCCTTAGCACATGAAGATACGATTCCATTATCACTAAACAAGCATTGTAGGGAAGGTGTTTCTTAGGGTTTTCAGAACAACAAGTAACATCATATATTTCACATAAAGTCCAAGCATAGCATTGCAAACGATGAATTTGATCCAGTAAAAGTTTCCCTTTTTCAGATATACGGTGTCGCACATAACAAGCATGCTCATCCAAAGATTTGCTCTCAACTAAGCTAGTGGGGGTTTCAGCACGAGCACAAAGGGATCGAAGATGATCCAAGTAAAAAGCTTCAGGAGTGTGATAGATTTTGAGTGGTTCTTCAACCATTGCTGTAGTAGGTACAACTAATTTTTTGGTATTTTGTGTTTCCTACCCATAACTAAAGATAGAAAACAACTAAGAACAACAAATAAAAATTACTTAGTGATAAAGCAAACAAGCACACACGAGAATATTCACCCCATGCTATGACTCCCCGGCAACGGCGCCAGAAAAAGTTCTTGATAACCCACAAGTATAGGGGATAATTGTAGCCTCTTTCGATAAGCAAGAGTGTCGAGCCCAACGAGGAGCTAAAGGTAGAGCAAATATTCTCTCAAGTCCTATCTGCCACTGATACGACTCTATGCATGCTTAGTGTTCGCTTTACCTAGAACATGTATGAAACTAGAAGTACTTTGTAGGTGAGATAGGATAGGTTTGCAAGATAATAAAGAGCACGTAAATATAAACTAGGGACTGTTTAGATAAAGATGCAATAAATTAAATATAGCGAGTGTGGAAAAGTGGTGGTAGGAGTTGTGAAATTGTCCCTAAGCAATTGACTACTTTACTAGACCGATTATCACTATTGCAATTTTATGTGAGGGAGAGGCATAAGCTAACATAATTTCTCTTCTTGGATCATATGCACTTATGATTGGAACTCTAGCAAGCATCCGCAACTACTAAAGATCATTAAGGTAAAACCCAACCATAGCATTAAAGTATCAAGTCCCCTTTATCCCATACGCAAACAACCTACTTACTCGGGTCTGTGCTTCTGTCACTCACGCCACCCACCATAAGCAAATCATGAACATATTGCAAACCCTACAGCGGGGATCCCTCACGCTTGCACGACACGGAGAGCACCATAGGACAGCACCAATAATAAAACATGCAACAAAAACCAATCATAGCAATTCATGAATCACCGATAGGACAATGAAAATCTACTCAGACATCATAGGATGGCAACACATCATTGGATAATAATATGAAGCATAAAGCACCATGTTCAAGTAGAGGGTATAGCGGGTTGCGGGAGAGTGGACCGCTGAATATAGATGGGGGAAGGTGATGGAGATGTTGGTGAAGATGGTGGAGGTGTTGCTGAAGACCACGGTGATGATGATGGCCCCCGGCGGCATTCCGGCGCCACCAGAAGCAAGGGGGAGAGAGTCCCCCTTCTTCTTCTTCTTCTTCCTTGACCTTCTCCCTAGATGGGAGAAGGGTTTCCCCTCTGGTCCTTGGCTCCCATGGCTTGGGAGGGGCGAGAGCCCCTCCGAGATTGGATCTATCTCTCTGTCTCTCTCTGTTTCTGCGTTCCCAGATTCTGCCCCTTCACCGTTTCTTTTATATCCAGAGATCTGTAACTCCGATTGGGGTGAATCCTTCGCCCAGATTTTTCTCATAAAATTAGCTTTCTTGTGGAAAAAGAAGAGCGTCAACCGCCTTACGGGGTGCCCAGGAGAGTCCAGGGCGTGCCGGCCTCCCTAGGGCGCGCCCCCTGTCTCGTGGCCCCCTCGGGCATCGTCTCGCATTGATTTTACTTCCCAAAAATCACAAATATTCCAAAATAATTCTCCGTCCATTTTTATCCCGTTTGGACTCCATTTCATATTGGGTTTCTGCGAAATATAAAACATGCAACAGACAGGAACTGGCGCTGGGCACTGGATCAATATGTTAGTCCCAAAAATAATATAAAAAGTTGCCAAAAGTATATTAAAGTTGGAGAATATTGGCATGGAACAATCAAAAATTATAGATACGACGGAGACATATCACACCCTCGTGGGCAGCCCGGACTCTCCTGGCCCAACTCTTTCACTCCAGGGCTTCTTTTGGTCCACAAAAAATCGTCAAAAATTGGCACGTCAATTGGACTCCGTTTGGTATTCCTTTTCTGTAAAACTCAAAAAAAGGAAAAACAGAAACTGGCACTGGGCTGTAGGTTAATAGGTTAGTCCCAAAAATGATATAAAAGTGTAAAGTAAAGCCTATAAACATCCAAAACGGGTAATATAATAGCATGGAACAATAAAAAATTATAGATACGTTGGAGACGTATCACGCCCCCTAGGGCTGGGCACGCCCCCACCCTTGTGGGCCCCTCGAGCGTCCGCCGACCTACTTCTTCCTCCTATATATACCCACGTATCCTAAAACCATCAGAATAGACCACGAAAACCTAATTCCACCGCCTCAACCTTCTGTATCCGCAAGATCCCATCTTGGAGCCTTCGTCGGCGCTCTGCCGGAGGGGGAATCAACCATGGAGGGCCTCTACATCATCTCCAAGGCCTCTCCTATGAGTTGTGAGTAGTTTACCACATACCTTCGGGTCCATAGTTATTAGCTAGATGGCTTCTTATCTCTCTTTGATTCTCAATACAAAGTTCTCCTCGATCTTCTTGGAGATCTATTCGATGTAACTCTTTGGACTCCAGGTGTAATACCCAGCCAGGACCGTGATGCCCCACGGTGTCGGATGGCCAGAGGTGGGAGGCTACTCTCCCGCACTTGGTCCTCTTCTGCCACCTGAGCGTCGGGTTCTACACCAGAGTATCCGCGGCCCCCAGGCCACTGACGTGGAGGACTATCCGTTGCCTCACTACCAGCTGTCAGGTTACAGCTACCTTCACAGTACCTCCTGGGACTGATGTAGTCTTGCTCATTAGTCTTAGATGCACTCGCGAGCCTGCGTGCCGCCTATGATGACTTAGCCTATGTACGGAACTCTGTGTACTGAACTCTATGTCCGACCCCTTTTGTAAGTTATGCCGACTATCTATGTGGTATCTGTCGTGCTCCTTTCATTATGCATGTTTCATCATGAATGACTCTTGTCTATGCAAATTTCTCAATACTGAACTACCCCTGTTATATATTAGCAGGATGGTTAGACCAGCTGGTCGTGGTCGTGGCGGCAACTTCCCACCACCGCCTGAGTACATGGCTGGTATGATCCAACAGCTTGAGATGAATCGCCAGTTCATGGAAAACATGATGGCTCAGTTTCCTCGCCCCAATATGAACCAGCATCCAAACACAACAACTCTGCAGGATTTCATACGCCTCAACCCAAGTGTGTACCGCAGCTCAACCCAGCCGCTGGATGCTGATGACTGGCTCCGTGACATCACCTATGAGATGGAGTCTACTGATGTAGCCCCTGCCAGCTATGTCACTTTTGCTTCCTTCTTCCTGAAGGGACCCGCAGCTCAATGGTGGGACAGCCATAGGCGTACTCTGCCAGTTGGGACAATCATCTCCTGGCCAGACTTTCAGGCTGCCTTCCGTGCCCGCTTCATTCCTCAGGGAATCATGGACAGGAAGAAGCGTGAGTTTCGCAACCTCACCCAAGGCAACAAGACTGTTGAAGCTTATCAGCGGGAGTTTCTGGACTTATCCCGCTATGCTGAAGAAGACATTGCAACTGATGCTCGCAGACAGGAGAAGTTCCGTGAAGGCCTTCAAGCTGACATCAAGCTCACACTTCTAGTGCATGACTTTGCCGATTTCGCCACCTTGGTGAACAAGGCCATCAATGTCGAGACTGGTCTGCAAGAACACCAGAGCTCTCAAAGGCGCAACCGTGACACGGGCTCATCTTCGGGCCCGCCCTCGCAGAAGCGTAAGATATGGATCCCGAACAGCATGTACCGTCCAACTGCACCTGCCCCAAGGTAGTCTTATGCTGCACCTCGTCTGCCGGCTGCTCCAACCAGGCAGCCGAGGCTTCCAGCTCCACCACCCCAAGCTCCTGTTCCTACCCCCGAGAATGGGTTGTGTTTCAGGTGCGGACAACCAGGGCACCGTGCTAGGGAATGCAACCAGAAACAGAATCAACTGGCCCTTCCAGCAACTGGCCGTGGGAACAACCAGGCCCGCAACAACTATGCCAAGTCCTATGGCCGTGCTCATGCCAACCACATTGATCTGAATGAAGCTCAAGACCAGCCTGCTACTGTGATGGGTACACTCCTCGTAAATTCAGTACCAGCATCCGTTTTATTTGATACAGGTGCATCGCATTCATTCATGTCAGAAGATTTTGCATACAAGCACGATGTTAAATTTGAGCAGATGAACACTTCGGTAGTGGTAAAAAACCCCGCGGGACAATGTCAGACCTCCATGGTTGGCATTGACGTCCCTGTGGAAATCGAAGGGTTGGAGTTCCGTGCCTCGCCCATTATACTGAAATCGTCTAACATTGACCTCATTCTGGGAATGGATTGGTTAAAGGCGCATACTGCTTCTATCGTTTGCGCCACTAAGACCGTCCATCTGCTACACCCTTCTGATGAAATAATTAGCTACGATGCTCATCTGGTTCGGAATGCCGAGGCCAGGCTTTATGCCTTAAACGCATTGAACGCTACACCTCTCGAGGGCATTGAAAACATTCCCATCGTGCGTGAATTCTTAGACGTCTTTCCTGAAGAACTCCCAGGGATTCCCCCTGCTAGAGCTGTCGAATTCGTCATCGACTTGAAACCAGGCACCACTCCTATAGCCAAGCGACCCTACAAGATGCCGCCGCATGAACTCCTTGAGCTTAAGGAGGAAATCGATAAATCTCTTCAAAGTGGTTTCATCCGCCCAAGTTGCTCTCCTTGGGGAGCACCTTCTCTCTTTGTCAAGAAGAAAGATGGGACAAACCGATTGGTCCAAGACTACCGTCCTATAAACCAAGCTACCATTCAGAATAAGTATCCTCTTCCTCGGATCAATGATCTGTATGATCAATTAGCTGGATCATCAGTGTTCTCTAAACTCGACTTGAGGTTGGGTTACCACCAGATCCGTGTTCGTAAGGAGGATATCCCCAAGACCGCATTTGTGACTCGTTATGGTTCATACGAGTACACCGTCATGTCTTTCGGCTTAACTAATGCTCCAGCCACCTTCTCTCGCCTGATGAACTATATATTCATGGATTACCTCGACAAGTTCGTCGTGGTTTATCTGGATGATATTCTGGTATTTTCCAAGAACGAAGAGGAACATGCTGAACATCTTCGCCTCGTGCTGGAAAAGCTACGAGAGCATCAACTTTATGCCAAGTTCTCCAAATGTGAATTCTGGCTTCCCGAAGTAACCTATCTCGGGCATGTCATCTCTAAGGATGGTATTGCCGTCAACCCTGAACGAGTTCAGGATATTCTCGATTGGACTCCTCCGAAGAACGTTAAGCAAGTCAGAAGTTTTCTCGGTCTCGCCAGCTACTGCCGTCGATTCGTCGAGAACTTCTCCAAGATTGCCAGGCCTCTGACTAACCTATTGCATAAGGGCGTCAAGTTCCAGTGGACAGACAAATGTCAGGAGAGCTTCCAGGCACTCAAAGACAAGTTAACTTCTGCCCCAGTACTAGCTCCTCCTGATACTAAGAAGGACTTCGTCATTTACTGCGACGCTTCCCGTCAAGGACTAGGCTGTGTCCTAATGCAAGAGCGCAAAGTGGTTGCTTATGCCTCTCGGCAATTGCGCCCTCACGAAGAGAACTACCCAGTTCACGACCTCGAGCTTGCTGCTGTTATCCATTCACTGAAACAGTGGCGACATTACCTTCTCGGTAATCGTTGCGAGATCTTCACTGACCACCAAAGTCTGAAGTATCTATTTACTCAGCCAGACCTGAACCTCCGTCAGCAGAGATGGATGGAGACTGTTGCAGACTTTGATTTGGGTATTTCCTATACACCAGGCAAGGCTAATGTAATGGCTGATGCCTTGAGCCGCAAGTCTTACTGCAACCACCTCCAGGTTCACAAAGTTCAGCCCTCACTTGTTGAAGAGTTCAGAAAGCTAAACCTCCATATTGTACCTCCGGGTGCACTCGCTCCCCCTCCTCCGGAGTTCCGCAAGATGAATCTTCGTGTTGTTTCCCAGGGTTCCCTCTATACCCTGGCTGTTGAACCCGATCTCGTGGGCACCATAAAGACAATGCAGGGATTTGACTCTGAAGTCTACAAGATTAAGCAAGACCTCAAAGAAGGAGGTTTCTCATCCTTCACTATTGCCGATGATGGCGCCTTGTACTTCAAAGGCCGCCTAGTGGTGCCGTGTAAGAAGGAAAACCTGAATATGACCCAGGAGGTTATGAAAGAAGCTCATGATACGCCTCTTTGTATCCATCCTGGTAGTACGAAGATGTATCAAGACATCCGCCAGAGATTCTGGTGGTCTAACATGAAGCAAGACATTGCTCGTTATGTTGCTGAATGTGACGTTTGTCGTCGTATCAAAGCAGAACATCAAAGGCCTGCTGGAACTCTGCAACCTATATCTATTCCGGAATGGAAATGGGACCATGTCGAGATGGACTTCGTTACTGGATTCCCCAAATCGCAGAAAGGCAATGATGCTATTCTTGTCGTCATTGACCGACTTTCTAAAGTTGCACATTTTCTGGCTGTCAAGGAAACGATCACTGCTAGTCAGCTGGCAAACCTCTACATGACCAGAATTGTCTCGCTTCA
>NC_041381.1:28572968-28576840 GCF_002162155.2 Triticum dicoccoides | reverse complement strand
CGGCTCCTCTGCCCGAAAACACGAAACACCGGGAATACTTTCCCGGATGATTCCCCCTTGACCAGTACCACCTTATACCACGTTAGGGCACGCCTAGCTTCGCTTCTTGACATGTCATGCACCGATATGCATCTGTTTACTTGGTATTCATTGTTTCTTCCCCCTCTTCTCTCCGGTAGACTACGAGACCGACGCTGCTGCTGCCCAGTTCGACTACGGAGTTGACGACCCCTCTCTCTTGCCAGAGCAACCAGGCAAGCCCCCCCTTTGATCACCAGATATCGCCTATTCTCCTCTATACTGCTTGCATTAGAGTAGTGTAGCATGTTACTGCTTTCATTAATCCTATTCTGATGCATAGCCTGACATTGTCGCTACATCTGTTGATACCTTACCTGCAATCCTAAATACTTAGTATAGGATGCTAGTTTATCATTGTTGGCCCTACCTTTGTGTCAGTCTGCCTTGCTATAATATTGGGCCGTGATCACTCGGGAGGTGATCACGGGTATATACTATACATACATACATACTATACAGATGGTGACTAAAGTCGGGTCAGCTCGAAGAGTACCCGCGAGTGATTCACGGATTGGGGGCTGAAAGGACCTTTGTCCCGACGGCCCTCTGTGTGGATCTTTGTGGCGGAGCGACAGGGCAGGTTGAGACCGCCTAGGAGAGAGGTGGGCCTGGCCCTGTTCGGCGTTCGCGGACACTTAACACGCTTAACGAGATCTTGGTATTTGATCTGAGTCTGGCTACGAGCCTATACGCACTAACCATCTACGTGGGAGTAGTTATGGGTATCCCGACATCGTGGTATCAGCCGAAGCACTTCAGACGTCAGCGACGGAGTGGCGCACGCCGAATTGGACTGGAACGCCACTAGGCTAGGTCTGCTTTCGGCCGCGTACGCAACGTGTAGGTGTGCTATGGGCGATGGGCCCAGACCCCTGTGCGCTTAGGTTTAGACCGGCGTGTTGGCCTCTCTGTTGAGCCTAGGTGGGGCTGCGACGTGTTGATCTTCCGAGGCCGGGCATGACCCAGGAAAGTGTGTCCGGCCAAATGGGATCGAGCGTGTTGGGTTATGTGGTGCACCCCTGCAGGGAAGTTAATCTATTCGAATAGCCGTGATCTTCGGTAACAGGACGACTTGGAGTTGTACCTTGACCTTATGACAACTAGAACCGGATACTTAATAAAACACACCCTTCCAAGTGCCAGATACAACCGGTGGTCGCTCTACCTCAGGGATATGAGGAGGGGATCGCCGGGTAGGATTATGCTATGAGATGTTACTTGGAGATGCTACTTGGAGGACTTCGACCTACCCTCTTCTGCCTGTTGCAAGACGAAGGTGACCAGAAGCGTAGTCTTCGACAGGATTAGCTATCCCCCTCTTATTCTGGCATTCTGCAGTCCAGCCCACTGATATGGCCTCCTTACACATATACCCATGCATATGTAGTGTAGCTCCTTGCTTGCGAGTACTTTGGATGAGTACTCACGGTTGCTTTCTCCCCCCTTTTCCCCCTTTCTTTCGTTCTGGTTGTCGCGACCAGATACTGGAGTCCAGGAGCCAGACGCCACCGTCGACGACGACCCCTACTACACCGGAGGTGCCTACTACTACGTGCAGCCCGCTGACGACGACCAGGAGTAGTTTAGGAGGATCCCAGGCAGGAGGCCTGCGCCTCTTTTGATCTGTATCCCAGTTTGTGCTAGCCTTCTTAAGGCAACTTGTTTAACTTATGTCTGTACTCAGATATTGTTGCTTCCGCTGACTCGTCTATGATCGAGCACTTGTATTCGAGCCCTCGAGGCCCCTGGCTTGTATTATGATGCTTGTATGACTTATTTTATTTGTAGAGTTGTGTTGTGATATCTTCCCGTGAGTCCCTGATCTTGATCGTACACATTTGCGTGCATGATTAGTGTACGGTCAAACCGGGGACGTCACAGTTTATGATCAAGTTTATCTATGAGAAATATTTGAATCTCCTCTAAATTCTTTTATGTGTGATTAAGTTATCTTTGCAAGTCTCATAACTATGCGCTTTTCTATCAATTGCTCGACAATAATTTGTTCACCAACCGTAATACTTATGCTATCTTGAGAGAAGCCACTAGTGAAACCTATGGCCCCCGGGTCTATCTTTTATCATATAAGTTTTCTATCTACTTTTATTTGCATCTTTACTTTTCCAATATATATCATAAAAATACCAAAAATATTTATCTTAACATATTATCTCTATCAGATCTCACTTTCGCAAGTGGTTGTGAAGGGATTGACAACCCCTTTATTGCGTTGGTTGTGAGGTTCTTGTTTGTTTGTGTAGGTGCGCGGGACTTCTGAGGAGCCTCCTACTGGATTGATACCTTGGTTCTCAAAAACTGAGGGAAATACTTACGCTACTTTGCTGCATCACCCTTTCCTCTTGAAGGAAAACCAACGCAAGCTCAAGACATAGCAAGAAGGATTTCTGGTGCCGTTGCCGGGGAGGTCGTCGCTCAAGTCAAGACATACCAAGTACCCATCACAAACTCATCTCCCTCGCATTATTTTATTTGCCATTTGCCTCTCGTTTTCCTCTCCTCCACTTCACCCTTATCATTTTATTCGCCCTCTCTTTCCCAATCTCCTCTCTTTTTTGCTTGTATTTTGTGTGCTTGTCGCTATGGCTAGTCCTCCTATTATCGTTAATACTCCCGATCATGAAGTTCTCAATTTTAAACAAAGGGAGGGAGAAAATTTAAAAGATGCTTGGCATAGAATTCGCAATGCTCAAAATAGATCTACTAGGAAGCAATCTACTTCCGTTCTTCTTCGCAATTTTTATGTAGGCATTACTCCTTGGAATAGATATATTCTTGATACCATTACCGGAGGTAATTTCTTGGGTAGCCATAGTTTTGATGCTTATAATGCAATGTTAGATTTGTTTGGTTCACCCCCTCTTTTGGTTAATGGAACTGTTTTAACTTTGGAACATGTGATGCAAAGGCTTGAAATTTTTGAAAATAAAGTTGCCACTATTGAGTTAATTGAAAATTTGGATAAAAATATCCACAATCAAATTACCCAATATGGATCTAGGGGTGGAGTTACCTTGAAATTTTTTAAAGAAGAAGAACATATAGTTAATGAAAGAATAGATCTAGATTCTACAAGAATTGGTAAACTGGAGGACATTATCACCAACTTAGGGTCTGCCTTTTCATCTGTGAAAAATACCCCAACTCCTCCTACCAAAATTTCCAAGGTCATGTATGTTCCTAAAAATAAGGGTGAATCTTCTAGTAAAGGAAGTGCCGATCTCAAATCGATAAGTGTTCATCCCAATTTTCTTGCTATCATTAAGGAATCTTTTGCTACAAATGAACTTCTTGATTTCCTGCTAGGAGTTTAATCATTGCTAAAAAGAAAGAAACTCCTAAGGATTATAAGTGCCCTATTGTAGAATTGAGTGCCAAAGATGGCACTACCTAAATCTATCCTCGCTTTTATGCCCAGCTTGGGGCGTTAAACAATAGCGCTTGTTGGGAGGCAACCAAATTTTATCTTTGTTTTTTGTTTTTGCTTCTATTTAGTAATAAATTTTTCATCTAGCTTCTGTTTAGATGTGTTTTTATGTTTTAATTAGTGTTTGTGCCAAGTAGAACCTATAGGATAACCTATGGTGATAGTTAATTTGATTCTGCTGAAAAACAGAAACTTTGCGCGCACGAAAATAATTTTAGTAATTCACAGAAACATGCTTCTGCGTTAATTCTTTTTGCCGTAGATCAATAGACAAATTGCCCAAGACTTTCTGGTAGGATTTTTAGAGTTCTAGAAGTATTCAAGAGTTACATATTGCTACAGATTG
>NC_041381.1:28557022-28572562 GCF_002162155.2 Triticum dicoccoides | reverse complement strand
TATGAACCATAGAGAAGTTGGAATACAGTAGGTTTAACACCAATATAAATAAAGAATGAGTTCATTACAGTACCTTATGTGGTGGTTTTGCTTTCTTGCACTAATGGAGCTTATGAGATTTCCTGTTGAGTTTTGTGTTGTGAAGTTTTCAAGTTGTGGGTAAAGATTTGATGGACTATGGAATAAGGAGTGGTGACGGTGTCCTGGACTAGGGGGTACTCAACGCGTCGTCTCCCGATCAGTTGGATTGGGCCGAGGACCCCCATGGTCGTATACTCATGGGCCAGTCCGGACAGCTGCCGCATACAAGGAAGAATCCACAAGACTTGGCGATCAAGACAAGGACTCCTCCCCCACCGGCGTATTCGGCTAGGACTCTTGTTATCCTAGGCCTCTGGTGCATTATATAAACCGGGGCCAGGCTAGTCGATAGACATATACAACAACAATCATACCATAGGCTAGCTTCTAGAGTTTAGCCTCTATGATCTCATGGTAGATCAACTCTTGTACTACCCATATCATCAATATTAATCAAGCAGGAGTAGGGTTTTACCTCCACTGAGAGGGCCCGAACCTGGGTAAAAACATGGTGTCCCTTGTCTCCTGTTACCATTGATCCTAAGACGCACAGTTTGGGACCCCCTACCCGAGATCCGCTGGTTTTGACACCGATATTGGTGCTTTCATTGAGAGTTCCACTGTGTGATCGGAGAAAGGATCAACGGCTCGACTGCAGGTCAACTGCGACGTCAGCTTCTTCGTCACCAGCTCGACTGGTCACCTTGGTTTGACCGAGGACTGCACCCTACCTCCGATCGTCATGTTCGGATGAAGGCCTTCATTAACACCAACTCCGATCTCTATAAAGATCATGGAGGAGTCATCCATGGAGCTCGGGGGCTCAACGTCAACATTGCCCTCAGGCGACCGTGTTATTTTTCTAGACAACAAACTTGTATCCACCGCCACTGCCTCCTCGAGTGTCGCTTAAACGATTACTTCGGTGGAATTATGCGGAATTAAGTCTACAACAACCCTGCAAAAATTTCGTCGAGTTCCGATGGAGGAATCTCCGGCAATCTCCGATATACCGGAGCCCTGTTGAATCTGGATGAGAATCCGGACGAGTTTAGGGCGTGGTATCCAGCATCTAGCTCGGATGTCCTTTGGAGGATCCAACCGTTGATTTGCTGCGTAATTCCCATATCTACCACCTGCCAAAAATTCAGCTCGATCCAACCGTCCAAACTCCGGGAAACTTCCTATTAGTGCATCACTTTTTGGATCTGTTTTCTGCGCGAGAACGAATCCGACCCGAATTCATCTTCTTTATGAACGGGATCTCGGACATCCTTTTTGAAGGAAGTTTTCGTATGGGGTGTTGTGTTTTATTCTCAAACACATCCCAGTAGTATTAAAAGTATTCTTGCAATACGAACTTCACCGTCGCGCCGGTGTCAAACCAGCCCAACAACATCACTCCACGGCGGCCGACCTGCGTTAGACACGTCGTCGCTTTGTTGAGCCAAGCTCAATTTCTTCGGATCATCATCTCGGTCAGCCGAACAATAGTTCGACATCACGAAGGATAAATCGTCACCAACATCGCCGCCCCACGGATTACACGGAGCGGGCACACCTGCATCGCCACACGGTCACTTCATCAAGCCGGCATCGACCACGTCACGACCTGCATCGCTAGACCGGGGGCTTCATCATCTCTTCATCAACCTACTCCGGAGACTTCGGCGTCGTTGGCCGACCAGCTCCGTCATGTTAGCTGGACCGAGGGCTTTGCCTCGGCGAGCCAACCTTTGCCAGCATCGCCATGCCGTTGCTTTATTACCCATGAGGCGATAGGTGTGCGGATCGAGTCCCAATTTTGGGAATCACCTTTCTTCGGATTGCTACAACAAATAAGCCAGGTGTTATTAATCCTAGTATTTTTTGCTTGTTAAGGGTTCATTTTTCCCAATGAATTATTACTCTGATTTGTCCGTCATATGTACGCAGGTCTATCAAATGGTGGCCGCATTAACGACGGTCGCATGGTGGTTCGGTCAGTTTCCGTACATAGTCCGGCGAACGCCGCATCCGGAACTCGAACCGACCTGTGGATTCAGGCCTTGCCATGCCTTTACCGCATCACGCCGCTGCCCGGCATCGACATTGACTTCAGCGTCAGGCCATATTTCTTTTATTACTCACTTTGCATAAATTATTTGTTATGCAACGAATTTTTTTAATTTTTATTATTATTACTATTATCTCCGGTTTGCACTATTTTTTATGCACAGGAAAATGATCCAGCCGGACTATATCCTTTGGCGTCACCTCGGCTGGACGGGGGGCTTCGTCAACACTTCATTACCCCATGCCGGGGACTTCGGCATCACCCTGCCGTCCTGCATTGATCGTGCTATGTCACCACTTCGGAGTGCCGAGCTCTTTGCTCCGCCACCTCGGGACCGGCTCGGGGATGGAACCTTGTCCCGCATCAAGCTCGGACCGCGTCATCAATACCGAACACATTAACCAGCTAAGTTGTCTTCATGCTCGAAGTTTTAAATTTTTAACTTGTGTTCGGCTCGGCCAAGCATTATACTTTTTTGAAAAAAAGTTGCTTGTAAAAATTTCCTTGTCCAAACTTTGTTTGTGATGCTCAAATTCAAATACCCCGTTTACTTGGGGGCTTCCTTCATGAAGCTTTTTCCTCTTGTATATGGTTATACTTGTACGGCTTTGTTCCTTGTTCGTGTATTATGCCACAATATGCACCATATTGACTTAAGCGATTTGCAAGCTGGGTTGCCTGGCTCCTGTGCTTACCCCTACGTTCCCGATTGTTCGGCTAGGCAGTAAAGGGAGCACCTCTGCGATTGTCACGATCGGGTCACCCGAGCCGGACCTCAGACTAGGTGAAGCCGAAAGCTAGCGCTCTTATTGTTTTCAATCATGGTCGGCACACAACGGAACTCATGAGTACAAAAAAACTATTGCACAAGTCTCATAATAATAATGAGCACCGAAGAAAGGTATCGGTGGGGGTACTATTTTCTTCGAAGATGCTTCTTACTCTTCGCAGTAATATAGCATAAGTTCCCTGAGCGCGCTTTGTCTGTTACAGCCTTATGGCCCGATTGCCTGGTTATTGGAAACACTGTTGATATTCTCGACAGATGGAGTACATAACACTTTTCGGTCCTTGACCGAAGAGGGAGAAGCCGACGGTCGGTTAAGACGCGTTTAAAATTTGGTTGAACATAGATATGATATAAGTACTTCGGTACATGCAATCATTCTTTTACCCAAGTCACTTGGGGGCTCTTAAATTTATATGAGCCATTTTATGATAAGTGTTTTTTCTTCTTAGTCGTTGTAGAGTTTTTTATCACTCCTTTTCTCGACACGAGTGTGCGGTCACTAGCCGGGGAGCCTAATTTCTCTCTCAAAGCCGCTAGAGTTTAGTTTGCTAAACTGGCCTAGTAAGAAGTACTCCGCCTTCGGGATAGGAGGTTGAAGTCGTAGGCTGACCCGCTTGAAGTTTTGAGATAGGATGTGTCATGTTAAAGCACGGCAGAAGCACCTTTTTTTTTCTAAAGTCCAATTTTCGGATTGGCACCGAACACTTGATCTAGTTCGGACATTAACCTTTTGAATAAGTTTTTTGGCTTTTCGAGCCCATGGCACTTTTAAATTATTTGTGTGTTTTCAGCACAAGTCTCGCAGTGCAACACCGGACACCTTTAGAGATTCGGCAAAAACATTCTCAGATATTGCTATATATGCATCGGTTTCGAATTGTGTCTTCGGTCAATAGTTGGGTTGCCCGGCTCCTGCGCTTGCCTCCTATGTTCCGCTTTGTTCAGCTAGGTGTGCAAAGGAAGAACCACTGCGATTGTGCTTCTAGCTCACATGGTTAAGCACCTCAGTGGAGAAAGCCGAAAACTGACTGTCACAACAAGCGTAAACTGGTCGGCGATCCGATGACGGCGTTAAATGACGGGCCATTCATAACAATGGCCGAAGTGTTTACGGCTTGACCTCGACTGTCGCCGAACACTACCGGGGGCTATTAACTGGCCTCCCAAACTAAATCCTCGATATTTTGCTCTTACATTGGAGCTGAGGTTTCATGATCATGCTTAGCATGACAACCCAAAGAAAGGAACCGATAGCGGGACTATTTTCTTTGGAAGACATTTCTTCTATTAAACAGTAATATAACATGTCTCTCCGCGTACCTATGTTTATAAAACTGTATGGCCAAATTGCCTTGTTTGTTGTAAATCTTTGCCCTCATAAAGGCTTTATAAAGTAGGACAAACACTCCTCGGCTATTGGCCGAGGAGGTGGAAGCCCATGGTCGGTCAACAAAGTTTTGTACAATGCGGATCCGAGCATTAATGATGTAAAGTACTTGGATACATAGAGTCATTACACATAATTTGTGATTTTACTATGGATATCGATCCTTAATTCGGCCTCCCGTGCCCGCATTAAGGCTGGGGGGCTACTGGGCTTCGGGCTCATTATTTAAAAATATTAAAGGGGCACATCGATCCCCTGATCTGGTGTTGCCACCAAACCAGTGTCTCGGGGGCTACTGCATTACCTGTTCTATGCAGAAAATATTAAGTGCAATACAGTTTCTGAGGAGATTTTGATCCTCAGGTTGGTCGGCCGCACCCAACCTGAGTCTCGAGGACTGAGCACGCTGCTTTTTGTGTCCCGAAGTATTCTGCCGAGCTAGGACTTGATCCTCCGACCGATTTTGCAAATCAACCTGAGTCTCAGCGGCTACGGGGATCAGCGGTCTTATGTCATCCTTCATGTGTATCTCGGGTTTTAGACCGATACCCACCTTGAGGGCTACTGCCTATGTATCTCGGCAGAGAATAAATTGCACCAATCAAAAATATTGACAAAAATCGGCCCACATTCGGGGAGGTGCGCCACCTCGGAAGCAGTCCGGCATAAAGCTCAGGCGCTAGTGGCTGGCTCCATAGAGGGCATTTCCGGCATTAAGCTCGGCTAAACTCCTTCAAACTTCTTTGAACCAAGGTGATTTATGACACCTCGGATACAGTCCGGCGTTGGAGCTCGGATACATAGTCCGGCATTGGAGCTCGGATACAGTCCGGCGTTGGAGCTCGGATACATAGTCCGGTGTTGGAGCTCGGATACATTCCAGCGTTAGAGCCGGGAAGCAGTCCGGCATTGGTGCTCGGCTGCAAGAGATACCTTGAATGCAGTCCGGCGTTAGAGCTCGGACACTGCCTCCCGGGAACAACTCCGAACCCGAGGTGTGGCATAAAAATAACAAGGCATTGATAAAGGCCGGAAACTTAAAGGGGATCCTCGGATACCCGACGTGTAAACTCGTCGAATGCATTTCGGCGATCCTCAAGATAGAAGATGAGAAGATTTGTTGAACCAGTTTTCAAGACCGGCAACCGAAGATGAAGAACAGTTCGGAAGAATCGAGGAGCGTCCCTAACTTGAAGACCGGTTCAGGGGGCTACTGACGGTGTCCTGGACTACGAGGTACTCAACGCATCGTCTCCCGATCAGTTGGATTGGGCCGAGGACCCCCATGGCCGTATACTCACGGGCCAGTCCGGACAGCTGTCACATACAAGGAAGAATCCACAAGACTTGGCGATCAAGACAAGGACTCCTCCCCCACCGGCGTATTCGGCTAGGACTCTTATTATCCTAGGCCTCTGGTGCATTATATAAACCGGGGCCAGGCTAGTCGATAGACATATACAACAACAATCATACCATAGGCTAGCTTCTAGGGTTTAGCCTCTCTGATCTCGTGGTAGATCAACTCTTGTACTACCCATATCATCAATATTAATCAAGCAGGAGTAGGGTTTTACCTCCATCGAGAGGGCCCGAACCTGGGTAAAAACATCGTGTCCCTTGTCTCCTGTTACCATTGATCCTAAGACGCACAGTTTGGGACCCCCTACCCGAGATCCGCCGGTTTTGACACCGACAAGTGGCAAGAGCCTAAGCTTGGGGATGCTCATGGCACCCCAAGATATTCAAGGATAACCAAAAGCCTAAGCTCGGGGATGCGCCGGAAGGCATCCCCTCTTTCGTCTTCGTCTATCGGTAACTTTACTTGGAGCTATATTTTTATTCGCCACATGATATATGTTTTGCTTGGAGCGTCTTGTGTGATATTAGTCTTTGCTTTTTAGATTACCACAATCATCCTTGCTGTACACACCTTTTGGGAGAAGCCCACTTGATTTAGAATTTATTAGAATACGCTATGTGCTTCACTTATATCTTTTGAGCTAGATAGTTTTTGCTCTAGTGCTTCACTTATATCTTTTAGAGCACGGCGGTGGCTTAATTTTGTAGAAATTGTTGATCTCTCATGATTCACTTATATTATTTTGAGAGTCTCTTAGAACAGCATGGTATTTGCTATGGTTATAAAATTGGTCCTAGAATGATGGGCATCCAAGTTGGGTATAATAAAAACTATCATAGAAAGTGAATTGGATGCTCTGATCAATTTGATGCTTGATAATTGTTTTGAGATATAGAGGTGGTAATATTAGAGTCGTGCTACTTGGATGATTATGAATTTAAAGAATACTTGTGTTGAAGTTTGTGATTCCCGTAGCATGCACGTATGGTGAACCGCTTTGTGATGAAGTTGGAGCACAATTTTATTTATTGATTGTCTTCCTTATGAGTGGCGGTCGGGGATGAGTGATGGTCTTTTCCTACCAATCTATCCCCCTAGGAGCATGCACGTAGTACTTTGTTTTCAATGGCTTGTAGATTTTTTCAATAAGTATATGAGTTCTTTATGACTAATGTTGAGTCCATGGATTATACGCACTCTCACCCTTCCACCATTGCTAGTCTCTCTTGTGCCGCGCAACTTTCGCCGGTACCATACACACACCATATACCTTCCTCAAAACAGCCACCATACCTACCTATTATGGCATTTCTATAGCCATTCCGAGATATATTGCCATGCAACTTTCCACCGTTCCGTTTATATGACACGCATCATCATTGTCATATTGCTTTTGCATGATCATGTAGTTGACATCGTATTTGTGGCAAGGCCACCTTCCTAATTTTTCATACATGTCACTCTTGATTCATTGCATATCCCGGTACACCGCCGGAGGCATTCATATAGTCATATCTTGTTCTAAGTATCGAGTTGTAATCTTGAGTTGTAAGTAAATAAAAGTGTGATGATCTTCATTATTAGAGCATTGTCATAGTGAGGAAAGGATGATGGAGACTATGATTCCCCCACAAGTCGGGATGAGACTTCAGACTTTATATATAAAAAAAGAGAAAGGTCAAATAAAAAAAGGGAGGCCAAATAAAAAAATGAGAGAAAAAGAGAGAAGGGAAAATGCTACTATCCTTTTTTACCACACTTGTGCTTCAAAGTAGCACCATGATCTTCATGATAGAGAGTCTCCTATGTTGTCACTTTCATATACTAGTGGGAAAAAGAACTTGTCTTGTATATTCCAATGATGGGCTTCCTCAAAATGCCCTAGGTCTTCGTGAGCAAGCGAGTTGGATGCACACCCACTTAGTTTCTTTTGTTGAGCTTTCATACATTTATAGCTCTAGTGCATCCGTTGCATGGCAATCCCTACTCACTCACATTGATATCTATTAATGGGCATCTCCATAGCCCGTTGATACGCCTAGTTGATGTGAGACTATCTTCTCCTTTTTGTCTTATCCACAACCACCATTCTATTCCACATATAGTGTTATGTCCATGGCTCACGCTCATGTATTGTGTGAAAGTTGAAAAAGTTTGAGATTACTAAAGTATGAAACAATTGCTTGGCTTGTCATCGGGGTTGTGCATGATTAAATACTTTGTGTGATGAAGATAGAGCAACAGCCAGACTATATGATTTTGTAGGGATAACTTTCTTTAGCCATGTTATTTTAAGAAGACATGGTCGCTTTATTAGTATGCTTGAAGTATTACTATTTCTTATGTCAATATGAACTTTTATTTTGAATCATTTGGATCTGAACATTCATGCCACAATAAAGAAAACTACATTGAGTATTATGCTATGTAGCATTCCAAATCAAAAGTTCTGTTTTTATCATTTACCTACTCGAGGACGAGCAGGAATTAAGCTTGGGGATGCTTGATACGTCTCCAACGTATCTATAATTCTTGATTGTTCCATGCTATTATATTACCCGTTTTGGATGTTTATGGGCTTTACTTTACACTTTTATATCATTTTTGGGACTAACCTACTAACCGGAGGCCCAGCCCGAACTGTTGTTTTTTTGCCTATTTCAGTGTTTTGACGAAAAGGAATATCAAACGAAGTCCAAACGGGATGAAACCTTCGGGAGCGATCTTTTTGGAACTAACGCAATCCACGGGACTTGGAGTGGACGTCAAGCAATAGAGGAGGCAGCCAGGAGGGTGCCCGACGCGCCCCTAGGGCTGGGCGCGCCCCCACCCTCGTGGGCCCCTCGAGCGTCCACCGACCTACTTCTTCCTCCTATATATACCCACGTACCCTGAAACCATCAGAACAGACCATGAAAACCTAATTCCACCGCCGCAACCTTTTGCGAGATCCCATCTTGGAGCCTTCACAGGCGCTCCACTGGAGGGGGAATCGACCACGGAGGGCCTCTACATCATCTCCAAGGCCTCTCCTATGAGTTGTGCGTAGTTTACCACAGACCTCCGGGTCCATATTATTAGCTAGATGACTTCTTCTCTCTCTTTGATTCTCAATACAAAATTCTCCTCAATCTTCTTGGAGATCTATTCGATGTAACTCTTTTTGCGGTGTGTTTGTCGAGATCCGATGAATTGTGGGTTTATGATCAAGTTTATCTATGAGAAATATTTGAATCTCCTCTGAATTCTTTTATGTGTGATTAAGTTATCTTTGCAAGTCTCTTTGAATTATCAGTTTGGTTTGGCCTACTAGATTGATCTTTCTTGCAATGGGAGAAGTGCTTAGCTTTGGGTTCAATCTTGCGGTGTCCTTTCCCAGTGACAGCAGGGACAGCAAGGCACGTATTGTATTATTGCCATCGAGGATAAAAAGATGGGGTTTATATCATATTGCATGAGTTTATCCCTCTATATCATGTCATCTTTCTTAATGCGTTACTCTGTTCTTCATGAACTTAATACTCTAGATGCAGGCAGGAGTCGGTCGATGTGTGGAGTAATAGTAGTAAATGCAGGCAGGAGTCGGTCTATTTGTCACGGACGTGATGCCTATATACATGATCATGCCTAGATAATCTCATAACTATGCGCTTTTCTATCAATTGCTCGATAGTAATTTGTTCACCCACCGTAATACTTATGTTATCTTGAGAGAAGCCACTAGTGAAACCTATGGCCCCCGGGTCTATCTTTTATCATATAAGTTTTCCATCTACTTTTATTTGCATCTTTACTTTTCCAATCTATATCATAAAAATACCAAAAATATTTATCTTAACATATTATCTCTATCAGATCTCACTTTCGCAAGTGGCTGTGAAGGGATTGACAACCCCTTTATTGCGTTGGTTGCGAGGTTCTTGTTTGTTTGTGTAGGTGCGTGGGACTTCTGAGGAGCCTCCTACTGGATTGATACCTTGGTTCTCAAAAACTGAGGGAAATACTTACGCTACTTTGCTGCATCACCCTTTCCTCTTCAAGGAAAAACAACACAAGCTCAAGACGTAACAATGCCTCATGTGATGCTTACCGAAGGGAGTATGTACATGGTTAGCTTACGACGTTTCCGCCGATGACTCACCAAAGTGCATACTCTATTTCTTTGAAAGATGGAAGGATCAATATTAAAGAATGGAGCAAACTAATGAAGGCGCGCACGCAACCAATTGGAGACAACATGCGTCTGCGCAAGCCAGAAGTTGGTGACAGGTGGATCTCCATTCTTCATTTTGGAGATGGACTAGTTTACCTGTTATATGCTATTTTACGTAGGAGAGAGGACTAGGTCCTAGGTAGTAAGAACAATTAGCTAGGGTTGATTATGACTATGATGATGATGATGAGTTATGTGCTACAATGTGTTAGCTAGAATGATGAGATGTCGTATGACTCATAGATGATGATTATGAGGAGTTGTTATGATGATGCATGAGTTGTTATGACTATGATGATGATGATTATGATGAGTTGTTATTATGATCATGATGAGTTATTATATTATTGGATGATCATAAAATCATATGATGAGACTACTTTATAAAATCTGTACAAATACAACTCAAATAAGCAGAAGAAAAAAACAGGAAATTGTAGCAGTAGCGCTGGTTATACCCACGCTACTGCTAGGTAGGATAGCAGTAGCGCTGGTTCGGCCCACGCTACTGCTAGGTAGGTTAGCAGTAGCACCGGTCTGGCCCACACTACTACTACACAATAGCTGTAGTGCCCTACCAGTAGCGCTGGACCCAACGCTACTGGTAGTATTTCAACCCATGCTACTACTAGGGTGTGACTTGATTTGGCGAAGGGGCAGAGCATGCAAGGCTAGACTACAGAAGTTATACATGGACGATAAGATTTGGTCTCATGCTTAAATTTACTTTTTATTATAGCCAGCATGGTCCAATGTTGTCACAGTATCCATCAAATATGAAGAGTTAAGTCTATATCTATTGCATGAAGTAGCTATATACTATAGAACATGCGCTAGCTACCGATATGCATGCATATATTTTATGTTTGCCTTCTAAGAAGGAGAAAGTAACTATTGGAAACATCATTTTAAGTGCAATACTTCATGCTGATATAACTTATTACAAGCATCTTATATACACACATGATTATGTTCAACACGAACATAAGAAATATCTTGAATTTTCATGGTTACAGATAGACCAAAACATACCAAATAAACTATAATCTAATTATTCTTTTATTTCGTGCCTAGAATACCTCATTTGTTACTCAAAGATAACAACCGCAGAATGTGTTGTTCTAGCCTGAATTAAAATAAGTAAATAACACATTACAAATATTTCAAATATGATAGTCTTCTTTTTTAAGGAAAAAGAGATTGGGATGGGTGAGGAAGGAGAGCAGATAGATTGGGATTCTTAAGAGAGAGTAGGGCTGCTCTTCATGGTTGATTTATTATAGAATTGGATCAGTGCTTGGGGCTGGTGTGCTGGTTGATTTGCAGATGTGTACGAGCTCCAATGTGGTTCATGCAAATGGTGAACAGTGAGCTCCAATCGAATGTTGTGAAGAAGTGGACACTGTGACATGGAGATAGCGGTGGTAGCTGCAATTTTCCCAAACGTTGTTGTCCTTCAGCCATTACACTAAAGGGGTTGTTTTCTGAAAGAGATCACTTTCTGAATTATTAGTTCAGAAAAAACAAGTACTATAATTCATCTAGCAGCATACTACCAAATGTACACAGCTAAGCAGGTTAATCAAAATATCTTACAGGAATCTGCTACTTTGGAAGATAGCTTACAAGATTTTGGAGATTGCTACCCTGTTCTCTCTGAGTTCACTGACCTTCTGCATGGGAGGCGTAGTCGTTCATTTTTGGCAAGGATCAATAACCATGTCGGTGTTATGCAGAAAAGTATGTTAGATCCACAGACTAATATATTTGTTTGGTTTCTAATGCATTTACTTGTGTCTCGTGTTTCTTAAGAATATTGCCTGATATGTGTCTAATAAATTAAGAGATTGCATCTGCAGTGGTCTATAGCTACATATAGGGCTGGGCGTTCGGTTCCCCCGAACCGATCGGTGCGGTTCCTCGGTCTTTGTAAAATATCGGTTCTGACAAATCAGTGACCGATCGGTCAACAAGAAATCATCGAACCGAGGTTCCGGTGCACCGAGTAATCGGTTCGGTCGTCGGTTCTGACTGAACACTACCGAAAATTTATCTACACTACTATAAAAAGAGCAAACTTTAACTTTTCTATGTCCACCAAAACTACTGTACACAGATCAACCAGCGCCCTTTGATCTAATCCATTTAACAAGATCTAAGCGTCCATATTAGTTAAATGGTCTTCCATATGATCAAACGGCTCAGATTGAATGTTCTGCGGAGCGGACTGCCCCTCGCGCGAGACCCTCACATCCTGCCCACTCGCGTCGCAAATCACGGAATAGCAAAACTGTTTCGTTCTTCAGCCCCAAAACTTACGGGCTCTTTCCATCGCGAGGCCTGTTCCCCTCGCTCTTCCTCTCCCGATTTTCCGAGTCTGAAACCCACGCCCTCCAACGCTGCCTCTCCCCATGTTTGACGTGCGCCGCGAGGCGCCTCGCCGGCATCGTCCAGCTCACTAACGCCGCCTCCCCTCCATCCAACGTCGCCGTCCTTCACAACGTTCACCCCTCTGCTCCCTCCAACACGCCGCGCATCGCGTCCATGTACAGCGAGATGCAGACGAACCGCCCATGTATTCACTCCTGCTTCAGGCTCGCCGGCTGCGGCTGCGGCGGAGTTTGGCAAGGCCAATCACCTGGTTAATGCGGGTCGTCGTGGCGTACATGGTGATTGATAGCCTCACGGTGTTGCCCATGTCCGTATCTCTAGCATCACGTTACTGAACACCTTCGCGGTGGCGCATCTGGGCGCCTTGCAGGAGAAGACCGCGCAGATCGGCTACAAGGATATGAGTGAGATCGATCTACCGGTCTGTGTTTTTTAGGATGGTACGGCACACTGCCAGTCCGGGCAGGAGCTACTTGGTGACTCCCTGAAGCACAGGCATATGGGTAAATAATTTTGTTTAGTGCTAAGTAGTAGGAGCTAAGTCTGCATGTGCATCAGGTAATACAAGTCGCTGTGCGTCAGGGTGAAGCTAATTTGCTGCAGGCTAGCAATCGATCCCTCAAGTTCTGCCAGAGCAGCGCACGTTCATTGCTCACAAGGCTGGTGCAGACGCACGGCTCCCCGAATCCACGGACCAAGGTGTGGAGGCAGGCTGCAGTGCCGCAGTAGGCGGAAGCAACATACATCATTTGTATGCTCTCGTACTCTTATCCTTTTAACTTTATAAATTAATCTAGATTTAGTTTGATTCTTTGTGTTAATTGGATTAGTTGTCAGCGTTTTAAACTCTACCGGGCCTGATGTGTCATACACGAATAGAGAAATCTGCACAACATATGTGAGTTAGTGACCACTTGTTGATTGCATAGTACAGATGCTAATTATATATATAAGAAAGGGAATTATGGGAGGTACAGATAGAGTGCTACCAAGTTCATATTAAAGAAAGGGTATTATGGGAGGTTGGAGGGGAGAAGATATCGAACATTTTCTTATTTTGATCTGCATGATGCGAATAACTAGATTGAAAATTAATGCTAAATTTTATTGCATTTCAGTAGAGAGTTGAATACATATTGGTAGACAAAATTGAGGTGAAACCTAACATGGTTCCTGTTGTATAAATAATATATAATTATCTTTTACAGGTTTAGAATTTAGAGCACTTAATTTGGTTTACATACAGTGATACATTGCAATGATTTAGAAAGGTGACCTATTTTCAAGTGAATTTACATGTTCTTTGCTATTCAACATAATTTTTTCTTCCCTCCGTTGTGTTAACTGATTCATCTGCGGTTGTGCTCTTCTGACAAAGATGTACATCAAGTCCCGAGAGAACTACTAATAGCTAGCTGGAAAGATGTTTTAGAGAATTTGTTTGGAGGTACATAATGAAACCTCATAACTTCTAATTTGCTGATTTTTTTTCAGAGAAATGCTTCGCTACTAATGCGCTAAACTAATATAAGACGCTGTAGGTCACGAAATACTGACCTAAAACGGCTTTTATTAGTTTCCAAATGGAGTATTATTCCTGTTGAAGCTCTTTAATCATTTCAATTCTTATGTGACAGGCCGACAGCGGGCTCGAGTCTATCTCTGTCTCACGAACAGGGTGGACAGGTTCACGACTCGACTGATTGACTGAATCGGAGCAAACAATTCAGCAAACACCTTATGGGCAGAGGTAGAGAAGCAGAGTATGGGCACTAGCACAGCTTACCTTTTTATCTTCCTGTACGTGCTGCACTGAGGCGCTTTGTTCTTACATTTGTATTTGATGATGGACACGTGCATTGCACGTGCATGGTTACTAGTAGTAGTACTAGTAGGAATCTCTGCCGTGTGTTCAGTATACTGACTAATGTCAGTACTCAGTACCTATAGGTTGTACTGTAGGCTGTAGGGATCAAGCACTGTAGGCTATAGCACTGCGTGCTAGTCTAGTCTCCTCGGCCAACTCATTTAGTACTGTAGGATCCCATCTCAGAATTTGAGATAGAAAAAATAAATTATGAATACAAGGATCGAGACACGGGACTTGCACTTGCAGCAGCGTCATGCGGGCGTGCTGTTCAACAGGATGGTGGCGCGACGACCAACCCCAACAGCGAGACTGCCTCGCTAGGTGTGCATCCATGCGTGGGTCAGGTTCACGATGCGGTCGCGGGATTAGGACTAGCACAATTAGTGGTTGGGAGCTTGGGGCAGCGAGGAAATCAAGAAACAGTAGTTCGGTCAGGCATATGGGCCGGGACTTTTTTTTCTCGGTGTTCGGTCAGTACGGTTGACCGAGGGTTAAAGCCGAATTCACCGAACCAATTTCGGTTTTCCAAACATGCAGACCGATCTTACGACCGAAGTTTTCGGTTTCGGTGTGTTCGGCTTCGATGTCGGTTATATCGGTTCGGAAAATCGGTTTTCAGATTATATGCCCACCCCTAGCTACATAGAGGATGACTAGCCATTGACAAGCACCATAATGTTTTTATTTCACATGTGAGAATTAGTCCATGCATTAGAATTATAATTACTTATGTGGAATTGCCTCATAAAGTCTTGCTAAGTCCGAGTCGACTGAGACTTAACGAAATCTCAGCCGATGCTATATGCATGAGATCTTACATTAAGATTCCTGCAAAAAAAAAATCTGTCTCTTTTTTTCGTTCTCTCTCTTTCATGTTATGTCACTTGACTGAGACTTGGTTAAATATTAGTCGACTTAGACCTAGCCGCATCCTTTTGTTATCTAATAATCGTACACTAACCAGTAGCAAGGCGGTCGAAATCTGCACACATACAACACTCATTGTGATAAGTGGTTAAATACATAATTCTTTTATCCCGTTGCAGTCCCTTTTGCTAGTCAGTTCTAAAAAAGGGTCAAAACAGTGATTTCGGCCTACGCGGGCGTCAAAAGCGCTGCTGAACAGGCCAGGCTTCCTCTAGCCGGGCTGCCAGCCCATGGAACTGCGCCAGCCAGCCGAACGGGCCCACGGAGCCGGAAGAGGGCGACAGAACCGGAAGCTACGGATCCTTGTCTCGAAAAAAAAAAAGAACCACGGATTGGAAACTCTTCGCTGGAAGCTTCTCGCCCTCCTACGGTCGCCGCATCCGCCTCTCGTCCCCTACGCCGCCCAGCGCCCGCCGCCCGCCCCCCGCCGCCCTAGACCCCAACATCCCGCGCGGCCACCGC
>NC_041381.1:28530883-28556540 GCF_002162155.2 Triticum dicoccoides | reverse complement strand
GCGGCCACCGCGGGCATCCACCCCGCCACCTCACCTGCCGCCGCGTCGACCGGGACGGCCGCCGCAGGCATCCACTCTCCTACCGCCGCAGGCATCCACTCTCCTACCGCCGCGTCGAGCACGACCTAGGGACGGCCGCCGCCCCCGCCATCCTCACCAGGCCGCTGCCTCGCACGACGCTCCTTGCTAGCATCTCAGCAGGTATCTCCTCGCACGTCCTCTGCCCCCTCCCCGTATTTCGTCATGTTTCCCCGCGTTCACGGCGTTCCCCCTTTGGAACAGATTGGTCGGAGATCCGCGTTGATGAGCTGAACTGGTCAAAGCCGGACGTGCGAGTGCTGCTTGTAGGTGCCATCTTGATCTCGGAACTCAGCATCGTGGATTGCGCTTCTTGGTACCTCAAGGTAATCTCTAGCAATTCACGAATCAAGGGAACATTTGTGTTCTCGCTGAATTTTCCACCATCCACCCACACATTTGTGGGCATCTTAACCTTCCACTGCTCCCGCTCTAGCATAGGTAACACCACTTTGATATGCTCCAAATGTCTTCATAAGTCTTGCTATAAATGAGAAGTCATCAAAGAAGAGTAAAGCAAATTTCCTCAAAACTGGAGCCAAATCTCTATTCATGGCTCCTTGTAATGTTCCTGGAGCTCCAGTCAGTCCAGAAGCCATGACCTTAGTGTCCAGTGTGTCTGAAATGTAGTCTTAAACTCGTCTCCTGGTGCTAGTCTGATTTGGTGTTATCCTGCCTTCGGGTCTAGCTTTGGAAACCAGGACGATCTAGTCAATTCATCTAGGACTGGTAAAGGATATTTTCCTTCCTTTGAGTTTTAAAGCATTCAAATGCCTATAATCAATCACCATTCTTCAAGTGCCTTCTTTCCCCTTGATCGTAATAACTGGTGAAGAAAAGGGACTACTGCTAATCTGAATCATGCTATTTTTCAGCAGTTCAGCTATTTGAGTCTCCATTTTATCCTTTATAAATGAGGTGCAGTCCTGTACTAGTCTTGCTCCTGGCACTAGTAGTGGTATAACACAATCACAATCTCTTCTGGGAGGTAACCCTTCGGGTGAACAAAACACTTCAGGAAAGAGGTCTAATATCTGTTGTATCTCTTCAGTTATATTGGATCTAGTGTCTGACAACAGTGCACTGATAGTAATAACTGAGAGCATATTCATCTGGTATTGCTCCTTGTAAAGTTACTACAGTTCCTTGGTAATGAAATGCAACCAATTTCTGCAACCAGTCAAATTGCAGGCGCCATCAGATGGAGCAGCCGGCGGTGGTGAGGCGGCAGTTTGCTCGGGCTCTAGTGTTCTAGCTCCTCTTCCTCCCTTTCTCTCTCACATCCCACCATAGCTTACTGGATCTCTCATGATGCGCAACACCCCCTGTCCATATTCGATTTCTCTCACGATCCCCTTGCAACCTAGGCGGCAGCTCCTCCAGCAGAAGCTCGCTGGCAGCAAGATGGCCTTCCTCCAGCAAGCAGAACCTACTTGCCGGACCCTCCTACTTACTTAGTTAGCTGTGCTCTTGCTCCTCTTCCTCTGTCTCATGCTACCATAGCTCATTATGGATAAAGCATAGATGTTTCATGCTGGGTACATTTTGCTTGACATTTGTCTGGTGTATCTGTTATGTCATGAACTGTTCTTGATATCCCAATAACTAATTTACATGTCGCTTTATCCGTCATTGATAATTGTTAGGTGCTACTATTATGTCACGAGCTGTTCTGATATACTAATAACCATTGCTGCTATTCTCTTATGCGCTACGTGATACTTGCTTTATTTGGTTGCAAAATTTTGAAGGTTGCTACAATCTGGTTGTTGGTAATTTTTATATGTAATAAGAACATTTAATTCTGCTGTGTATCTTATCAATTATTCATTGTCAGCAGCATTATGTGACTAACATTCTTCTGTATTCGTTTCTATAACAATCATTAACCCATGCTTTGACAGATTTCGTAGTCATGAACTACAATCAAGTATACAAGACTGTGTACCAGAACACGTCACGTCAAGGACAGTGTACTGTTTCAGTTAAGAAGGAGAAATACATAGACACCAACAAAAATGAAACAGATTTACACGAGGCCATTTACAAAGTCGGGCCACTTGAAGTGAAGTGTCTAGTTAAGGAGGATTGTCAATCTGACCCAGCGCCTTTCCAGTCGTATTGCATTCTTCAGGACTTTAGGCATCTGAATATAGTTTCGATTGAAAACTACTATTTTGATGAATGTGGCGAAGGACGAATGGTTTTGTCCTGGTTGGACCAGACCCTTAGAGGTTGGTTGGTGAAAGTGGCAGATGAAAAGCACAGGTTGAAAGCATTTGAATCGACATGCATGAGTTGCAAACCGTCAACCATTTTCAGAAAAATGGTGATGTAAGTAATACGTAAATGTGTGTTTCTGTTTCATTTTCCAAGTCCAGATAATTCTGACATGTCCTTTTTATAGTGGTATGTGCGATGCAGTGCAATGCATGCTGAAAAACAACGTATACCCTTGTTCCATCCTCTTGGACGATATTTACTTGGTGAATCATGCATCACCAACTGTTAAAATCCTTGTTTCTGATGGTGAGAACTTTGTGAATATCCTTTTTTTCCTTTCAATATTTGCCACTGAATATATAATCCTGTTTGCCTTTGATATTTGTCACTGAAGAGGTGTCCTTTTTTTTTCCATGTAGTGATGCAAATTTATCGTAACTCTGAGAGAATCTCTCATGAAAGGTTGATTTGGAAAGATGTGAGAGAAGTGGTGGAGAAATGTGTTACAATTGCTGCGAAAAGAGCTATACACCCCGACGCGAAGAGATTTTTCCAGTATATAGGCTTTGCAAGTGTGAAGAAGTTAGAGTCCTACCCCGACACATGGAATGATCAAGATAAAATTCAATACCTGTTGCATGTTATGTCTGGGAAAAAAATTATGTGAGCTCCAAAGTTAATGGCATTAGAAATTTTAATTGGCCGAAGGAAAACTCAGGTCATTTGCCTCGTTTATTTCGTGACCTGAAGGATCATCAAGAAAAAGAAACCAAGTCAACATACAACACTAATGATCCTTACGACTATCTGAGATTGTGTCGGAATGGCATTAAACATTGGGATTTGTTACCAAGTCATATAACGGTATGTGGAAATACTTTTTTCTAATTAAAATGTTAGATTATATACTGTCTCATCTAGAGATTTTAGTATCTTTTAGGTGTTTACGTAACTCATCTAGAAATTTATTCTTATATGCAGATCATTTGTGGTGATGTTTCTGGTTTCCTCCGATATATAGAACGGTGGAATCCCGGAATTTGGTGTGATCTATATGAGGCACTTGAGGCCTAAACAAATCTCATGTAAGTGTTCTCCTAAAACTGAAACATTATGTTACTATTTTTGTATAGACAATTCTGGGCACAATTGTTTACTATTTGATGCGACTGGTAGCCTGGGTAGTCATCCATATTACTTTAGCGGGGCGGGAGACCCTTCATACGCAGGCGGCTATGGTTATAAGAGCGCATGGAGGCAAAAGCGACATACAATTTTCAAAATGAGCATGTGTAGGCAACATAGCTCCGCTACCGGTCGAGTTATAAAACATTCTAGTCATGACGACTATGCTATTAGGAGTGGTGTGGCGCTGTGGGGGTGGGGGTGGGGGTGGGGGTGGGGGGGTGGTGGTGGTGGTGATGGTGGTGAGGGGATAGAGGAGACGACGGTGCTGCTGATTGTAGGCTGCGGCTCCTCCGTAGCATGGCGTGCTTGATCGAGAGCAAAGTCCATCACCCCTTGCCTGATTCCTCTATTGCTAGTCTTGAATAGTCAATCTATATGCTTTTCATTCACCGCCTGCTTGTGGCATCTGCGCTGTTCATTCAGAATAGCAATAGTTTCAGCAACATGTGTTTTTACATGCTGTTCATTCACAGTAGTAAGAGATTCAGAACATGTTTTTTTCTGGCACTACATGCACATAATTCAGAGTAGCAAGAGATTCAGACCATGTGTGTGTTGTGGCACTCCATGCAGTTCTTTCAGAGTAGCAAAGAGATTCAGAACATGTTTTTGAGAATAAACATGCATGATGTTCAAAACTTGCTAGCGGTTCAACTTTTTGCTTGTGAGATGACTCAAATAAGCTTTGTCATTTTTTGCATCTGCATGGTTATCCTTCAGTCTGAGTGCATAGACGCCTATCGATTTCCTTCAGTGGTTTGAGTGCATGGGGGTGATTTAACTGATAGTCCATGCGCAAGAGTGTGATAGACGCCTATCGATTTTCTTTTGGTAGAGATCCACAACATCCTCACACCACTTCTTATGATTGTCCCACAGTAGTTGCCATTTTTTTTTACCATTCACCATATAAACCATTGAGTGGTTGTCACATTTCCATTTTAACACAACATCCTCACATCACTTCTTATGATTGTCTCACATCACTTCTTACAATGCATTTTTCTCAGACGTAGTACCATAGTGTAGTGTGCCATTTTCATACTATAGCAAGTTTGCATTATTTTTTATTTATAGAGTAATTTGTCAAAAAATTTATACCAAAGAGCAGTTTGCATAATTTGCATTTATAAACGGAGAGGAATACGTATATCATAAGCTGATGCATAGCAACAGTTACCAAAGGAACACCAAGTCAAAAGATCAAAGAGTAAACTTCTTTTTTGGGTCCCTTATAGCTTTTTGTTCGCTCTATAAAATCCCTTCTTTTTTCATGCCTTTTTATAACTTTTGCACACCTTTCATAATTTTTAGCAACTCTTTTTATTAGTTACCACTGACAGTTTAAGCAAGTTAAAAATCTGGCAAGCATGTGTTTTTTTAAAACCCGACATCCAAAAGTAATCATAATATGACAACCAAGTACTTACAGTTTGACAACTAAGTTAAGAAAAAAAATTGGCAACCAATTACAAATAATCTGGCAACTAGGCATTTTTCTTTAAACAAACATTTATAAGACAATTAGTTCATTTTAGTGTTCTCAAAAATCAGGACATTGGGTGCTAAAAATAAGAACTCCCCCCTTGTAGATTTTTTTACCATAGCATAGGGGGCACAAGTGCTGCTTTAGCTTACCATAGACAGGGTCTTTACTACAGGGTGCAAGACTTCTTTTGAGAACACTATACAAATAAAATCCCTTCTTTACCATAGACAGGGTCTTTACTACAGGGTCTTACCATAGGCTAGAGGTGAAACCCATAAGATCTCGCGACCAACTCATGGCTCTGGCACATGGATAGCAAGCTTCCACGCACCCCTGTCCATAGCTACTTCTTTGGTGATACTCCAATCCTTCAGGCAAAGCCGTATTTGGCAACTAGGATACAAATAAAATGACAAGTACCACACAAACCTGTGTCATGTGCCTCAACACCTCCAGCAGCCGAAAACTTGACTCAGTTTGTAGGGAACAAGGCGGCAAGATCCACCATGTGAAAGCTTGAATTGCCCTTTTTTTCTGATGCGTGCAAGTATTTTGTGAGATGAAAAGCACATCAGGTAACATGTTTTTTTTCTTGTTTCGTTTTTGACAGATGGAAAGCACCTAAGCAACCTGAAGAGAAGTGATGCAGACTTTTCACATATATATTCCTGGCAAAAGCAGTTCAACTATGTTTTTCATGTGCCAAACATCATGTATTCAGGAACTGTGGATCCATGTTTTGCAAGGGAGCTGGGGACGGCATGGCCTACCTGTGACGTTTTGCTTTTTTTCAATTCAGAAGATTCAGATTGACTCTTGTGTTGCTCATGTTGCACGTGTCATCAATCTTCTTCTTTGATCTAGCTCTGGATCAAAGAAGAAGATTGATGACACGTGCAACATGAGCTACACAAGAGTCAATCTGAATCTTCTGAATTGAAAAAAAAAAGCAAAACGACAGGCGAGACGTAAGGTTGGCTTGATGTAAGGTTGAAAGCGACAGGCTGAAGCAGAGACCCCCTTTATCTTATATTCCTTCTGGGTGGCGTGATGTAAGGTTGAAAGCGACATCCGCCCTCCGTCCTCGTCCGCAATTGCATCAACCCGTGGCCGCGCGCTAGTCTTCCAGCTCGCAGCCTTGTTACCACACCCGCAGCCGCAACGCTTCCTCTGGCTTGGACGCGTCGTTGTTGTCGGTCAACAAACTCACGAGGTATGAGAAGGCCACGAGTCTCGCCTCCACATCGACGGTAGCAACCGGCCCAACGGAGATCAGCCTGGCGACCTTGAGATAGACGCCGCCAGCAACGCTGCAACGTGAGATCATCTGAAACATGTTGTTGCCGCGCTAGATAACTCTCTGGTTCACTCACGGACGGAGGTAGACGAAGGCAAGCTGGACAGTTTTCCTGACGCTCAAACGTCCCCTTTTTCCTCTTGACAAACCAACGCCACCTGCAAACTGAGATTACAGCCGGCTTAATAGCCCTCGGCAACGCAGCGCCTACGCTTCAGCCAAGCACGTACGCACGACTGACTACTGCATGCAAGTGCTCCACTCGGCCATGCGCACGACGCGCACAGCGCGCTACTCGCAACAGATTGCCAAAGCGCGCTACTCGCAACAGATTGCAAACAGCCCAGCTACTACAACCCATGCATACACACGCACACAACGCACACACGCGCGCGCGCCACGGGCACACACGCTGCCCATACACACATACACACACACGCCACGCTGCAGCGTCCCACACGTCATGTCCGTCCCGCGCGCCATCAACACACCCGACGAGCCCGACGGCACCAGTGTGTCCCGCCTGTACCGCGCACACCTGAGACGCCCGACGAGTCCGACCACACACGCCGTGGCTTATTTCAACACACACCCCCTAAGCCTCGGCCTAGAGGAGTCCGTCGTCGTCGACATTGGCGCCGGCCAAGAGAGCCTACTCCGCAGCTGCGGGCACTCGCGCCGGAAGTGCCCGTGCTCCCCGCACTTGTAGCAGCGCCTGCGCCGGTTGCCGCCGCTCCCCGACGCCACGCTGCGCCCGTCGTCGTCGTCCCGTGCTCCGCCTTGCTGCCGCTCCCGCGCCCGCCACTGAGCTGCCGTGAACAGGAGTTGTCCATCCGCCCGCTCGCCGCTGTCCTGCCGTTGACGCCGAACTCGCTCGTCGAACGCGCACAGCCGCCCGAGCGCTTCGTCGAACGCCATCGTCGTCACGTTGTGGAACTGCTCGATGCCGGCGATGACGGGGAAGAGCCGATCCGGCACCGTATCCAGTAGCTTCTTGACGAGCGCTGCGTCGCCCAGCGTCTCCTCGAGGTTGGCGTACCTCGCCGCCATCGCCGCGAGCCTCCCGCCGTACACGTCGAGCTCCTTGTCGTCCGCCATCTTCAGGCAGTCAAATTCGCCGCGCAGCGTCGCCAGCCTCGCCGCACGGACCCGATCGGCGCCGACGAACCTCACCTTCAGGGAGTCCCATACCTTCCTGGCAGTGAGCTTCGTCGACACCTGCAGCAGCACATCCTCCGACAATGTCTCGAGAAGCAACGCGCGCGCCATCTTGTCCTTTCGCGCGTTCACCACCGCGTCGCTCGGTGCTACCGCCTCCCATACGGTGTGGGCATATGCACCACAAACTCTATACTCGGGGAAGTCCAATTTTTCCACTCTCATTGAGAGAAAGGAGATATTTTAAAATCGCTAGATGCGATGAGGTATTTGTTGGCTCAACTCGAGTCATATTTACTATCCCTGTGGGTACTCCAACAACGTCAGGATGCTTCATTGCTTCCCAAGTTTAACTCGTACCCTACTAAGCTATAGAGATATTCGTCAACATGGTTTACATAGCGAAACTTATGCTGACAAGAAAGAGAAATACATTCTCTTTACCATATGCAACGGATATGGCAAGCACATTTTCTATGTATCATCTGGATTGTACTACACATACAACTCAACCCGTAGCACGGGTTGCGTACGAGATAGTTTTCCGGAGTGCCTTGTACATGACAAACTTGGCATACTCGCCTTGGTCATCAAGACATTGGCTTGAAACCGAAACTATCAGCAATTCCAATAGTTTATGATTGTTATGATGCTAAATTCTAACAACATTTGGATTTTATGTGCACTACAAGTGACATAGGCAAGCTAATTTTAAGGCTCGTACACCTTAAAGTCTACGTCGAACCACTCAGACTCCTTGAATGCATCAAGTTGAGGTAAGTGGCTCTTCCCATCCATTGACTAGACTATTCAGGTATTCCATGGTTCTAAAAGACATATCTACATGATGGTCTTAAGTGTGAGCTTTATTCACACGAAACCATTGGCTCATTATCCTGACATCGATTTCAAGCAAATCGAATGGATAACATTGCAGCATTCTCCTTGAGTGCCTTCTCTATGGCCCTTGGATTGAAGTTTAGCAATTTGTCCTAATGTCTAGACTCCAAATGGTTTGGTAGAATCCTATCCAAAGAATTAAGCTCATTACATTATCTTAACTTTCGGATTGCAATTTACCAACTTTACGTTGGAGTCATGTAGTTTTTCACGCTCATGACAGAACTGCTTAATATTATTCCCCTCTATCTTTGATATGTGGATATCTACCAAGTATTTCCTATCTGCGGTAATTCGGTTGCATACCTATATCACCACCTGGCATACATCATTGGCCCCTCAACATATAGTTGGGATCTATGTGAGGAATAACTGTATTTCTGTCAATACCTCAAGCCCCTCGCATGGGGAGTTATTTAAGGCCAGTATGCTGATTTGTTGAGGAACATTTCCAGGCATTAGGGGGAGATTTCAAGTACCATAAAGAATGCCATGAAATTAGTGGAATGTTCAACACATTTCTGCCTCAAATCCACGTACTCAAAGATCTGAACCATGCGTTCAGAAGATTTGCAACACATTGCAAATAATCCGCCAGATCCATTTACTGGATATAAAGGTGTCACACAATCCTGCAAAAGTTCGCCTGAATGAGTGGAGGTACCAACAAAATCCACTCCACTCCTCGTTCAAAGCAACAGGGGGAGATGTATGGCAGAAGTACATCAGGATTCAGCTTCTCGCAAGCAAGGATATCAAGGCCCGAGAATTAGTAAATGCAAGTCAACTTCACGTTGGCAGACACCTAATGGGTAGTATACACCCAGTGGACGGGAAACCTCCACCAACCCAGGTCATAGTGCACACAATGACCGGGATATCGAAATACCCGACTCAATCGCATTGGGAAATCGCGAGAAGTCACTACGGGTAACGATATTTTCATCAAGTATATATTGATATATATATTATGGAGAATCATATAACCGGAAGTCTACAATTGTCGACATACATTTCTCAAATAGATTGCAAAACCTTACAAATGATTCAGATCCAAAGACCATGGCCATGGCAAAGTGTGATCAACACTCGGACTGAACTCAAGCAAAGGGTATAATCTAGGTAGAAATGATCTTGCTCAATAATGGGAAGGTACTCATAAGCAATACCTACACCAGTTTTCTTCTGGAAACAGAATTGAGAACAACGAGGTGGTGAAACAAAGAGCAAGTATTGTAGCACAAGGGTTCACGCAGATACCCAACTATTCTCCAAAGGTGGAATCTCATTCCGATAACTTATATCATTGGCAGTTCAAAATCATCTATCTCTGCAGTTGATAGATGTAGCGATCACATATCCATGTGGATCACTAGATTCAGACATATATGATTGATTTCCGATGGAATCTCAATTCTGAATCGAAATACAAAATGCAACATACATTGTGTAAAATCGGTAATCCACCACACTGCTTATTGTTGTCGGTACATATGGTACAACCGACGTAGTGAGATCCTTATACACAAGGATTACTCCTACAATGATGATTATCCATGTGTTGTGTGTCTGCAATGACGACACATGTAATCATCTGAGTGACGGACTTTAAAATGAAGGATTTGGTAAACCAAAATACCGCTCGTTACTACAACTTGAGCACCTACATTCATGCATTATGGTATACTATGTTGTCTATATCCAAAATATATTGGAGAAATTCATTGTGGACAAATCTTATCTATCCATAACTCTCATGGTAGTTCATTCTCTAGACGTAGAGAAAGATCTATTAGACCAAGAGATGATGGAAATGAGATATTGGGACTCAACGTTCCATAATGCCATTGGATCCACCAAAGACAATTGGTTGGTACTCAAGAATATCTTTCGATATCTCCAAGGCATGAAACATCTTGTCCTGGTTTTTCAGTTTCGGAGAAATCTGAACACCAATATCATTGGTTACATGGATCAGATCCCCACTATTAGATCATAGACAAATTTAGTGTTCCTACTTGGTGTGGTAGCCCTCTCATGAAGAGTCTTCAAATCAGACCTCATGGCTACATTCACCAACCATTATCTCAACAATAATGTTTCTTGTGTTGCCCGAATGCAAAACAGGTTACATAATAAGCAATATCACTATATTGCATATCTGGCAAGTCAAATCATGCGACTGATTTGTTCAGCGGGTCTCTACCAATTTCTATGTTTTGGTATGTGGTGGCTTCGAATTTTTGCCAGAATCAGGGGGAGTATCTTCCTGAATTGTTCCTATTCAATGCATCATAGTATGCTCTTTTTCCCTTCATGAGTTTACTTTACAGGTTCTCATAAAGGTTTTTAATGAGGTAATATCAACATGAGATCATATGTCATACTTTCTGATTTTCCCCACCGGGGTTTTTAGGAAAGTATATACAACATATTTATTGTCCTCTAAACTCTATGGGTTTTCCCGTATTGAGTTAAAAGAGACAATAAATATGCTGCATCATTTTCTCCTTATTTTCCCACTGGGTTTGAAGGAGTTTTAGCAACATATGAAACACATATCTCCTCATATTTTTTCCCACAGGGTTTTTGGAGGAGCTTCTCAAGATGATGATACTTACATTAACAAGCATGGATTAGGGGGAGTGTTAGGATTTAATTAGTCCTGTTAATCCCTACTTTTCCTAAAGGAGGCGGTTGCCTCGTGTCCCTTCGGAGACACCCCTTCGGGGGTTATATATATGTGTAACCCATCATCAATGAGAACAAGGATTCACTTTTACATATGTTACAAGGCTCTCTCGATTGTCTCTCGTTTCCCTTTCTAACAAGCACCAGTGTGTCCCGCCCGTCCCGCGCACACCCGAGACGCCCGACGAGTCCGACCACACACGCCGTGGCTTATTCCAACACACACCCGCTAAGCCACGGCCTAGAGGAGTTCGTCGTCGTCGACGTTGGTGCCGGCCAAGAGAGCCTACTCTGCCGCCGGTCCTTTTCCGCAGCTGCGGGCACTCGTGCCGGAAGTGCCCGTGCTCCTCGCACTTGTAGCAGCGCCTGCGCCGGTTGCCGCCGGTCCCCGAGGCCATGCTGCACCTGTCGTCATCGTCCCGTGCTCCGCCTTGCTGCCGCTCCCGCGCCCGCCACTGAGCTGCCGTGAGGAGTTGTACATCCGCCCGCTCGCCGCTGTCCTGCCGTCGACGCCGAACTCGCTCGTCGAACACGCACAGCCGCCCGAGCGCTTCGTCGAACGCCATTGTCGTCACATCATGGAACTGCTCGATGCCGGCGACGACTGGGAAGAGCTGATCCGGCACCGTATCCAGCACCTTCTTAACGAGCGCCGCGTCGCCCAGCGTCTCCCCGATGTTGGCGTACCTCGCCGCCATCGCCGCGAGCCTTCCGCCGTACACGTCGAGCTCCTCACCGTCCGCCATCTTCAGGCAGTCAAATTTGCCGCGCAGCGTCGCCAGCCTCGCCGCACGGACCCGATCGGCGCCGACGAACCTCACCTTCAGGGAGTCCCATACCCCCCTGGCGGTGAGCTTCGTCGACACCTGCAGCAGCACATCCTCCGGCAATGTCCCGAGAAGCAACACGCGAGCCATCTTGTCCTTTCACGCGTTCACCGCCGCGTCGACCGGCGCCACCGCCTCCCATATGGTGTGGATGTCGAGGATCGCCTGCACCTTGATGGCCCAGACCGTGTAGTTGTCCGCGGTCAGCATCGGCATCGCCATCATCGCCGATCCGCCCGCGCCGCCGCCATGTGGGACGAGCGCCATGGTCGCCGGTGATCGCCCGAACTGAAGCTCTGATACCAATTGTTGTTGTCGCGCTAGATAACTCTCTGGTTCACTCATGGACGGAGGTATACAAAGGCAAGCTGGACAGTTTTCCTGGCGCTCAAACGCCCCCTTTTTCCTCTTGACTAACCAACACCACCTGCAAACTCAGATTACATCCGGCTTAATAGCCCTCGGCAACGCAGCGCCTACGCTTCGGCCAAGCATGTAAGCACGACTGACTACTGCATGCTAGCGCTCCGCTCGGCCATGCGCACGACGCGCACAACGCGCTACTCGCAACAGATTGCCAACAACCCAGCTACTACAACCCATGCGTACACACGAACACAACGCACACACACGCGCGCGCCACGGGCACACACACTGCCCATACACACATACACACACACGCCACGCTGCAGCGTCCCGCACGCCATCGGCGAACCCGACGAGCCCGACGACACCAGTGTGTCCCGCCCGTCCCGCGCACACCCGAGGCGCCCGACGAGTCCGACCACACACGCCGTGGCTTATTCCAACACACACCCCCTAAGCCACGGCCTAGAGGACTCCGTCGTCGTCGACGTTGGCGCCGGCCAAGAGAGCCTACTCCGCCGCCGGTCCTTTTCCGCAGCTGCGGGCACTCGCGCCAGAAGTGCCCGTGCTCCTCGCACTTGTAGCAGCGCCTGCGTCGGTTGCTGCCGCTTCCCGAGGCCACACTGCGCCCGTCATCGTCGTCCCGTGCTCTGCCTTGCTGCCGCTCCCGCGCCCGCCATTGAGCTGCCGTGAACATGAGTTGTCCATCCGCCCGCTCGCCGCTGTCCTGCCGTTGACGCCGAACTCGCTCGTCGAACGCGCACAGCCGCCCGAGCGCTTCATGGAACGCCATCGTCGTCACGTTATGGAACTGCTCGATGCTGGCGACGACGGGGAAGAGCCGATCCGGCACCGTATCTAGTAGCTTCTTGACGAGCGCTGCGTCGCCCAGCGTCTCCCCGAGGTTGGCGTACCTCGCCGCCATCGCCGCGAGCCTCCCACCGTACACGTCGAGCTCCTCGCCGTCCGCCATCTTCAGGCAGTCAAATTCGCCGCGCAGCATCGCCAGGCTCGCCGCACGGACCCGATCGGCGCCGACGAACCTCACCTTCAGGGAGTCCCATACCTCCCTGGCGGTCAGCTTCGTCGACACCTGCAGCAGCACATCCTCCGACAATGCCCCGAGAAGCAACGCACGCGCCATCTTGTCCTTTCGCGCGTTCACCGCCGCATCGCCCGGCGCTACCGCCTCCCATACGGTGTGGATGTCGAGGATCGCCTGCGCCTTGATGGCCCAGACCGTGTAGTTGTCCGCGGTCAGCATCGGCATCGCCATCGTCGCTGATCTGCCCGCGCCGCCACCATGTGGGACGAGCGCCATGGTCGCCGGTGATCGTCCGAACTGAAGCTCTGATACCAATTGTTGTTGTCGCGCTAGATAACTCTCTGGTTCACTCACGGACGGAGGTAGACAAAGGCAAGGTGGACAGTTTTCCCGGCGCTCAAACGCCCCCTTTTTCCTCTTGACTAACCAACGCCACCTGCAAACTGAGATTACAGCCGGCTTAATAGCCCTCGGCAATGCAGCGCCTACGCTTCGGCCAAGCACGTACGCACGACTGACTACTGCATGCAAGCGCTCCGCTCGGCCATACGCACGACGCGCACAGCGCGCTACTCGCAACAGATTGCCAACAGCCCAGCTCCTATAAGCCATGCGTACACACGCACACAACGCACTTACACACGCGCGCCACGGGCACACACGCTGCCCATACACACATACACACACACGCCATGCTGCAGCATCCCACACGTCCCGTCCGTCCCGCGCGCCATCGACACGCCCGACGAACCCGACGAGCCCGACGGCACCAGTTTGTCCCGCCCGTCCCGCGCACACCCGAGGCGCCCGACGAGTCCGACCACACACGCCGTGGCTTATTCCAACACACACCCCCCGAGCCACGGCCTAGAGGAGTCCGTCGTCGTCAACGTTGGCACCGGCCAAGAGAGCCTACTCCGCCGCCGGTCCTTTCCACAGCTGCGGGCACTCGCGCCGGAAGTGCCCGTGCTCCCCGCACTTGTAGCAGCGCCTGTGCCGGTTGCCGCTGCTCCCCGACGCCACGCTGCGCCCGTCGTCGTCGTCCCATGCTCCGCCTTGCTGCCGCTCCCGCGCCCGCCACTGAGCTGCCGTGAACAGGAGTTGTCCATCCATTTGCTCGCCGTTGTCCTGCCATCGACGCCCAACTCGCTCGTCGAACGCACACAGCCGCCCGAGCGCTTCGTCGAACGGTATCATCGTCACGTCGTGGAACTGCTCGATGCTGGCGACGATGGGGAAGAGCCGATCCGGCACCGTATCCAGCAGCTTCTTGACGAGCGCCGCGTCGCCCAGCGTCTCCCCGAGGTTGGCGTACCTCGCCGCCATAGCCGCGAGCCTCCCGCCGTACACTTCGAGCTCCTCGCCGTCCGCCATCTTAAAGGCAGTCAAGTTCGCCGCGCAGCGTCGCCAGCCTCGCCGCACGGACCCGATCGGTGCCGACGAACCTCACCTTCAGGGAGTCCCATACCTCCCTGGCGGTGAGCTTCGTCGACACCTGCAGCAGCACATCCTCCGACAATGTCCCGAGAAGCAACGCGCGCGCCATCTTGTCCTATCGCGCGTTCACCACCGCGTCGCCCGGCGCCACCGCCTCCCATACGGTGTGGACGTCGAGGATCGCCTGCGCCTTGATGGCCCAAACCGTGTAATTGTCCACGGTCAGCATCGGCATCGCCATCGTCGTCGATCCGCCAGCGCCGCCGCCATGTGGGACGAGCGCCATGGTCGCCGGTGGTCGCCCGAACTGAAGCTCTGATACCAATTGTTGTTGTCGCGCTAGATAACTCTCTGGTTCACTCACGGACGGAGGTAGACGAAGGCAAGCTGGACAGTTTTCCTGACGCTCAAACGTCCCCTTTTTCCTCTTGACTAACCAACGCCACCTGCAAACTGAGATTACAGCCGGCTTAATAGCCCTCGGCAACGTAGCGCCTACGCTTCGGCCAAGCACGTACACACGACTGACTACTGCATGCATGCGCTCCACTCGGCCATGCGCACGACGCGCACAGTGCGCTACTCGCAACAGATTGCCAACAGCCCAGCTACTACAAGCCATGCATACACACGCACACAACGCACACACACACGCGCGCCATGGGCACACACGCTGCCCATACACACATACACACACACGCCACGCTGCAGCGTCCCACACGTCCCGTTCGTCCTGCGCGCCATCAACACACCCAATGAGCCCGACGGCACCAGTGTGTCCCGCCTGTCCCGCGCACACCCGAGACGCCCGACGAGTCCGCCCACACACGCCGTGGCTTATTCCAACACACACCCCCTAAGCCACGGCCTAGAGGAGTCCGTCATCGTCGACGTTGGCGCCGGCCAAGAGAGCCTACTACGCAGCTGCGGGCACTTGCGCCGGAAGTGCCCGTGCTCCCCGCACTTGTAGCAGCGCCTGCGCCGGTTGCCGCTGCTCCCCGACGCCACGCTGCGCCCGTCGTCGTCATCCCATGCTCCGCCTTGCTGCCGCTCCAGCGCCCGCCACTGAGCTGCCATGAACAGGAGTTGTCCATCCGCCCGCTCGCCGCTGTCCAGCCGTCGACGCCGAACTCGCTCGTCGAACGCGCACAGCCGCCCGAGCGCTTCTTCGAATGCCATCGTCGTCACGTCGTGGAACTGCTCGATGCCGGCGACGACGGGGAAGAGCCGATCCGGCACCGTATCCAGCAGCTTCTTGACGAGCGCCGCGTCGCCCAGCGTCTCCCCGAGGTTGGCGTACATCGCCGCCATCGCCGCGAGCCTTTCGCCGTACACGTCAAGCTCCTCGCCGTCCGCCATCTTCAGGCAGTCAAATTTGCCGCGCTGCGTCGCCAGCCTCGTCGCATGGACCCGATCGGCGCCGACGAACGTCACCTTCAGGGAGTCCCATACCCCCCTGGTGGTGAGCTTCGTCGACACCTGCAGCAGCACATCCTCCGGCAATGTCCCGAGAAGCAACGTGCGCACCATCTTGTCCTTTCGCGCGTTCACCGCCGCGTCGCCCGGCGCCACCACCTCCCATACGGTGTGGACGTCGAGGATCGCCTGCGCCTTGATGGCCCAGACCGTGTAGTTGTCCGCGGTCAGCATCGGCATCACCATCGTCGCCGATCCGCCCGCGCCGCCGCCATGTGGGACGAGCGCCATGGTCGCCAGTGATCGCCCGAACTGAAGCTCTGATACCAATTGTTGTTGCCGCGCTAGATAACTCTCTGGTTCACTCATGGACGGAGGTAGACGAAGGCAAGCTGGACAGTTTCCCTGGCGCTCAAACGCCCCCTTTTTCCTCTTGACTAACCAACGCCACCTACAAACTGAGATTACAACCGGCTTAATAGCCCTCGGCAACGCAGCGCCTACGCTTCGGCCAAGCACGTACGCACGACTGACTACTGCATGCAAGCGCTCCGCTCGGCCATGCGCACGACGCGCACAGCGCGCTACTCGCAACAGATTGCCAACAGCCCAGCTACTACAACCCGTGCGTACACACGCACACAACACACACACGCGCGCCACGGGCACACACGCTGCCCATACACACATACACACACACGCCACGCTGCAGCGTCCCACACGTTCCGTCCGTCCCGCGCGCCATCGACAAACCCGACGAGCCCGACGACACCAGTGTGTCCCGCCCGTCCCGCGCACACCCGAGGCGCCGGACGAGTCCTACAACACACGTCGTGGCTTATTCCAACACACACCCCCTAAGCCACGGCCTAGAGGACTCCGTCGTCGTCGATGTTGGCGCCGGCCAAGAGAGCCTACTCCGCCGCCGGTCCTTTTCCGCAGCTGCGGGAACTCGCGCCAGAAGTGCCCGTGCTCCTCGCACTTGTAGCAGCGCCTGCGCCGGTTGCCGCCGCTCCCCGACGCCATGCTGCGCCCGTCGTCGTCGTCCCGTGCTCCACCTTGCTGTCGCTCCCGCGCCCGCCACTGAGCTGCCGTGAACAGGAGTTGTCCATCCGCCCGCTCGCCGCTGTCCTGCCATTGACGCCGAACTCGCTCGTCGAATGCGCACAGCCGCCCGAGCGCTTCGTCGAACGCCATCGTCGTCACGTTGTGGAACTGCTCGATGCTGGCGACGACGGGGAAGAGCCGATCCGGCACCGTATCCAGTAGCTTCTTGACGAGCGCTGCGTCGCCCAGCGTCTCCCCGAGGTTGGCGTACCTCGCCGCCATCGCCGCGAGCCTCCCGCCGTACACGTCGACCTCCTTGTCGTCCGCCAACTTCAGGGAGTCAAATTCGCCGTGCAGCGTCGCCAGCCTCGCCGCATGGACCCGATCGGCACCGACGAACCTCACCTTCAGGGAGTCCCATACCTCCCTTGCGGTGAGCTTCGTCGACACCTGCAGCAGCACATCCTCCGATAATGTCTCGAGAAGCAACGCGCGCGCCAGCTTGTCCTTTCGCGCGTTCACCACCGCGTCGCCCGGTGCCACCGCCACCCATACGGTGTGGACGTCGAGGATCGCCTGCGCCTTGATGGCCCAGACCGTGTAGTTGTCCGCGGTCAGCATCGGCATCACCATCGTCGCCAATCCGCCCGCGCCACCGCCATGTGGGACGAGCGCCATGGTCGCCGGTGATCGCCCGAACTGAAGCTCCGATACCAATTGTTGTTGCCGCGCTTGATAACTCTCTGGTTCACTCACGGACGGAGGTAGACGAAGGCAAGCTGGACAGTTTTCCTGGCGCTCAAACGCCCCCTTTTTCCTCTTGACTAACCAACGCCACCTGCAAACTAAGATTACAGCCGGCTTAATAGCCCTCGGCAACACAGCGCCTACGCTTCGGCCAAGCACGTACGCACGACTGACTACGGAGAATGTGATGGTTGAATATGCCTCAACCGACATGTTTGGAGACTATGAATAGTCTTTCAATCTCCTGAGTTGTCAATATTATTATGTCCACTTACGATGTTATAACAACAACATAAGTATTGTTGTCATCATATATTGTATATCACAATATATTGTATCAGCACTTTGATATAAATTCATTTGTATGTATTCTATATATACCCGACAGTGATTTTCTTGAGAATTATAGATTTCTGCGGGAGTCAATCCGATGAAAAATGATATGTGCCTTGTGGGCATATGCACCACAAACTCTATACTCGGGGAAGTCCAATGTTTCCACTCTCATTGAGAGAAAGGAGATATTTTAAAATCGCTAGATGCGATGAGGTATTTGTTGGCTCAACTCGAGTCATATTTACTATCCCTGTGGGTACTCGAGCAACGTCAGGATGCTTCATTGCTTCCCAAGTTTAACTCGTACCCTACTAAGCTATAGAGATATTCGTCAACATGGTTTCCATAGCGAAACTTATGCTGACAAGAAAGAGAAATACATTCTCTTTACCATATGCAACGGATATGGCAAGCACATTTTCTATGTATCATCTGGATTGTACTACACATACAACTCAACCCGTAGCACAGCTTGCGTACGAGATAGTTTTCCAGAGTGTCTTGTACATGACAAACTTGGCATACTCGCCTTGGTAATCAAGACATTGGGTTGAAACGGAAACTATCAGCAATTCCAATAGTTTATGATTGTTATGATGCTAAATTCTAACAACATTTGGATTTTATGTGCACTACAGGTGACACAGGCAAGCTAATTTTAATTCTCGTACACCTTAAAGTCTACGCCGAACCACTCAGACTCCTTGAATGCATCAAGTTGAGGTAAGTGGCTCTTCCCATCCATTGACTAGACTATTCAGGTATTCCATGATTCTAAAAGACATATCTACATGATGGTCTTAAGTGTGAGATTTATTCACACGAAACCATTGGCTCATTATCCTGACATCAATTTCAAGCAAATCGAATGGATAACATTGCAACATTCTCCTTGAGTGCCTTCTCTATGGCCCTTGGATTGAAGTTTAGCAATTTGTCCTAATGTCTAGACTCCAAATGGTTTGGTAGAATCCTATCCAAAGTGTTAAGCTCATTACATTATCTTAACTTTCGGATTGCAATTTACCAACTTTACGTTGGAGTCATGTAGTTTTTCACGCTCATGATAGAACTGCTTAATATTATTCCCCTCTATCTTTGATATGTGGATATCTACCAAGTATTTCCTATCTGCGGTAATTCGGTTGCATACCGATATCACCACCTGGCATACATCATTGGCCCCTCAACATATAGTTGGGATCTATGTGAGGAATAACTGTATTTCTGTCAATACCTCAAGCCCCTCGCATGGGGAGTTATTTAAGGCCAGTATGCTGATTTGTTGAGGAACATTTCCAGGCATTAGGGGGAGATTTCAAGTACCATAAAGAATGCCATGAAATTAGTGGAATGTTCAACACATTTCTGCCTCAAATCCACATACTCAAAGATCTGAACCATGTGTTCAGAAGATTTGCAACACATTGCAAATAATCCGCCAGATCCATTTACTGGATATAAAGGTGTCACACAATCCTGCAAAAGTTCGCCTGGATGAGTGGAGGTACCAACAAAATCCACTCCACTCCTCGTTCAAAGCAACAGGGGGAGATGTATGGCAGAAGTACATCAGGATTCAGCTTCTCGCAAGCAAGGATATCAAGGCCCGAGAATCAGTAAATGCAAGTCAACTTCACGTTGGCAGACACCTAATGGGTAGTATACACCCAGTGGACGGGAAACCTCCACCAACCCAGGTCATAGTGCACACAATGACCGGGATATCGAAATACCCGACTCAATCGCATTGGGAAATCGCGAGAAGTCACTACGGGTAACGATATTTTCATCAAGTATATATTGATATATATATTATGGAGAATCATATAACCGGAAGTCTACAATTGTCGACATACATTTCTCAACTAGATTGCAAAACCTTACAAATGATTCAGATCCAAAGACCATGGCCATGGCAAAGTGTGATCAACACTCGGATTGAACTCAAGCAAAGGGTATAATCTAGGTAGAAATGATCTTGCTCAATAATGGGAAGGTATTCATAAGCAATACCTACACCAGTTTTCTTCTGGAAACAGAATTGAGAACAACGAGGTGGTGAAACAAAGAGCAAGTATTGTAGCACAAGGGTTCACGCAGATACCCAACTATTCTCCAAAGGTGGAATCTCATTCCGATAACTTATATCATTGGCAGTTCAAAATCATCTATCTCTGCAGTTGATAGATGTCGCGATCACATATCCATGTGGATCACTAGATTCAGACATATATGATTGATTTCCGATGGAATCTCAATTCTGAATCGAAATACAAAATGCAACATACATTGTGTAAAATCGGTAAGCCACCATACTACTTATTGTTGTCGGTACATATCACTAGTAGAAAAGGGGGCAATGGTCCAGGCCGGTCCAGCCCATTAGTCCCGGTTCAATCCAGAACCGGGACCAATGGGGGCATTGGACCCGGTTCTTGAGCCCCGGGGGCCGGCCGGGCCACATGGGCCATTGGTCCCGGTTCGTCTGGACCTTTTGGTCCCGGTTGGTGGGACGAACCGGGACCAATGTGCCTTGCTCCTGGCCCACCACCATTGGTCCCGGTTGCGGGAGTGAACCGGAACCAGAGGCTTCCCTTTAGTCCCGGTTCATGCCACGAACCGGGACCAAAGGCTTCCCTTTAGTCCCGGTTCATGCCACGAACCGGGACCAATTAATTGCCTATATATACCCCGCGAGCAGAGCACTCTCACTGCTCTGTTTTTCGTGGCCGGCGAGGAGAGAGCTTTGTGTTGCTCTAGCTCACCTCCTATGCACACGAGGTGTTCGATGGAATGCCTGAGCCACACTACTTAAGCTTTCTCCTCTCCAAGCTCCACCTCCAAGCTCCATTTTTCTCAATATTTGTCTAGGTTTAGCGGTCCGTCACGTCCCGTCCCCGTCTTCACCACCGTCGATCGCCCGCGCCGATCTCGTCGCCGGCACCACCGTGGTGAGCCCCTTGTTCTTATCTTCTTTCTGAAAGGAAAAAAACTCTTACTTGTATGTTTATATAGATACTTGTATAATTTTCTTACTTTTATTATTGCATCTTATATAGTGCGATGGTTTTGGTATCTGCCCCCGTCGGCCCTCGTCCTGTCTATGATTCAGATGTGGTATATATTATCTTTTCATAACTATTGGTTCATTTATTGTTTATGACAATTATGCCGACCAACGTGACATAGATTTTATTTATCTAGGAGGTTGTTGAACCGGAAATTCCAACCGACCCTATTGTCGAGAGGTTAAATTTAGTTGAAGAAGAAAACAATTTGTTGAAGGAAAAAATTAGAAAAATTGAGGAGGAGAAGATGATATTGGAGTTGCATGTTGTGGATGTCGTGGATGATCACAAGATCAAGATGGATGCAATGCGCTTGAAGATTAGAAAGATTAGAAAATATGCCATTCATACCGAGGCTTGGTATCATTATGTCGTTGGATCAGTTGTTACATTGGTTGTGATTATGATCGCATTTGTTTTCACATTGAAATGTTTTACATAGTTTCAGTGTATGGTTTAATTAATTTAGATGCTCTGCAGAGCTTTATGTTGTTAGATGAGAACTATGTATGTACTTTGGTTTTAATGTGATGATGAACTTCTATTAATTTGGTCACTTAATTATATAATGCACGCAGATGAACCGGCAATGGATGTACGGTTCAAGACACACCTCCGAGTACATTAAGGGCGTGTATGATTTTCTCGAAGTGGCTGAGGCAAACAAGCAGAATGGTTGTATGTGTTGTCCATGCCCTGTATGTGGGAATACGAAGTCTTACTCTGACCGGAAAATCCTCCACACCCACCTGCTTTACAAGGGTTTCATGCCACACTATAATGTTTGGACGAGGCACGGAGAAATAGGGGTTATGATGGAAGATGGCGAAGAAGAAGAGTACGATGACAACTATGTGCCCCCTGAATACGGTGATGCTCCTGAAGATCAAGAGGAACCAGACGATGTGCACGATGATGCTGCAACGGGCGAAGCTGCTGAAGATTAAGAGGAACCAGACGATGTGCCCGATGATGATGATCTTCGCCGGGTCATTGTCGATGCAAGGACGCAATGCGAAAGTCAAAAGGAGAAGATGAAGTTTGATCGCATGCTAGAGGACCACAAAAAAGGGTTGTACCCCAATTGCGAAGATGGCAACACAAAGCTGGGTACCGTACTGGAATTGCTGCAGTGGAAGGCAGAGAATGCTGTGCCTGACAAGGGATTTGAGAAGCTACTTAAAATATTGAAGAAGAAGCTTCCAAAGGATAACGAATTGCCCAACAGTACATACGCAGCAAAGAAGGTCGTATGCCCTCTAGGATTGGAGGTGCAGAAGATACATGCATGCCCTAATGACTGCATCCTCTACCGCGGTGCGTACAAGGATCTGAATGCATGCCCGGTATGCGGTGCATTACGGTATAAGATCAGACGAGATGACCCTGGTGATGTTGACGGCGAGCCCCCCAGGAAGAGGGTTCATGCGAAGGTGATGTGGTATGCTCCTATAATACCACGGTTGAAACGTCTGTTCATAAACGGAGAGCATGCCAAGTTGATGCGATGGCACAGTGAGGACCGTAAGAAAGACGGAAAGTTGAGAGCACCCGCTGACGGGTCGCAGTGGAGAAAAATCGAGAGAAAGTACTGGGATGAGTTTGCAAGCGAGCCAAGGAACGTATGGTTTGCTTTAAGCGCGGATGGCATTAATCCTTTCGGGGAGCAGAGCAGCAATCACAGCACCTGGCCCATCACTCTATGTATGTATAACCTTCCTCCTTGGATGTGCATGAAGCGGAAGTTCATTATGATGCCAGTTCTCATCCAAGGCCCTAAGCAACCCGGCAATGACATTGATGTGTACCTAAGGCCATTAGTTGAAGAACTTTTAGAGCTGTGGAATGGAAATGGTGTACGTACGTGGGATGAGCACAAACAGGAGGAATTTAACCTAAAGGCGTTGCTGTTCGTGACCATCAACGATTGGCCCGGTCTCAGTAACCTTTCAGGACAGACAAACAAGGGATACCACGCATGCACGCACTGTTTACTTGACACCGATAGTATATACCTGGCAAGCTGCAGGAAGAATGTGTACCTGGGCCATCGTCGATTTCTTCCGACCAACCATCAATGTCGAAAGAAAGGCAAGCATTTCAAAGGCGAGGCAGATCACCGGAAGAAGCCCGCCATGCGTACCGGTGATCACGTACTTGCTATGGTCAATGATTTACACGTAATCTTTGGAAAGGGTCCCGGCGGACTAGCTGTTCCGAGTGACGCTGGGGGACACGCACCCATGTGGAAGAAGAAATCTATATTTTGGGACCTACCCTACTGGAAAGACCTAGAGGTCCGCTCTTCGATCGACGTGATGCACGTGACGAAGAACCTTTGCGTGAACCTGCTAGGCTTCTTGGGCGTGTATGGGAAGACAAAAGATACAGTTGAGGCACGGGAGGACCTGCAACGTTTGCACGAAAAAGACGACATGCCTCCAAAGCAGTATGAAGGTCCTGCCAGCTATGCTCTTACCAGAGAAGAGAAGGAAATCTTCTTTGAATGCATGCTTAGTATGAAGGTCCCGACTGGCTTCTCGTCGAATATAAAAGGAATAATAAATATGGCAGAGAAAAAGTTTCAGAACCTAAAGTCTCATGACTGCCACGTGATTATGACGCAACTGCTTCCGGTTGCATTGAGGGGGCTTCTACCGGAAAACGTCCGATTAGCCATTGTGAAGCTATGTGCATTCCTCAATGCAATATCTCAGAAGGTGATCGATCCAGAAATTATACCAAGGCTAAGGAGTGATGTGGTGCAATGTCTTGTCAGTTTCGAGCTGGTGTTCCCACCATCCTTCTTCAATATCATGACGCACGTCCTAGTTCATCTAGTTGACGAGATTGTCATTCTGGGCCCCGTATTTCTACACAATATGTACCCCTTTGAGAGGTTCATGGGAGTCCTAAAGAAATATGTCCGTAACCGCGCTAGGCCAGAAGGAAGCATCTCCATGGGCCGTCAAACAGAGGATGTCATCGGGTTTTGTGTTGACTTCATTCCTGGCCTTAAGAAGATAGGTCTCCCTAAATCGCGGTATGAGGGGAGACTGACTGGAAAAGGCACGCTTGGAAGGGACTCAATAATATGCAGGGACGGATATTCTTGGTCTCAAGCACACTACACAGTTCTACAGAACTCTACCTTGGTGACCCCGGATGTCGATGAACACAAGAACAGTCTGCGCTCCAAACACCCGGAGCAGTGCGACGACTGGATTACATGTGAACACATCAGGACTTTCAGTAGTTGGTTGGAAGCACGTATCAGAGGTGACAACACTGTTTGTGATGAGCTGTACTTGTTATCCAGGGGACCATCTTTGACTATTGATTTGGAAAGGATACGAGATAAATGGGAATACATTTTACACGATTGACCAAGATCAAAAGAGCACCAACCAAAACAGCGGTGTCCGCTTTGATGCAACAACCGAGAGGGGAAATGACACATATTATGGTTACATAGTGGACATATGGGAACTTGACTACGGACATGATTTTAAGGTCCCTTTGTTTAAGTGCAAATGGGTCAATGTGTCAGGAGGCGGGGTACAGGTAGACCCACAGTACGGAATGACAACAGTGGATCTGAAAAATCTTGGGTACACTGACGAACCGTTCGTCCTAGCCAATGATGTGGCACAGGTTATCTATGTGAAGGACATGTCTACCAGACCGAGAAAGAGAAAAGATAAGAAAGCGAATACATCATACGATGAGCCAAAGCGCCACATAGTTCTTTCAGGAAAAAGGGACATCGTGGGAGTGGAGGACAAGACAGATATGTCTGAAGATTATGAAAAGTTTCATGAAATTCCTCCCTTTAAAGTCAAGGCTGACCCCAGCATCCTGATAAACGATGAAGATTATCCATAGTTACGGCGCAATAAGCAAATGACACAAGCCAAGAAAAAGTGAAGACTTTCTCCCGCAACTATTATGATGATACCATGCCAACTTTGTAACTGACGAGTATGATACCATTGTCCGTTTTGTACATGCACATGCTATGTGTGGGTCAATTTATGATACCATGCCAACTTTCAACTTTTTCAGAGTTCATTTGAAATGCTTTAATGTCTTATGGTTCGGCCCTCGTAATAATTAAAAATAGCAACAATAAGTATTTTGTTGTAAGTAGAAACAAAATAAAATAAATAAAGCAAGAAAGAAAACAAAAAAACAAAAAAGTGGAAAGTTTATAATTTTCCTAAAATTAAAAGCAAAAAGAAATAAAAAATAAAGCAAAAAACAAAAGAAAATAAATAATGCAGAAAACAAAACAAAAAAACAACAATAAGTATTTTGTTGTAAGTAGAAACAAAATAAAAT
>NC_041381.1:28529682-28530603 GCF_002162155.2 Triticum dicoccoides | reverse complement strand
AAAAGTGGAAAGTTTATAATTTTCCTAAAACTAAAAGCAAAAAAGAAATAAAAAATAAAGCAAAAAACAAAAGAAAATAAATAATGCAGAAAACAAAACAAAAAAACAACAATAAGTATTTTGTTGTAAGTAGAAACAAAATAAAATAAATAAAGCAAGAAAGAAAACAAAAAACAAAAAAAGTGGAAAATTTATAATTTTCCTAAAACTAAAAGCAAAAAGAATTAAAAAGTAAAGCAAAAAACAAAAGAAAATAAATAATGGAGAAAACAAAACAAAAAACTGGAAAAAAATAAAAATAGCAACAATAAGTAAAAAAAACAAAAAAAATAAAAAAATGCCCCCTACTGGGCCCCCACGGCCTGAATACGACTTGAATCCCTACTTTGGGCCAGGATTCAGGCCCGCAGTAGGCCCAGAAGGCCCATCAGGCAAAGCAGTAGCAAGTAGGCCCATAAGCCTGCAGTAGAGAGGAGTTCGAGAGGGGTGCGGCAGTGGGGCTTATAAACCACTACGCGCTCCTCTCAACTAGCGACGTGGGACTAAACTTTGGCCCCGATGCGGGCAACACAGGGGCCTTTGGTCCCGGTTGGTGGCACCAACCGGGACTAAAGGGGGGGCATTGGTCTCGGTTGGTGCCACCAACCGGGACTACAAGCCGCAGCTTCCCGCCCTTTGGGCTGCCGAAAAGAGGCCTTTGGTCCCGGTTGGTGGCACCAACCGGGACTAAAGGTGGCATTAGTCCCGGTTGGTGCCACCAACCATGACCAATGCTCTTTGTATATAAGTAGCACTTCGCAGTTTTGCAGAGTTCATCACCACCAGTTGCCCCCCGACGACGCCGAGCACATCGACACTGCCAGGCTGCCCCGACGCCGCCCGCCGCCCCCGCCGTTGCCGTCGCCCGCGCCCGTCGTCGTC
>NC_041381.1:28495011-28529171 GCF_002162155.2 Triticum dicoccoides | reverse complement strand
CGTCTCTGTTTTTTTTTTCATTTTTATTAGCTTAATTTTCTTGTTCAATGTATATATATATGTGTATGTATGTGGCTATATATATATGCGGCTCTTTTTTTTCATTTTTATTAGTTTAGTTTTTTTGTTCATATATATATATATAATGTATATGTGTATGTATGTGGCTATGTGTATGTAATGTTCAAAAATTGTTCAGAGCATGTTTTTGTTCATATATGTATTTATTATTCATATGTGTATTAATGTTTTCATATATGCAAAAGATAGATTTTTAGAAAAGTTAGGTTTTTTTCTGTCCATAGATTTTTTTGGTGATATTAATTATTGTAGAATATGCAAATATTTGTATATTCATATGAACAATGCATTAGGCAAAACCTTTGTTTTTTTTTCGAAATTTTCTATTTGAACATTTTTTTTTAAAACAAGCAATACTAAAAGAATGAGAGGAAAAAGGAAAATAAGAAGAGGAAGAAAGGAGAAAAAGAGGAGAGGAAGAATGAGAGGAAAAAGGAAAATAAGAAGAGGAAGAAAGGAGAAAAAGAGGAGAGGAAGAATGAGAGGAAAAAGGAAAATAAGAAGAGGAAAAAAGAAGAAAAAGAAGAGGAGAAGAAGAAAGGAATAGAGGAGAAAGAAGAAATTCTATTTTTTCTTCTTTTTTTTTCTTCTTCTTCTTCCTTCTTTCTCTTTTCTTCCTTTTCCTTAATTATTTTCCTTTCTTGAGGGTGAAGAAGAAAAAGAAGAGGAAAAGAAGAAAGAAAGGAATAGAGGAGAAAGAAGAAACTTCAACACGAGCTAGGGGGTGGTACCGATACCCCCTCCCCGATAACATTATTTTCCCATGTATATGTATGTCGCGTCGTTGTCGATATAACCCCCTCTAGATAACTTCGACATGAGGGGCAGTCGATATATATATATACCCCCTCTTGACCGTGATAACTTATACAACTGCAGCACCCCCCTCGGCCCTCTCGCTCGACCAAAACTCTCGAGGACACCCAAACCCTAGAGAGAAAACGATGTTGGTCTCCTACCCCCTCCTGCCGCGCCCCTACCCGACAAATTAACTCTCTCGAGGCCACCCAAGTTTATCAAGTTAAAAGAGCGTTATCGTCGAGGCCACCCCAAACCCTTGAAGCGTTGTGTCGAGGCCACTAACATGATTCCTTATTCTGATTAGCTAGCTAGTTCTACGTTTGACACTAATATATATATATATATATATATGTATATATCCATCTGTACCATGTTTGAATAATAATTGACATGTTGTAAATATTTGCAGAAACTATGGAGCACTCCCGAGACGAAGAAACAGAAGCGATGTTGGGGGACATAATCGCAAATGGATCAAGTGATGATGTTGCGTCATTTCTCCTCAACACCGTTGGTCAGCTAGATGAAGAAGATGGCTATGTTTATGATGGTGGCTTCGACCCATTAATGCCGGTACAAGAGGAGGACTATGTTCATGATGGCTCTGGTGACACAATGGAGGTACAAGACGAAGGAGACCGTGCTGACTGCTCCGGTAACTGAACCGAGTCCGGCCAGGTATATATATATTAGTTAAGCCCGTGCTGACTAGTTAATTGATGCATCCATTGTTTTGGTATATGTACACATATTAATTACTGTCGCCTTTCTTCCTTATAATTTCTAGCCCTCCGGATAGAGCACAACTTCGGTAAGGAGACGAGGCCCGAAGAAAAAGTTGAGCTTGGATGAAAAGTTTGAGATCATAGAAATCGCGCCCGAGGCGAACCGATTGAAGCCATCCGGACAAGGAAGGCATTTTCTGCTCAGTGCGGGGTTCTTGTTAGGGACAGGATCCCGATCAGCATCCAGCAATGGTATAAGCCTGCTAAGGATGAAGACGCTGAGGTGTCTTATGTCAATGATATGCAGAAAGAAGATCTTTGGACTGAGTTGAAGGCAAATTTCACCCTACCGCCAGAGGAGGATCCGGAGAAGCAAGTTAAAGAGCAATTAATCAAGTCTTGTGCTCTTAAGAAGATGGCAGGCCTAATGAGGAGGTGGAGGAAAGAGCTGAACCAATTTGTCAAGGAAAAAAAGACACCAGAATTCATCGGCAAATATGAGAAGATCAAAGATCACTGGCCCGCATTTGTGGCCCACAAGACATCGAAAAAGAGTAAGAAGATGTCGGAGACAAACAAGAAAAATGCTGCGAAGAAGAAGCTTCACCATCGCACGGGGTCAGGTGGCTACCTCAAAGCCCGGCCTAAGTGGTCCAAGGCTGAGCATGATCTGCTTGAAAAATGGATCGAACCAGAGACAATGCGCTGGCCAGACCGTTGCCGGACTTGGTTCTTCGGGGCTGGCGGAACCTTGGACCCTGTAACAGGGAAGTGTCAGTGGACGGACGAGCAACTGCAAACACCAATCAAGAACCTTCGACACTATATCAATGCAGCGCAGCGAGGGACGTTCCTTCCAAACAGGGAGAAGGACGAGCTCATAATGGCCCTTGGTAATCCCGAGCACCCTGGATGGACACGAGGCACGCCAGGCTCCATTCCATGGAAGGTTGGTTTTCCGGACGCAGTCGGTTACAAAATCCACGAGAGGAGGAAGAAACTGGAGCAGGACCAAATGCAGGCGCTGCTTGGAAGGGTAATGGGGCTAGAGGATCGAGAAGAGGAACGAGAAGCAGCAGATCGCAACAAATGACCTGCCGAAGCTTCCCCCGAAGCTACCTCGCCATCTCAGCGGAGAAGCAGCGTGGCTTCCACCGAGCTGCTTCAGCCGGAGCATGTCTTGACGGCTCCTGCCAGCTATCCCGTGGATGGTATCACGGAGTCTCAAAATTGCCACATGATGGCGCGATGGATGAATTTCAAGGTCAAGGCGGCTGTTGGCCAAGTTTATCCTAGTGGACCCGACACAACTTATCACTGCCAGCCGATTCCAAAAGGATATGCTAAGGTGATGGTGGATGAAATAACAGAGGGATTTGAGGACCTCGTGCTTGACCACCCTACCGGTGAAGGGGAGACTAGGCTGGGTTCTGCTCTGAAGACTCCATGCCTATGGAAGAAGGAGCTCATCAACCTTCTGAACTGGACGCCTCCGCCTCCTCCTCCTGCTCCGGCGAGTCAGGGCACTCCGCCTCCTCCACCGCCTCCTTCTCCGGCGAGTCAGGGCACTCCGCCTCCTCCACCGCCTCCTCCACCGCCTCCTTCTCAGGGCACGCGTGGCGGCACTCCGCCTCCTTCTCTGGCGGATGGCGGCACTCCGCCTCCTTCTCCGCCTGCGCCGGCGCTCCCGAGCAGCCAGCAGCATCCTCCTTCTCCGCCTCGCCAGCAAGGGCGGAAGAGACCCGCCGCCGCCCCGGCTGCTCCGGCGCGTCGTACTCCTTCTCCTCCGCCTCGTAAGCAAGCACAAAAGAAGACAGACGCCGCAGCCGCTCCGTCTGCTCCGGCGTCTAGCAGCACAACCAGAGGCGGGAGGCAATACAAATACGGTCCATCATCTCTCAATCCTCTAGAGAAGTTACCGTACGAGAGGTCCGAGGAGGAAAACGATACGATTGTGCAGGCCCACGTGAAGGAGTTCTTTGAAGTGGTGAAAGCAAAGAGACATCCACCTCCGGAGGAGAAGGTAGATCCGGTGAAAGCAAAGCGCACTATCGATGCCCTGAGGAAACCACCAAAGTCTCCGCCGAGAACCAACTATGAGCGCATTACTGAACAGACATATCTCCAAGCCCAGCGGTCGGGAACTACTGTCAGTGCTAAAAGGTCAAAAGAACGAGCAAAGGGGAAAAAATTGCCCAGCTCGGCGAACAAGCACAACAATCGTGCCCCCCGCTCAATGTGTCTAATGCTCCGGGGACGGTGGCCGGTTATGGCAATCTTGATGATTACCTGCCTGACGATGCACTTCCTGATTTCTTGAAGGTGGACGGACACAGATACGAGTACGGGAAGCCTCTCGTCAAAGATGAAAAATCTCTGACAACAATGATGCAAAGATTCCATAATTGGTACATGGAAACCTGCAGAGAGTCTGATGGTAAGAATGCTTTGTATCTGCATATTAAAGAGGAGCACGATCTCGTTGCAAATGATCTGTTGACTATTCCATTTGAGGAGTTCTTCGAGTTCTTCAATCAAAAGGCCCTCGATAAATTAATGGTCTTTTGCTACTGCCTATAAGTACTATTTCTGTCATTAAGTCTCTATATATAGCTTGGCTCTTTCATTGCATGCATGTATTTATAATTAATTATCCTCAATATATTATGCAGATTGAAGATCGTCAAGTGCAAAAAACAGGAAATTTATGATATTGGGTTCATTAACACAAATATCATAGATGTATTTCTGGTTGAAAAGAACGTCAAAGAGGCCGAGGACAACTTGCTACGACCGTTGATAAAAATCAAAACAAAGATACCATACTCTTTCCTTACAACGGCCCATGAGTGTTACTGTCGTGTGCATATTCGGTTTCCCTTATTACTCAAGCGAGGTTATAGTAATGTAATTGATGAGTTATGCATGTGTGCGCAGGTACCACTATATTCTTCTGGAGATTAAGCTTGAGCGTGGACTAGTAACCGTCTTAGACTCGAGATGAAAAGATCCCAAAACCTATGCGGACATGACTGAAATGCTCAGCAAGTAAGTTCAATCGATCATAATTATCGCACCATATCGGTAACTTTTTGTTCATTTCCTGATATCTCAAGTAATAATAAGTATTTTCTTTGTCTTGCAGGGTTTGGAAACAGTTCACCGCAGAAGCTCCGGGACTGCCGAAGGAGCTGCGATATACATACCCGAAAGTAAGTACTACTGGCTAGCTAGTTGCGCGCATCTCCCGTTGATTCTATATATAGTTATACTTTCATCAATGCCATTTATAATGCTTCATTATCAGTTTGATTGACCTCTATTTCTCGTAAAGTGCTTGTGGCAGGAGGAAGGGAATGATTTCTGTGGATACTACGTGTGCGAGTTCATCCACACTGCGACTTTGAAAAACAAGTGGGGCTACTCTCAAAGACAATATGAAGTGCGTAAGCAATAATATTCACAATTTCATTTTATTACACCATCATTTCTGTTGAGTTTCATTCATATATATGTATTAATTAACCCCCTTCTTCAAATTAGACGTGGCAGATGCGGAATGAACTCCTAGAACCAGATCGCATGAAAGCAATTCAAGAGGAATTGGAGGGATTCTTTCTTGACCACGTCATCAGTAAAACCGGAGAATACCATGTGGAAATTGATTTCAAATGCTAGGGGTTTGTAATTAAGAGATCTTATACATATTGTACATGTATGTAGCCAGTAGCGTCGGATACATGATACGCAAACTTGTTGTTCGACCAACCTATCGGAGAAGGAGAGGTCGATCGATCACTTCTCTCGGTATGCATGAAGAACTTCTGTACTGAATGGTTCTCTCGATCACTTATGTATATATAGTACGTAGCGTCCAAGCACGGACATAAGAGAGGACACTTCTCTCAATTAATTAGCTAGCTAACACAATATATGAAACACCTAATTAAATTAACCCCCCCAAAACCCCCAACCCCCCTCCTTTCAAAAAAACACAAAAACCCCAGCAACTGGAATGCTGACGCGTGGATACATTTTGGTCCCGGTTGGTGCCACTAACCGGGACCAAAGGCCCCCTGACTGGGGTGGGCGCACAGAGCCACGTGGAGGCACATTGGTCCCGGTTCTGGATTGAACCGGGACTAATGGGTGGAGGTATTAGTAACGACCCATTAGTTCCGGTTCATGAACCGGGACTAAAGGCCCTTACGAACCGGGACTAATGGGTTGTTTTCTACTAGTGTATGGTACAACCGACGTAGTGAGATCCTTATACACAAGGATTACTCCTACAATGATGATTATCCATGTGTTGTGTGTCTGCAACGACGACACATGTAATCATCTGAGTGACGGACTTTAAAATGAAGGATTTGGTAAACCAAAATACCGCTCGTTACTACAACTTGAGCACCTTCATTCATGCATTATGGTATACTATGTTGTCTATATCCAAAATATATTGGAGAAATTCATTATGGACAAATCTTATCTATCCATAACTCTCATGGTAGTTCATTCTCTAGACGTAGAGAAAGATCTATTAGACCAAGAGATGATGGAAATGAGATATTGGGACTCAACGTTTCATAATGCCATTGGATCCACCAAAGACAATTGGTTGGTACTCAAGAATATCTTTCGATATCTCCAAGGCATGAAACATCTTGTATTGGTTTTTTAGTTTCGGAGAAATCTGAACACCAATATCATTGGTTACATGGATCAGATCCCCACTATCAGATCATAGACAAATTTAGTGTTCCTACTTGGTGTGGTAGCCTTCTCATGAAGAGTCTTGAAATCAGACCTCATGGCTACATTCACCAACCATTATCTCAATGATAATGTTTCTTGTGTTGCCCGGATGCAAACAGGTTACATAATAAGCAATATCACTATATTGCATATCTTGCAAGTCAAATCATGCGACTGATTTGTTCAACGGGTCTCTACCAATTTCTATGTTTTGGTATGTGGCGGCTTCGAATTTTTGCAAGAATCAGGGGGAGTATCTTCCTGAATTGTTCATGTTCAATGCATCCTATTATGCTCTTTTTCCCTTCATGAGTTTACTTTACAGGTTCTCATAAAGGTTTTTAATGAGGTAATATCAACATGAGATCATATGTCATACTTTTTGAGTTTTCCCCACCGGGGTTTTTAGGAAAGTATATACGACATATTTATTGTCCTCTAAACTCTATGGGTTTTCTCGTATTGAGTTAAAAAGACAATAACCATTATATGCTGCATCATTTTCTCCTTATTTTCTCACTGGGTTTGAAGGAGTTTTAGCAACATATGGAACACATATCTCCTCATATTTTTTCCCACAAGGTTTTTGGAGGAGCTTCTCAAGATGATGATACTTACATTAATAAGCATGGATTAGAAGAAGTGTTAGGATTTAATTAGTCCTGTTAATCCCTACTTTTCCTAAAGGAGGCGGTTGCCTCTTATCCCTTAGGAGACACTCCTTCGGGGGTTATATATATGTGTAATCCATCATCAATGAGAACAAGGATTCACTTTTACATCTGTTACAAGGCTCTCTCGATTGTCTCTCGGTTCCCTTTCTAACACGTTATCAGCACGCTTCCGGCAGAGCGACTCCATCGGTGCGGCGTTCCCCGGCTACGGCATCGCTCGCTAGTTGGACGGCCTCAGCCCTCGGCTAGGCGTGGTGGCGCCCGCTACCTCGGCGGCCCTCAGCCCGGCGGAAGTGCTTCCAAGCGGCAGCCTCGCACCGTGCACTGCAACGACATGAATCTCTCGATCTTTAATTGACTCTTCAAGAGCGATTCCTTGCAGGAAATTAACCGGAGAATGAAGATCAAGGGCAATGGCATCCATCGATCCTCATTTCTTTTTACAGAACGTGAATCAAGAAGAGGTAAGATGCCTTACTTCATTACCATCGTCACTGGACTGGTGGTGGCGCTCGTCGCCATCTTGCATCCAGGACGCCATCGCTGGACATCAGCTTCGTCTGGCCTCGGCACGCGCTGGACAGGGAGACCGGAATCACCGGCTTCGCGTCCTGCGGTAACGAGGCGGCGCGGCCTAGGCGCGAAGCCGCCAACGGCCGCCTAACGCGCGACCGCGGCGACGCCTTCTCAGTGACGTATGCGGCTCCCAGCGCGGAGCACGCAGTGGCCCTTTGCCCGACGGTGCTCCTCTCGGCGTGCCGTGGCCATGGGCCCCGCCGTTGTGCTTGGCTTCACGCCCTCCCACTGTACAAGTCACAGATGGCAGGCTCGGCGCCCATGAGGACGGCCTCCAACCGCGTCACGGCGCAGAAGACCGAGGCCGGCGACGCTCCCTGGCGAACGATGCAGCCCTCGGCTCGCATTCGTGCAGATCAGCGGCGCCAGAGGCAACGGCCCTCTACTGGCCCTCTGCAGCGTCGCCCTTCGGCACGCGTGTGGCGACGAAACCGACGGCCGGAACCCTCCTTCCGGCCAAGGAGGCGGCTGCTCCCTCTGGCGTGGCTCCCCGCGGTGGAGACGACGGCGGGCTCATAGTCGTGGCCGTGGCCGTGGCCGTCGAGCCAAAACGGTGACGAGGCGGTTACAGGATTTTTCTTGGTCGAAATCGCTCGGGAGGAAAGAGGTAGAACCTTATCTCTTTGATAGTTTTGCAATTTAGCCCTTGCGGCTTACCTATTTACGGAATAGCCCAAAACTTGTGTCTGTCATCATTTTGTGGCTAATTCCGGGATGTTTCGGGGCATTGCAGCTTGGTCGAACTACTTGCTATTTATTAGCACTGGTAATGTTTAGGCCATATACCGATCATCATTTAGCCCATTTTCTGTTGAGTTTAACATTCCAGAAAATATGTGGTTATTGTGTGGCATGTTCAATGTGTTTGCTTTTTAGCAATTCCCCATGTCCTATTAGTACAATGACATTGTTTTGCGATTGAGATTAAGTTTTCTCGCATAACATTTTTTGCGATTGAGAAAATTTCTTTTCCTCGCAAAATAATCTCATTGCGGTTGAGATCGATTTTCTCTCGCAAAATATTAATTCACCCAGCTGAATTATCTTGCAACTTGATACAGGATCATCTTATTTAATTTGAGATCTGTACAATTCAAGTTTTTCACTTGAACATCAAGTTTGCAACATCATTACTATTCATTATAATAGTGGTGTATTTCTGTTGAGTACGATGTATTCCGGAATGTATATATCTCCATGTTCGCTACATGTTGAGATTAATACGTCTATTTGCAATTGAGATAATTTCTTACAAATAAGAATGCAAAATTCAAAGTGATTTCTTCAAATTGATGTATTGGGATCACAAGGTAGTCATTTAGATCTACTACCTTCGCAGATTGTCAATGACTACTGCTAAAGCCTATATTTTGTCATTTTGACATTATAATTGCTTTACAAAGTGCTCTCCTACACATTTTACTAAGTCATGGCATAAGGCATTACGAGTGCGTATCTACTGATTCCATTAGATTATACTCTCTAGTGCTGTGAGATCTACTCCATTTTGGAGATTATCTTCAAGATGTCATATTTAGCTATTTGAGATTCACACTAATGGTTTCAAGATAACTTCTTGAAATACCCATTGATTTTGCTAAGTTCATTACAACATCAACCATGATGGTCTTTAATTTACTGGTTGTAAATTAATTATCTCTGGTTTACCCATAGAGGTAACATATGGCTATAGAGTTTGAGGCATTCGTCCTCAATGGCCACCACTGCCCTATATGGGCCATGGACATCCTGACCGCTCTTGTGTCTCGTGGGATAATATGTGCAATCCTGGATTCACCTCTGGTCAGGATGACACCACTAATAGAAAAATGGTGTCTTATAATCATAAGGCATTAGACCAGATCACAACATCTGGTTATCCTGTATCAGCAATTCCTAGGATACAATGAACCTCAAGGGCAAAGGTTTGAATTTTACTTCAACCTTCAATCCGACATCACTAGTTATGACGGGGCCCTATAGGCACGGAGAATGTGATGGTTGAATATGCCTCAACCGACATGTTTGGAGACTATGAATAGTCTTTCAATCTCCTGAGTTGTCAATATTATTAATGTCCATTTACGATGTTATAAAAACAACATAAGTATTGTTGTCATCATATATTGTTTATCACAATATATTGTATCAGCACTTTGATATAAATTCATTTGTATGTATTCTATATATACCCGACAGTGATTTTCTTGAGAATTATAGATTTCTACGGGAGTCAATCCGATGAAAAATGATATGTGCCTTGTGGGCATATGCACCACAAACTCTATACTCGGGGAAGTCCAATGTTTCCACTCTCATTGAGAGAAAGGAGATATTTTAAAATCGCTAGATGCGATGAGGTATTTGTTGGCTCAACTCGAGTCATATTTACTATCCCTGTGGGTACTCGAGCAACGTCAGGATGCTTCATTGCTTCCCAAGTTTAACTCGTACCCTACTAAGCTATAGAGATATTCGTCAACATGGTTTCCATAGCGAAACTTACGCTGACAAGAAAGAGATATACATTCTCTTTACCATATGCAACAGATATGGCAAGCACATTTTCTATGTATCATCTGGATTGTACTACACATACAACTCAACCCGTAGCACGGGGTGCGTACGAGATAGTTTTCCAGAGTGTCTTGTACATGACAAACTTGGCATACTCGCCTTGGTCATCAAGACATTGGGTTGAAACCGAAACTATCAGCAATTCCAATAGTTTATGATTGTTATGATGCTAAATTCTAACAACATTTGGATTTTATGTGCACTACAAGTGACACAGGCAAGCTAATTTTAAGGCTCGTACACCTTAAAGTCTACGTCGAACCACTCAGACTCCTTGAATGCATCAAGTTGAGGTAAGTGGCTCTTCCCATCCATTGACTAGACTATTCAGGTATTCCATGGTTCTAAAATACATATCTACATGATGGTCTTAAGTGTGAGCTTTATTCACACGAAACCATTGGCTCATTATCCTGACATCGATTTCAAGCAAATCGAATGGATAACATTGCAGCATTCTCCTTGAGTGCCTTCTCTATGGCCCTTGGATTGAAGTTTAGCAATTTGTCCTAATGTCTAGACTCCAAATGGTTTGGTAGAATCCTATCCAAATAATTAAGCTCATTACATTATCTTTACTTTGGGATTGCAATTTACCAACTTTACGTTGGAGTCATGTAGTTTTTTACGCTCATGACAGAACTGCTTAATATTATTCCCCTCTATCTTTGATATGTGGATATCTACCAAGTATTTCCTATCTGCGGTAATTCGGTTGCATACCGATATCACCACCTGGCATACATCATTGGCCCCTCAACATATAGTTGGGATCTATGTGAGGAATAACTGTATTTCCGTCAATACCTCAAGCCCCTCGCATGGGGAGTTATTTAAGGCCAGTATGCTGATTCGTTGAGGAACATTTCCAGGCATTAGGGGGAGATTTCAAGTACCATAAAGAATGCCAGGAAATTAGTGGAATGTTCAACACATTTCTGCCTCAAATCCACGTACTCAAAGATCTGAACCATGCGTTCAGAAGATTTGCAACACATTGCAAATAATCCGCCAGATCCATTTACTGGATATAAAGGTGTCACACAATCCTGCAAAAGTCCGCCTGAATGAGTGGAGGTACCAACAAAATCCACTCCACTCCTCGTTCAAAGCAACAGGGGGAGATGTATGGCAGAAGTACATCAGGATTCAGCTTCTCGCAAGCAAAGATATCAAGGCCCGAAAATCAGTAAATGCAAGTCAACTTCACATTGGCAGACACCTAATGGGTAGTATACACCCAGTGGACGGGAAACCTCCACCAACCCAGGTCATAGTGCACACAATGACCGGGATATCGGAATACCCGACTCAATCGCATTGGGAAATCGCGAGAAGTCACTACGGGTAACGATATTTTCATCAACTATATATTGATATATATATTATGGAGAATCATATAACCGGAAGTCTACAATTGTCGACATACATTTCTCAACTAGATTGCAAAACCTTACAAATGATTCAGATCCAAAGACCATGGCCATGGCAAAGAGTGATCAACACTCGGACTGAACTCAAGCAAAGGGTATAATCTAGGTAGAAATGATCTTGCTCAATAACGGGAAGGTATTCATAAGAAATACCTACACCAGTTTTCTTCTGGAAACAGAATTGAGAACAACGAGGTGGTGAAACAAAGAGCAAGTATTGTAGCACAAGGGTTCACGCAGATACCCAACTATTCTCCAAAGGTGGAATCTCATTCCGATAACTTATATCATTGGCAGTTCAAAATCATCTATCTCTGCAGTTGATAGATGTAGCGATCACATATCCATGTGGATCACTAGATTCAGACATATATGATTGATTTCCGATGGAATCTCAATTCTGAATCGAAATACAAAATGCAACATACATTGTGTAAAATCGGTAAGCCACCATACTGCTTATTGTTGTCGGTACATATGGTACAACCGACGTAGTGAGATCCTTATACACAAGGATTACTCCTACAATGATGATTATCCATGTGTTGTGTGTCTGCAATGATGACACATGTAATCATCTGAGTGATGGACTTTAAAATGAAGGATTTGGTAAACCAAAATACCGCTCGTTACTACAACTTGAGCACCTTCATTCATGCATTATGGTATACCATGTTGTCTATATCCAAAATATATTGGAGAAATTCATTGTGGACAAATCTTATCTATCCATAACTCTCATGGTAGTTCATTCTCTAGACGTAGAGAAAGATCTATTAGACCAAGAGATGATGGAAATGAGATATTGGGACTCAACGTTCCATAATGCCATTGGATCCACCAAAGACAATTGGTTGGTACTCAAGAATATCTTTCGATATCTCCAAGGCATGAAACATCTTGTCCTAGTTTTTCAGTTTTGGAGAAATCTGAACACCAATATCATTGGTTACATGGATCAGATCCCCACTATCAGATCATACACAAATTTAGTGTTCCTACTTGGTGTGGTAGCCCTCTCATGAAGAGTCTTCAAATCAGACCTCATGGCTACATTCACCAACCATTATCTCAACGATAATGTTTCTTGTGTTGCCCAGATGCAAACAGGTTACATAATAAGCAATATCACTATATTGCATATCTTGCAAGTCAAATCATGCGACTGATTTGTTCAGCGGGTCTCTACTAATTTCTATGTTTTGGTATGTGGCGGCTTCGAATTTTTGCAAGAATCAGGGGGAGTATCTACCTGAATTGTTCATGTTCAACGCATCATATTATGCTCCTTTTCCCTTCATGAGTTTACTTTACAGGTTCTCATAAAGGTTTTTAATGAGGTAATATCAACATGAGATCATATGTCATACTTTCTGAGTTTTCCCCACCGGGGTTTTTAGGAAAGTATATACAACATATTTATTGTCCTCTAAACTCTATGGGTTTTCTCGTATTGAGTTAAAAGAGACAATAACCATTATATGTTGCATCATTTTCTCCTTATTTTCCCACTGGGTTTGAAGGAGTTTTAGCAACATATAGAACACATATCTCCTCATATTTTTTCCCACAGGGTTTTTGGAGGAGCTTCTCAAGATGATGATACTTACATTAACAAGCATGGATTAGGGGGAGTGTTAGGATTTAATTAGTCCTGTTAACCCCTACTATTCCTAAAGGAGGCGGTTGCCTCGTGTCCCTTCGGAGACACCCCTTCGGGGGTTATATATATGTGTAACCCATCATCAATGAGAACAAGGATTCACTTTTACATCTGTTACAAGGCTCTCTCGATTGTCTCTCATTTCCGTTTCTAACAGGCACCAGTGTGTCCCGCCCGTCCCGCGCACACCCGAGACGCCCGACGAGTCCGACCACACACGCCGTGGCTTATTCCAACACACACCCGCTAAGCCACGGCCTAGAGGAGTTCGTCGTCGTCGACGTTGGTGCCGGCAAAGAGAGCCTACTCCGCCGCCGGTCCTTTTCCGCAGCTGGGGGCACTCGTGCCGGAAGTGCCCGTGCTCCCCGCACTTGTAGCAGCGCCTGCGCCGGTTGCCGCCGCTCCCCGACGCCACACTGCGCCCGTTGTCGTCGTCCCGTGCTCCGCCTTGCTGCTGCTCCCGTGCCCGCCACTGAGCTGCCGTGAACAGGAGTTGTACATCCGCCCGCTCGCCGCTGTCCTGCCGTCGATGCCGAACTCACTCGTCGAACGCGCACAGCCGCCCGAGCGCTTCGTCGAACGCCATCGTCGTCACGTCGTGGAACTGCTCGACGCCGGCGACGACGGGGAAGAGCCGATCCGGCACCGTATCCAGCAGCTTCTTGACGAGCGCCGCGTCGCCCAACGTCTCCCCGAGGTTGGCGTACCTCGCCGCCATCGCCGCGAGCCTTCCGCCGTACACGTCGAGCTCCTCACCGCCCGCCATCTTCAGGCAGTCAAATTTGCCGTGCAGCGTCGCCAGCCTCGCCGCACGGACCCGATCGGCGCCGGCGAACCTCACCTTCAGGGAGTCCCATACCCCCCTGGCGGTGAGCTTCGTCGACACCTGCACCAGCACATCCTCCGGCAATGTCTCGAGAAGCAACGCGCGAGCCATCTTGTCCTTTCGCGCGTTCACCGCCGCGTAGCCCGGCGCCACCGCCTCCCATACGGTGTGGATGTCGAGGATCGCCTGCGCCTTGATGGCCCAGAACGTGTAGTTGTCCGCGGTCAGCATCGGCATCGCCATCGTCGCCGATCCGCTCGCGCCGCCGCCATGTGGGACGAGCACCATGGTCGCCGGTGATCACCCGAACTGAAGCTCTGATACCAATTGTTGTTTCGCGCTAGATAACTCTCTGGTTCACTCATGGACGGAGGTATACAAAGGCAAGCTGGACAGTTTTCCTTCCGCTCAAACGCCCCCTTTTTCCTCTTGACTAACCAATGCCACCTGCAAACTAAGATTACATCCGGCTTAATAGCCCTCGGCAACGCAGCGCCTACGCTTTGGCCAAGCATGTACGCACGACTGACTACTGCATGCTAGCGCTCCGCTCGGCCATGCGCACGACGCGCACAGCGCGCTACTCGCAACAGATTGCCAACAACCCAGCTACTACAACCCATGTGTACACATGCACACAACGCACACACACGCGCGCGCCACGGGCACACACACTGCCCATACACACATACACACACACACGCCACGCTACAGCGTCCCACACGTCTCGTCCGTCCCGCGCGCCATCGATGAACCCGACGAGCCCGACGACACCAGTGTATCCCGCCCGTCCCGCGCACACCCGAGGCGCCCGACGAGTCCGACCACACACGCCGTGGCTTATTCCAACACACACCCTCTAAGCCACGGCCTAGAGGACTCCGTCGTCGTCGACGTTGGCGCCGGCCAAGAGAGCCTACTCCGTCGCCGGTCCTTTTCCACAGCTATGGGCACTCGCGCCAGAAGTGCCCGTGCTCCTCGCACTTGTAGTAGCGCCTGCGCCGGTTGCCGCCGCTCCCCGAGGCCACGCTGCGCCCGTCATCGTCGTCCCGTGCTCCGCCTTGTTGCCGCTCCCGCGCCCGCCATTGAGCTGCCGTGAACAGGAGTTGTCTATCCGCCCACTCGCCGCTGTCCTGCCGTTGACGCTGAACTCGCTCGTCGAACGCGCACAGCCGCCCGAGCGCTTCGTCGAACGCCATCGTCGTCACGTTGTGGAACTACTCGATGCTGGCGACGACGGGGAAGAGCCGATCCGGTACCGTATCCAGTAGCTTCTTGACGAGCGTTGCGTCGCCCAGCGTCTCCCCGAGGTTGGCGTACCTCGCCGCCATCGCCACGAGCCTCCCGCCATACACGTCGAGCTCCTCGCCGTCCGCCATCTTCAAGCAGTCAAATTCGCCGCGCAGCGTCGCCAGGCTCGCCGCATGGACCCGATCGGCGCCGACGAACCTCACCTTCAGGGAGTCCCATACCTCCCTGGCGGTGAGCTTCGTCGACACTTGCAGCAGCACATCCTCCGACAATGTCCCGAGAAGCAACGCGCGCGCCATCTTGTCCTTTCGCGCGTTCACCGCCGCGTCGCCCGGCGCCACCACCTCCCATACGGTGTGGACGTCGAGGATCGCCTGCGCCTTGATGGCCCAGACCGTGTAGTTGTCCGCGGTCAGCATCGGCATCGCCATCGTTGCCGATCTGCCCGCGCCGCCGCCATGTGGGACGAGCGCCATGGTCGCCGGTGATCGTCCGAACTGAAGCTCAGATACCAATTGTTGTTGCCGCGCTAGATAACTCTCTGGTTCACTCACGGACGGAGGTAGACAAAGGCAGGCTGGACAGTTTCCCTGGCGCTCAAACGCCCCCTTTTTCCTCTTGACTAACCAACGCCACCTGCAAACTGAGATTACAGCCGGCTTAATAGCCCTCGGCAACGCAGCGCCTACGCTTCGGCCAAGCACGTACGCACGACTGACTACTGCATGCAAGCGCTCCGCTCTGCCATACGCACGACGCGCACAGCGCGCTACTCGCAACAGATTGCCAACAACCCAGCTACTATAACGCATGCGTACACACGCACACAACGCACTTACACACGCGTGCCACAGGCACACACGCTGCCCATACACACATACACACACACGCCACGCTGCAGCGTCCCACACGTCCCGTCCGTCCCGCGCGCCATCGACACGCCCGACGAACCCGACGAGCCCGACGGCACCAGTGTGTCCCGCTCGTCCCGCGCACACCTGAGGCGCCCGACGAGTCCGACCACACATGCCGTGGTTTATTCCAACACACACCCCCTAAGCCACGGCCTAGAGGAGTCCGTCGTCGTCGACGTTGGCGCCGGCCAAGAGAGCCTACTCCGCCGCCGGTCCTTTTCGCAGCTGCGGGCACTCGCGCCGGAAGTGCCCGTGCTCCCCGCACTTGTAGCAGCGCCTGCGCCGGTTGTCGCCGCTCCCCGACGCCACGCTGCGCCCGTCGTCGTCGTCCCATGCTCCACCTTGCTGCCGCTCCCGCGCCCGCCACTGAGCTGTCGTGAACAGGAGTTGTCCATCCATTCGCTCGTCGTTGTCCTGCCATCGACGCTGAACTCGCTCGTCAAATGCACACAGCCGCCCGAGCGCTTCGTCGAACGCCATCATCGTCACGTCGTGGAACTACTCGATGCTGGCGACGACGGGGAAGAGCCGATCCGGCACCGTATCCAGCAGCTTCTTGACGAGCGCCGCGTCGCCCAGCGTCTCCCCGAGGTTGGCGTACCTCGCCGCCATCGCCGCGAGCCTCCCGCCGTACACTTCGAGCTCCTCGCCGTCCGCCATCTTCAGGCAGTCAAATTCGCCGCGCAGCGTCGCCAGCCTCGCCGCACGGACCCGATCGGCGCCGACGAACCTCACCTTCAGGGAGTCCCATACCTCCCTGGCGGTGAGCTTCGTCGACACCTGCAGCAGCACATCCTCCGACAATGTCCCGAGAAGCAACACGCGTGCCATCTTGTCCTTTCGCGCGTTCACCACCGCGCCGCCCGGCGCCACCGCCTCCCATACGGTGTGGACGTCGAGGATCGCTTGCGTCTTGATGGCCCAAACCGTGTAATTGTCCGCGGTCAGCATCGGCATCGCCATCGTCGCCGATCCGCCCGCGCCGCTGCCATGTGGGACGAGCGCCATGGTCGCCGGTGATCGCCCGAACTGAAGCTCTGATACCAATTGTTGTTGCGGCGCTAGATAACTCTCTGGTTCACTCACGGACGGAGGTAGACGAAGGCAAGCTGGACAGTTTTCCTAGCGCTCAAACGTCCCCTTTTTCCTCTTGACTAACCAACGCCACCTGCAAACTGAGATTACAGCCGGCTTAATAGCTCTCGGCAATGCAGCGCCTACGCTTCGGCCAAGCACGTACACACGACTGACTACTGCATGCAAGCGCTCCGCTCTGCCATACGCACGACGCGCACAGCGCGCTACTCGCAACAGATTGCCAACAGCCCAGCTACTACAACCCATGCGTACACACGCACATAATGCACGCACACACGCGCGCCATGGGCACACACGCTGCCCATACACACATACACACACACGCCACGCTACAGCGTCCCGCACGTCTCGTCCGTCCCGCGCGCCATCGACACGCCCGACGAACCCGACGAGCCCGACGGCACCAGTGTGTCCCGCCCGTCCCGCGCACACCCGAGGCGCCCGACAAATCCGACCACACACGCCGTGGCTTATTCCAACAAAAAACCGAATCAGTAGCTAGCTCAATGGATTTGTAATTCGTACAGCTAGCTTATATGCCCATGAGCTCTGGGCCTTGAGCCCTTAATAAATCGTATTGTGCCTGCAATGAATTGGACATGCTAACTAGCTAAGTCATATGTCATGCCGGCGATGTGGTATACGGAAAGGAGAGGAGTCGTGGTGAGCTCTGCTGAATCCTGACACGATCGTGTTTGCTGCGTGAGGCAGTACGCTCGCCACGAGGGTCGAAGAGAGGAGCCGGTGCCGAGCGCCGACGCGGCCGTTAGGAGCACGAGAGCGAGACCCCAGACACCTCGCTCGTCCTTAACGTACTGCTGCTACAGTGCTGCACAAGGACCTTCTCTAGCCACCCCCGTTCTGTCGAACAGTTGGTGTGCATGCACTTCCATGCCGCTCACCACGCCTCTGAGGTCACTACGACCACCCATGTGGCTCCCCGCGACTCACATTCGTCTTCCCGCCTCCCTGGATGAGCACCACTCACTCCCTCTCCCTCGATTTATTCATCTACTACCCGCGCTATGTCGCTGCTCTCTGCTGCCAGAGCACGCCAGGGCAAACGAGTACATGCCGCTCACCCCATGCTGGTGGATGGCGCAGGACTGTCGGACTCACATCACGAGAAGTACGTGCGATTTGGAACACCATGTCGGCCTCAACAGCTAATCGTAGCTCAACATCGTCATCAGGACGGGCACTCGTCGCATCGGAGCTGACGCCGCACGAGGCCGAGGTCTTCGATCAGGTGGCCTACACGACCTTGGAATACGTGCCGCTGGAGGGCCGCGCGAGCATGGCCTGAGCATGCCCAGAGCAGGGCCATGAGCCTTGCAGCGGAGGCACGCCCTTGCCGTGTCAAATGGGCGGTGTGGACTGGTAGCAGGTAGGTGTTGCGAACCGATGTCGATGGGCAGCGGGGTGATGCCAAGTGCTGGTCTTGGACAGTGTTGGTCCTTGAATGCAGCGAGCCCGCCACGACGCCTGAGAAATGAGCTGCTGCGTTTTCTGGCGAGGGAAGAAAGAGATTTGGAAGAAGATGAATATGACATGTGGACCCATGCAGTCAGTGAGACTAACGAGTGATCCCGGCTGGGATGGCTCTTTCTCCGGTGCGCCAAACTGTTCTAGGCAGGATTGGAGGCCGTGACCAGTGAATACACGTACGTGAGGGCACCGCAAAAGAGGCCTCTACAAGCTCAAGGTTTAAAACAGCGCTGCTATACACACGACAACCCAGCAGCCGACTCACGGACGATCCCATGTGGCAGCTTCAACTGCGTCCATGAACGCAGGAGGCGATTGGTTTTTTTTTTAGCTGATGCGTAGAGAACGCATCGTTCGCAGATCGTTCATGTGTATCGTGTGTGAAGCAATTTCGGGTTTTCGGGTTTAAAATCGTCAAAGTTAGACATCCGCTGTGAGCCAACCTACACATACACACACGTGAGGGCACCGCAAAAGATAGTACACAAAGTGGCCCCGCAAGCGTCCGCAGTCCACGTGGCCCCCATAGACATTGGTGCGGCGAGGCACTGGATTGCACGATCAGACGGTGGGGAGGGTGCGAGGCAGGTGTCGTCGCGTGGTGCGGACAGATCAGATGACGTGGAGCGCCCACAGGAGATAGGTAGCATTCTTTAAAGGATCTGGTATGGTGTTAACCATGGGTACTGCAACCTTCTATATAAAACATAAATTTGCTTCACAGCGAATTTGGATGAAAATAACATAACGAGTTAGTGAGCACCAATCTTATCTTCTAGTAGTGAAGCGAAACGGACATAATTTATTCATTTCAGTGACCATCGATTCTTAGTTTGACAAAGAAATGGTATCTGTCCGTACTCATGTATCCATAGAAGAAAAACAATACTCCCTCCATTTTTATTTAGTCCGTGTATTACCTTTGGTCAAAGTCAAGTTTTCTAATCTTTGATAAAGTTTATAAACAAAAATATTAACATATACAATAACAAATCGATAACATTAGATTTATTATTGAATGTATTTTCTCATCATATAGATTTATTATGGTAAATGTTTATATTATTTTTTATAAACTTGATCAAACTTTATGAAGTTTGACTTCAATCAACTCTCATAGGCATAGTAAATAAAAACGAAGAAAACACCTACAAATATCACACATCAAGGGAAAGTTCTTTGCCCATTATTACAGTTAGCACTAGATAAGTATATCGCCTAAAAGCTAAGGCAGTTTTCTAGAAAGTTCAAGCGGCTATTACAGCAAGGGATACCAAAGCCAAAATGATGACATTGCGTCAAAGGAGTAACGAATTGTTTGAGACAGCCAAAATATAAGAAATTCACAAATCACCCTTGCGCAACATTGCTTCCTGACAAGGTCACACTCCTAGCTTCACAATCAAGCACCACACACAACTCCATCATCTGCGACCGACCCTTGCATTCAGCACCTTTCTTCGACATCAATGTCACTGCAGGCTTTTGAATACCTTTTTTTTGAACCGGGCATCACCCCTTTCCATTACTGCAACATAACGGAAATACAATAGTCCAAGAAAGGAGAAAAGGGAAAGCGAGTTCAACGCATCGTCGGGAAACCCACTGCAAGCACTCGCCATCGAGATTACTCGCTGTGGGGCGAAAACTCGATGACACCATACATCTAAAGCTAGGAACCAGGGCCAACAGCCCCAAAAGTCACAGCACACAAGCTCACAACAGTCGAGCAGCATAAATTCAAGCCCACGCAGGGGAGAACAACTCAAACATCAAGCTAGACCACAAGGGAACATCTCCATCAGGATCAACGGGTCGCCTCTTCGTGGTTTGCAGCACAGATCCTCATCATCATCGACGCATTCTCCTTCAGCATCTTCGCCCCGTCCCTCATGGCAACTGCATCCTCTTGCTTCATCATTCCTACCCAGTAGCAAATTAAAGCACAGGCAGAGAATATACATTCAAATGGGTTTGTAAGCGGTTTGAACTCAAAAGCAACCCTGTTACGACACGACTAGATCGCCCAGCACATAGCAGCAATCCCTGTCGTATAAAACTTTTCCCCTCCAGGGAAGAATGTATAACACCACGAATAAGCTTGCCAGATGTTATCAGGGCACAAAGCAGTGCCAAACATAAATGCCACTGTCCTCCAGGTTACCCTGGCAACAGGGCAAGCAAAGAACAGGTGTTGTGCGGTCTCTCTCCTTCCACAAAAAGAACATTTTGGGTTCCCTTTCCAACCTCGGTGTTTCATCACATCCCTAGTCAGGACAGCATCCTGAAAAAGTTGCCACAGGAATATTTGAATTTTGAGAGGGATTCTGGCACCCCAGATCCATCTATAATCGCACCCTGCAATATTCTTTTCCAAGAACGAATAAACAGATTTGGTGGTAAAAAAGGTTTTCCCACCCAAGCCCCATTTCATCACATCAGCAGTGTCTAAAACACATGCTTCTCTAGCCAATTTACTCACAACAACCCACTGGTCATTAAGCTCACTATTCAACCTCCTCCTAAAGAATGAGGAGGGATCAACATTTAAGCATTTATCAATAGTGCACTCAGGATAGTTGCAAATAGAGAAAAGATGAGGAAACTGCTCAGCCAGAGGGATATTGTCCCCAATGGGATCAACCCACAGTCTGGCAATGTTTCCAGACTGTGCAATTACTCTCCTCCCTGCCATATAAAGATATTTCACCTTCATAATGGCTTTCCAGCATGGTGAGTCATTGCATTTCATTTTAATATCAGCCACAGTAGCCCTACTGAAGTACTTGGCTTTCACAATATCCTGCCAAAGTCCAGATTTAGTTTCTAACTTGCACCACCATTTAGTAAGCAGGCTGAGGTTCTGCTTATGCAGATCTTTCACACCCAGCCCCCCTTTATTCTTGGATCTACAAATTCTAGTCCACTTAACCAGGTTATATCGTTTTTTGTTCCGAGTCACATGCCAGAAGAATCTCCTTCTACACTTGTCAATCCTGGCAAGTATTGTTTTGGATAAAAGGTACATGGACATATAATAAAAGGCAATGCTAGAAATATTAGCATTAAGCAATGTTAAACGTCCCCCAGATGAGGCATTGCCCCCCAGGCCAGAGTCACACCTTTTAATGAATCTGGACTCTAAAAAGTCCCAGTCAGCTACTCGCAAAGAAGAAAAGGTCACTGGCACCCCAAGATACTTCATGGGGAAGTGTCCTATTTGACAATCAAAAATATCAGCATATGCTTTAAGGATCTCATCATCCCCCCCTACACACAGAATCTCACTTTTCTGGAAATTGATTTTGAACCCAGACATGAGCTCAAATATGTATAACAGCAACTTCATATTCACAGCTTTATCCAAATCATGGTCTATGCAAAGGACTGTATCATCTGCATATTGCAGAATTGCCACTCCATTTTCAACAAGATCCGGAGTGAGTCCCACAACTAGATTATTTTTCTGCGCCTGCAGCACCATTTTACACAAGCATTCAGCAGCAATGTTAAAAAGGAAGGGCGACACAGGATCCCCCTGTCTAACCCCTTTAAAGCTCTTGAAATATGGCCCCATCACATTGTTCAGCTTCACACTGACTGTGCCATCAACCAGGACACTTTTAATCCACCCACACCATGTGGGACCAAACCCTCTCATCTCAAGACATTCTAAAAGAAATTCCCAGTTCACTTTGTCATAGGCCTTCTCGAAATCAAGCTTGATGACAATCCCCACCTTCTTCTTGCTATAAGTATGATGTAGAATTTCGTGTAACGACAATACTCCATCCATGATGTTTCTATGCTTGATAAAGGCATTTTGATGCCTACTAAACAATTTATCAGCAAAAGGGGCCACCCTATTATCAAGCACTTTAGTTATCAACTTGTAGGGACATCTCAGCAAGCAGATCGGCCTAAACTGCTGGATCTTATTGGCCCCATTGATTTTAGGCAATAAAGTAATAATGCCATAATTCAGTCTACAAACGTCAAGCTCTCCTGCGTGGAAAGCAGTAAATAATCTCATGATATCCTCCTTCACTATCTCCCAGCACTGCTGGTAAAATTCAGCGGGGATATTGTCCGGGCCAGGGGCCCTGTTGCTTTTCATGGAAAATAAGGCTCTCTTCACTTCTTCCTCCGTGAAAGGTCTATTAAGAATCTCATTGTCCAGCTCATCGAGCTTTTCCTCTACCCCCCAAATCCCAGGGTCAAGATGAAACATGTTTCCCTGAGCCGGTCCAAAGAGATTTTTGTAGAAATCAGTGGCATGCTCCAGCAGGTTTTCAGTCCCCTCAATCACTGCATCCCCCACATGAAGTGAATGTATAGTGTTTTTCCGCTTATTACCGTTAGCAATTTTTTGGTAATAAGCGGTGTTACGATCCCCCCCAAGCATCCACCTCTCATTCGATTGCTGCAGCAGAAAAAGCTCCTCATTGACAAGAATTTCATTCATCTCCACAAGGAGATCAGTCTTCCTGCAAAACATCTCATGGTCTACAGTTCCTTCCTCCTCTGCTTTTTCAATGAGAGTAAGTTCTTCTCTAATCTCTTGCTTCCTTTTCTTTTCATGACCATACTTGCTCAAACCCCAGCCTTTGAAAAACTTCTTAAACCTTTTTAATTTGATATTTAGAATATCAACAGGGTCGGTAGCACTCACATTCTGATTCCAGATCTTGCTAACTAGAGGGATAAAGTCCTCAGATTTTAGCCAGCTCATTTCGAATCGGAACTCTCTTTTTTGTGGGGCTCTGATAACATGATTATCAGAGTACAATAAGAGAGCATTGTGATCAGACACCTCCCGAACGAGTTTCTTCATATTAACCATAGGAAACATCTCCTCCCATTCATTACTCATAAGAACACGATCCAATTTCTCCAGGGTAGGATGAGCTTGGTTATTAGACCAAGTGTAAGTCCCCCCACTCATATAAATTTCGGTCAAACACATAGTGTTGATGATCGAATTGAACAAGTCAGAATGTGTTGTTCGACGCCATCTTTTATTCTTCTCTCCACTGTGTCTGAGGATATTGAAATCTCCCCCAATCAACAAAGGTGTTTGAATATGGCAGCAGAAATCAGCAAATTCACTAAGGAAATCACTTTTATCCCCCTCATGGGCTGCTCCATAAACACTGCAAAGTGTCCAAATCTTCTTCATACTAATATCATAGAGAGATACCTGGAGAATGAACCTACCTTTTCTCCAAGCAACTACTTCAAACTTCTCCTTCCGAACCCCACACAGGATGCCTCCAGCCTTGCCAATTGAGGGGATCCATTCCCACTCAAACAAATTGTATGGATCGAGCTTTCTAAAGTCACTATCCAAAAAATTCTTCTTAAGTGTTTCTTGCAGACAAAGAAAGTCAAGGGAATGGTCCTTAATCATATGGGAAAGACAGGTTTTCATCCCTTTTTTCCCTACCCCCCTACAATTCCAAAATAGACCTATCATTTATGTCTTTTCCCTTTTCATCCCCCTCTGGTGGCCCTGGTATTATGGGCAGGGCTGCCAGCTTGCGCTTTTTCAACAGGACTCTTCTGACTCCTAGTGATGGGTCTGGAAATAGCCACTTTCACTTTTGGGCTTTTTCACTTCTGAATACCTGCCCAATGGTTAAGAAAGAACAAGTCGTAAAGACTTTCTCAAAGGGAGATTAACACATTGCCTAGCACACAGCAGCTAAGCCTATAGTATAAATCTTTTCACCAGCAGGAATAAGGACAAACGCCACACATAGTATAGCCATACAGAATTAGGGCAAAGATCAGTATCAAGCATCAACCCAACTGTCCCACATAGTATTTCCACCACCACTGTACCATGAAAAGAGATTTACAGTGGATTTTTGTATCATGTCGTTGGAAACCATTTATTGAAGGAAATAGCATGCTAACTTGTTATTGTGAGTAATATCATGGTTACTTCTCAAATAAAATACATACTACGTCATTGAATCAACGATGCATGTGATAAAGCTCACCAATTTTCGAGCGAAACAAGGTAATGAACTTATACTTTCCTCAATTTGTTTTTCTCTAATGTATAAATTGGTGAAGAACTTGTCAATTGGCAAACAGAGTAAGTTATTTCATTTTTCCTTTTGGGGCATTACAGTTTGTAGGGCGCGAGCTTTCCAACCTATTAACTATATTAAACATAATATTGGCAGACATCAGACCTACTAAATTTAGGAAAGTTATAATTTATTTCAAATGTAAAATTGTCCCAATGCCAGCTAGAATATGTTCATGATATTGCATTTGCTCTTGATGAGATTTGCGGTATTACTAAAGAGTGTAATGGAAAGGACTTGGGGTGTCTTTCGAATATTGTCAATTTATTCATCTTTTAAAAAAATGAAGAAAGTTTCACTGTAAGCAACTCATTTTTTCCCAAATTTGTTGATTTTTTTCTATTTTATATTGACATGTGTGTCTTTTGTAGAGATGTACTTTCTATTATGAAGGACATTGAAAAACACGCTTTTTTTGAGGCAGCTATGAGAGGACACATTTTTACATATCAAATATTTCTTTTGCTGACTCGATTTCAAAAAATCTGTTGAAATATCAAATATCTATAGTATACTTTTGAATGCTGAAAGTTTTTACATATTATATCTTTCTTTTACAAGCATGAACCAGCATCGCTTATTCCATAAGAAGCATGCATATGATGAAACCAAGAAGACAGGGTTCTGTTCTTTTTTGAGTGGGCTATACTCCCATGAATATATTTAGTTATTACTTTTTGCAAGGTAAACTTCCTGTTTTGACCAAATCCTCAAACGGAGAGACTCAAAAAACTTGTTTCTATATTTTATGTTTAATGCCGAACAGAAAGAAATAATTCTTATAACATCTCATATATATACTAATATTTTACACAATTAACTTTTTATCACATTAATTTTTCTTTTTCTATGCAGAAAGTATATGTTATCCAAAAGAGATATTATATGTTGATGGAGATATGTGAAATCAATATATCATTTTTCGATTCAAAGACATACATATAAAACAATAATTTATTCATACTAAACTTTTATATTTATTTTAAATTGATTGTATCCTATTACAGTTTTAGTTAGTATAATATTTTAACTACTTAGCTATCATATTTAGCCATATAACTATTTTTCTAAATAATAGTTATATTATTCTTTGTTATGCAGTTGTAAAGTATATCATTGGAAATTTTGTTCTGCAAAATTTAAATTCTATGATGTAACAAAAAATTATTTTTTTGTTCGGGAATTTTTTAATGACTTTTTTATTATTGCATAAAGTGTATAGTGTATGCACATATATATACATGGCTACGCATGTGTTCATATATCTTTTTATTATTGAATATCATGTTAGACCATGAATTTCTAAATCGTATACACTAACAAATATCTTAATAGTAGTTTCTAGTGTATATTAGCAAACATATTCATAGAAACTAAGTGGGCATGCCAAATATGAATTGCAAGGTCGGTTTACTACTAGCTAGGTCGACAACATGTGCATGCTTTGTACAACTAGTACAATCAACGAAAAGTATATATGAGTCTATTATCGGACATGATCATTTAGATTCACTTGGTTCGACTTCGTGCATACTCTTTTCTCAAATGGAAAATTCTGCATTAATTTAAACATAGAGATCTAGTTATCATAAATTTCATAATGTACTGAGATGACCATCATAAAGAGAGACCAACAATTAATGCAATCAAACTTGACTTCGCCAGTCGGATTGGTTTGGCCCCCATGTGGTATACACTATTAGTATGTGATGTGAACATGTGCTCTTACAAATTGGTGTTATCGTTTATGTATTCAATTATTTTAAGGATCTATTGTATAATTGTATAGTGGTTACTATTGTAATTTTTATGCGAGACCCTCACCTCTTGGGGGCCTGTGTCGTCGCCCCTTTTTTCAGGCCTATTGGTTGGCCCTGGTGCATTGCCGGTGCTCTCTTATGCGAGATTACTAAACGATCGGTCTGTGCATGGGATTGGGCCAACATCCAACAACTATGAAAATCGGCTAGGGGGGGACTGCTCCAAAAACAAATGGTCAGTGCTCCATCCATGGACGAGTTCCTCCAAAAACAAATGCCTTGTCATTTTTTTGTGAACATTCTTCACTCTTGGACGTTTAAACAGACCATGTTGGATATGAGACTTTGATATGGCAACCTGCTAGCATAGGAGTAATTAGTGACATTTGCAAAGGCTACAAGTAATTAGTGATTATGTTGTATCTCGCTTATTGTGAGGTACAACACCACCTCGCCTACAACACACCATCGATGGGCCGGCACAACAAAGAAGAGGTGTTGGGTTGGTTTTACTTCTGTGTTTTTTTCATATAAACTAATTTCCATGTCGGTTTTTGGAACCAGGTTTGATCTAATTTTCTTGTTTTTGTCTCCTTTACTGTGTTTTCTTTCTTTCTTTCTCTTTTCTTTCCATTTTTTTCATTTTTCCATTTTTCAAACATGTCAAGTTTTCTCAAACAATCGTTGAACATTTTTGTATACAAGTTGAACATTTTACAGCTACACATTAAACATTTTATAAATATACGCTAAATAATTATCTCAATACCACTACTACTAGGGAAAACCCTAGCAGTAGTGCTGGTTTTGTGCTCACTAGTAGCGCGGATAGGCACGCTACTAATAAGACGCTACAGCTATTGCTTAGCAGTAACGCGTGCCCGCATGCGCTACTGCTAGGACAAATAGCTGCAGCGTTTGTTCAATCCCACGCTACTGACTACTGGCAGCGTGGTTTCTCTCCATCGCTACTAGTATTCTTTTTTTATTTTTTTATTTTTAGTGTATTTATGCGCCATCATACAAATATTGGTACAATACCAGTTATGAGGTTTACATCATTATGTCCATAACAGTGTGTCAAATGAAGGTGGATTAGGTTCAAGTGGAGGCAATATGTCGTGCATGTCAAAAGTATACTACTAACCCAAACTTGATCTAGTTTGGACTAGTAGTACTTTCGATGTGCACCACATGTTGCCTCCACTTGAATCTAATCCGCCAGCACAAGCTATTTAATCATCATCATAGTCATTACCACCAACAATATTTATTTAATCACCACTAACACTAGCTAATAATAATCATCATATCATTACATAGTCATTACCACCAACACTAGCTATTTTATCATCATAGTAATAGTGTAACACATCATCATCTTCAAACTCATTTCTAGCTAGCTAATCACTCCTGATGCTCTCTCTCAGGTAAAATAACATAAAACATGTGTAGCTCTCCTTGATCAAGTTGGAGCATGCAGATGAACATGTCTCGTAATCGTGGGCTGCGCTTCTGCTTGCCGCCACTAGTAGAAAAAGGGGCAAATCTGAGACACATTAGTGCAGGTTTGATTTTGAGCCGGCACTAATGTGTCCATTAGTGCTGGTTCCAACGGCTAGCCGGCTGTTCTCATTAGTACCGGTTCGTGGCGAACCTTTAGCACCGGTTCGTGCCACGAACCGGTGCTAAAGAGAGTGGTGGCAGGGTGTTGTCAGTCTGGGGCCCGTCCAGCACCTTTAGTACCGGTTCGTGGCACGAACCGGTACTAAAGGTCGACGTACATAAACCCTTCGTCGACCCGAGCCACTCTGTTCTTCCCCTTTTCCCTCACTTCCTCTGTTCTTCCTCTCTCTTCCTCGAGATCCTCACAATTTTTGCCCAAAATTTGTCAAGATTTGAAGGGCCCCATCCATTCAAATGATCACAAAGGTTAGCAACTTTGTCCTTTCAACTCTCATTTCTAGATTAGCTCTTGCAATTCTTTGTATAGTGATTAATTTGGGAGGAATTATATTTGCTAGTATTTGATTTATATGCAATTTGAGGTCAAAAATAACACTTACTTTGCATATGTAGGTGTGGTTTACTTAGTGCCTCCTAAGTCTCCGTCGTAACCACCGTCGATCGCCCGCACTATCCCGTCGCCGGCACCACCTTGTGGTGAGGCTCTTGTTCATGAATGTTTTACATTACCTAATTGATGTTTGTGTGATTTGGATATATAGTTACTCGTATAATTATCTTACCCGTACATTGTTTGTTATACATAGTGCCATGGTTTTGATATCCGTCCCCGTCGGCCCTCGTCCTTGTTATGATTCGGATGTGGTATATTCTCATTTAAAACTAGTTGTTGCATTTCGTGTTTATGACAAATTATGCCCATCAAGTTGACATAGATATTTTTATCTAGGAGGTATGTGAACCGGAAATTCCAACCGACCCTATTGTCGAGAGGTTAAATTTAGTTGAAAGAGAAAATGAGTATTTGAAAGGAAAATTGAAAAGAATTGAGGGGGAGAATATGGAATTGGAGTTGCATGTTGCCGATGTCGTCGATGATCACAAGATCAAGATGGAGAAAATGAGGTTGAAGATTAGAAAGATTAGAAAATATGCCATTGATAGTGTGGCTTGGTATCATTATGCTGTTGGATCAATTGTTACCTTAGTTGCGATCTTGATCGCATTTGTTGTTGCATTTAAATTCTTTAGCTAGAGAGTTATTTGTATGTTGCATTTAATTAAGTGTTGTATATGAACTTTATGTATGAACTTTTTGTATGAACTTGTATTAATTTGGTCTATTCGGTGTTCTGTAATTAAGATGAGCCGACAATGGATGTATGATGACCGATGCTCTCCCGAGTTCATTAATGGCATGCATACTTTTCTGCGGGCCGCTGAGACAAACAAGCGGGCGGATGGTTTTATGCCTTGTCCATGTGCTGGCTGTAAGAATGGTCACAGTTACTCTACGTCAAAAACCATTCACGTCCACCTATTTAAGTCCGGTTTCATGCCCCACTATAATGTTTGGACCAAGCATGGAGAAATAGGGGTTATGATGGAAGACAATGAAGAAGAGGATGACAACAGCTATCCTGGCCATGGGTTCCCTGAATACAATGATACAACAATGGGGGAAGAAGCTGAGACGACAATGCGGGAAGAAGCTGAAGAAGAGGCATCAGATGAGCCCCCTGATGATCTAGGTCGGGCCATTGCCGATGCAAAGAGAAACTGCGCAAGTGATCTGGAGAGGACGAAGTTGCAGCGCATGTTAGAGGATCACAAGAAATTGTTGTACCCGAATTGCAAAGCTGACAAAAAAATTTGGGCACCACACTTGAATTACTGCAATGGAAGGCAGAGAATGGTGTATCTGACAAGGGATTTGGAAAGTTGCTGGTAATGATAAAGAATATGCTTCCAAAGGACAACGAATTGCCCGAGAGTACGTATGAAGCAAAGAAGGATGTCTGCCCTCTAGGGTTAGAGGTGCAAAAGATACATGCATGCCCTAATGACTGCATCCTCTACCGCGGTGAGTACGAGGATTTGAACGCTTGCACGGTATGCGGTGCATTGCGTTATAAGATCAGCCGCGATGACCCTGGTGATGTCGAGGGAGAGCGCCCCAGGAAGAAGATTCCTGCCAAGGTGATGTGGTATGCTCCTATATTACCACGGTTGAAACATTTGTTCCAAAACAAAGAGCATGCGAAGGCGATGCAGTGGCATGCAGAAGACCGTAAGGAAGACGGAAAGTTGAGAGTACCCGCTGACGGTTCGCAGTGGAGAAAAATCGAGAGAAAGTACTGGGAGGAGTTTGCAGGTGACCCAAGGAACGTATGGTTTGGTCTAAGCGCAGATGCCATTAATCCTTTTGGGGAGAAGAGCAGCAACCATAGCACGTGGCCTGTGACTCTATGTTTGTATAACCTTCCTCGTTGGTTGTGCATGAAGCGGAAGTTCATTATGATGCCAGTGCTCATCCAAGGCCCTAAGCAACCCGGCAACGACATTGATGTGTATCTAAGGCCATTAGTTGAAGAACTATTACAGTTGTGGAATGGAATAGGTGTACATGCGTGGGATGAGCACGGACAGGAAGAAATTGACCTAAAGGCGTTGCTGTTCGTGACCATCAATGATTGGCCTGCTCTCAGTAACCTTTCAGGACAGACAAACAAGGGATACCGCGGATGCACGCACTGTTTGGATGATACCGACAGTATATATTTGGATAGTTGTAGGAAGAATGTGTACCTGGGACATCGTTGATTTCTTCCGACAAGGCATCCCGTAAGAAAGAAAGGCAAGCATTTCAAAGGTGAGGCGGATCACTGGACGAAGCCTCGCCACCATACTGGTGCTGATGTACATGATATGGTCAAGGATTTGAAGGTAATCTTTGGAAAGGGTCCTGGCGGACAACCTGTTCCGAAGGACGCTGACGGACGCGCACCCATGTGGAAGAAGAAATCTATATTTTGGGACCTGCCATATTGGAAAGACCTAGAGGTCTGCTCCGCAATCGACGTGATGCACGTGACGAAGAATCTTTGCGTGACCCTGCTTGGCTTTTTGGGCGTATATGGGAAGACAAAAGATACACCAGAGGCACGGGAGGACCAGCAACGTATGCACGGAAAAGACGGCATACATCAGGGTCAGGCCAGCTACGCTCTTACCAAAGAAGAGAAGGAAATCTTCTTCGAATGCCTGCTCAGCATGAAGGTACCGTCTGGCTTCTCGTCAAATATAAAGGGAATAATAAATATGGCAGAGAAAAAGTTCCAGAACCTAAAGTCTCATGACTGCCACGTGATTATGAGGCAACTCCTTCTGGCTGCATTGAGGGGGATTCTACCAGAAAATGTTCGATTAGCCATTGTGAAGCTATGTGCATTCCTCAATGCAATCTCTCAGAAGGTAATAGATCCAGAAATCATACCAAGGTTACAGAATGATTTGGTGCAATGTCTTGTCAGTTTCGAGTTGGTGTTCCCACCATCCTTCTTCAACATCATGACGCACGTCCTAGTTCACCTTTGCAAAGAGATTAATGTTTTGGGTCCTGTATTTCTACACAATATGTTCCCCTTTGAGAGGTTCATGGGAGTCTTGAAGAAATATGTTCGTAACCGTGCTAGGCCAGAAGGAAGCATCTCGAAGGGCCATGAAAATGAGGAGGTCATTGAGTTTTGTATTGACTTTATTCCTGACCTTAAGCCTATTGGTGTTCCTGAATCGCGGCATAAGGGTAGACTGGAAGGAAAAGGCATGCTAGGAGGGCATCAAATAATATGTATGGACGGGCATTCTCTCACTGAAGCACACTACACAGTTCTACAGAATTCCTCCTTGGTGGCTCTGTATATGGAGGAACACAAGAATTTTCTACACTCCAAACACCCGGAGAAGTCTGACGACTGGATTACACACGAACAAACAAGGACTTTTGCCGGTTGGTTGCAAAAACGTGCCCTGAATGATGGCGATATTCAAAATGACCTGTACTCGCTGTCCCAGTTACCATCTCCGAATATAATGACTTTCAAAGGGTACCATATAAATGGGAATACATTTTACACGATCGCCCAAGATAAAAAGAGCACCAACCAAAACAGTGGTGTCCGCTTTGATGCAACAACCAACACGGGAAAGGAAACATATTATGGTTACATAGAGGACATATGGGAACTTAACCATGGAGCTGATTTGAAGGTCCCTTTGTTTCGGTGCAAATGGGTCAATATGACACGAGGCGGGGTAACGGAAGACCCGCAGTACGGAATGACAACAGTGGATCTCAACAATCTTGCGTATGCAGACGAACCATTCGTCCTAGCCAATGATGTGGCGCAGGTTTTTTATGTGAAAGACATGTCTACCAGGCCGAGAAAAAGAAATGATAAGGAAGAAAATGGATCATACGACGAGCAAAAGCGCCACATAGTTCTTTCAAGAAAAAGAAACATCATGGGAGTGGATGACAAGACAGACATGTCAGAAGATTATGAAAATTTTGATGAAATTGCTCCATTCACAGTGAATATTGACCCGAGCATCCAGTTAAATGGTGAAGATTTTCCATGGCTACGGCGCAAAGGGACACACGCGAAGAAAAAGTTTCACACCCAAAGATCTGGGATGTGATCGGCTTCACTATCATCAATTTCTTCTATGTTTCACACCCAGAAGGGAATGTTTGTAATAGTTAGGGTAGTTATGTGTTTTGGCATTTGAAACGCAAGAAATTTTATGTGCAAACAAATTCTTTTCATGCATTTGCTGATTTTTTCCAGCTAAATGACCCTGAAATTGAAAAGCATTTCAAATGAACTCAGAAAAGGTTGAAAGTTGGCATGGTATCATAATTTCATACAAATAGCATGTGCAAAAAAGTAGAGAGGATTACGGCAAAAACTGGATGCACTTCGTGTACAAAATGGACAATCTCTTTCGAAGTATCAGGGTTTCCGATGAAAACTCAACTGTTACAAAGGCATTTCATTTTTCAAATAACCTAAGAATTACCAAATTGAATATAATGATAAAACACACTAATATTAAACATAAGAAAAAAGAATCACTGAAAAATCTTTTTTCAAAGTTAAATTATTCACAAACTAGTGATTCACACAAATTTCAAATAATTCAAAATTTAAACTATTCAAATTTGAAAACTACCGGCACTAACAGAAAGTTTGTAATTTTTTGTACCTAAAGCAAAAATATTCACAAAGAAACTCTAAATACAACAAAAAACAACTCAAAAATAAATAAAACAAAAATAAATAAAACGAAAAAATTTAGGAAAATAAAAAAGCCCGTCTACTGGGCCAAAGCGGCCAACATACGACCAAGAACCCAACCTTTTGTTGGGCCAGGATGCAGGCCCGCAAAGGCCCAGTAGGCCCATAGGGAAGAAGAGAATAGGTAGGCCTAGTAGGCCTGATTAGGAGAGGAGCCTGAGAAAGCTACCGCACTGGAGCTATAAACCAGTGCGGTAGCCCCTCGGCTAGCGAGGTGGGACTAAACTTGCGCACCGCCTCGAGCCAGCACACCCCCTTTTGTACCGGGTGGTGGCTCCAACTGGTACTAAAGGGGGGGCCTTTAGTACCGGTTGGAGCCACCACCCGGTACTAAAAGGGGGGCGCTTCCCGCCGCTTGGCCTGGCCAAAACAGACCTTTAGTACCGGTTGGTGGCTCCAACCGGTACTAAAGGTCCATCCTATATATACACCAATTGAAAAAAAAAATCACTTTTCCTCTGTTTCCTCCCTCCGTCGCGCCACCCTGCCCCGATCGATGCCGTCCCCGTCAACATCGCTGTCCCCGCCCCTCGTCACTGACCCCGGCCGTCCCCACCCCTCGTCGCCGCCCCCGTCGACGTTGCCGCCCCGGCCGTCCCCGTCGTCCCCG
>NC_041381.1:28489403-28494747 GCF_002162155.2 Triticum dicoccoides | reverse complement strand
AGAAATGTTAGAAATTATTCGGTTTTTTAGTTATATAAATATTAGAAATGTTAGTTATATAGAAATGTTATAATTTTTTTTTGTTTTTTAGTTATAGAAATATTTATAGAATGTTAGCAATTTTTCTGTTTTTTAGTAATATAAATATTAGAAATGTTAGTTATATAGAAATGTTATAAATGTTTTCTGTTTTTTAGTTATAGAAATGTTAGCAATTTTTCTGTTTTTTAGTTATATAAATATTAGAATTGTTATAGAAATGTTAGTTATATAATAAGGAAATTTTAGAATTAGTTTTAGTTAGATGAATTAGATTAATGTCAAATCGTTAGAATTTGCATATATATAGAATTTTAGTTATCACAATCCAATCATTTAAAAAATGTTATTTTTTGCGGGCATATAGTATTTGTTCTCGACGATATGCCCGGCCCGCAGCCTCGCCGTCGACCCGTTCGCGATGACGTCCTGCTTCAGAGGACCCATGTCCGGGACTGGGCTCCGTCGGGCTGGCACTGGGAGGTGCTACCTGGAGGGGCGCGCCGCTTGGTGAGGAACCCGTCCTCGGGTCCCATCGTCGACCCTGATCTCCTTTGGTGGCGTTCGCGTGGGCCACATTCGGTGCAGAGGCAACCGGCCCCGCCGGAGGTGGTGCGTCGCCGTGTCAGGGAGGAAGATGAGCACGTACATCGCTACATGGCTGCTATGGACGACGTTAGGTTCTCCACTACTTGGCAGGTTCTTTGGGCGATGACCGGAGATATGATCATGTGATGGTTCCTTCTCTTTGGGTGTCCACCGCCCGCGCCCCAGGAACCGCGAGTGGCGCCCTAGATTCTTCTGTAGTACTCGATCTTTATTAGATACCTAGCCAGTGATGTATTCGATATATAATATTCGAGACGATGTATTCGAGATTATATATATTAAGACGATGATGTATTCGAGATTATATATTCGAGATGATGTATTCGAGATTCAGTTTTTCCTTATTGATTAATTGCATCCATGTATTGTAATTTGAATACTAAATTGTTTTGTATTTCTTTTGTATTAGTAAAGTAAAAGCTATGGCGGACAATACCGGCAGAGAGAGGGAGAAGAGGAATTGTTCGACATCATACACAACCCTCACAGGCTAGATGATCTGAATGAAGCAGATGACGGCTCCCAATATTTGAACAATACCGGAGAGGGTGATGAAAAGATATTCGATCTCGACGACCGAGCTGATGAAGTCATGAACTATGATTATGATTATGATGACACAGACAATGTTTGTGATGACACAGACAATGCTGATCTTCAAATAACAAAGACTACCAGCGAGGTATATTTATATAAGCATGCATCATGGTGATCATCACATGTTTTTTTATTGAAGATATATTAACAAATCGATCTTTCTTCTTTCAGCCCTCCGGATCGAGCAAATCTGCTTCTACAGACAGCAAGACAAAGCGAGGCCTGGGAAGATTGTTGAAGGATGGTGTAAAGTACCACATCGAATCCACCAAACTTAGTGGCGAACCCCTCACACCTAAGAACGTTGCGGACAAGTGGACTCGTCAGTGCGGAGTTCTTGTGAAGGACAAACTCACGATCTCCATTCAAGAATGGAAAGAGCCAAAGACTAAACGTCCAGGTGTTACTTGGGTCGACGATAGAGCCAAAAAAGACCTTTTGAAATCTCTGATGGAACATTTCACCCTACCAGATCATTTCACTGAAGCAGATGTGGAGAAAGTCAAGGCCGCTACTCTTAAGAAGATGGCAATTGCAATCAACACCCACAAGAAAACTATATGGGCCAACTACCTCGCTAATGAAAGGAAGACTCTAGATTTCACGGGAACACTGGAGAAGCAAAGAGAACACTTGGACGATTTCGTGACCTTCAAGGATTCAGAATTATCTAAGGAACGGTCGATGAAAAACAAGGCAAATGCCGCAAAAAAGACGCAGTTCCATAGGCTGGGTCCAGGTGGCTACGCGGTGGGATTGCCTAAGTGGGATAAGTAGGAGCAAGAGATGGAGGATGCAGGGGTCACTCCGGTTACTAGGAACTGGCCCCTAGGTGCAGAACTTGGTTCTATGCGCATGGGGGGCGTTGGACCCGAAGACGGGCGAAGTTTCACGGAAGGCAAATCTAAAAGGAGCCGAACAAAAGATAATTGACGCAATAGAAGAAGCTCGAAGGGGGGTGTTCACGCCCAACAGAGAGAACGACGAGCTTACGCGTGCCCTGGGAAATCCTGAACACCCAGGAAGAACACGAGGCAAGGGCGTTATTCCCTGGTATGAGGGCTTTTCAGAATGGAACGAGGACTACAGGACCCGTGCAAGAAGGAAGATGGAGGAGGAGAAGAAAAGGAAGCTGGATGAGGAGTAGAGGAAGCAGGACGCAGAACGCCTTCAAGGCCTAGAAGCAAGGCACGTGGACCTGGCACTCAAATTCCAGCAGCAGCAGCAGATCGACTCACTTAGCCAGGAAAGGGGGTCTCATCAGCGGCAGCAGCAAGCGGATGATCGTCCATCATTGGATAGCACCGTCCCATCAATGCCAAGAAGCAGCATTGGTTCTACCTCGGGCGACACACTGCTGGATACATACCCTGTGGATGACATCATAGAGAACACTAACTGTGAGCTACACTCCAAAATGAAGAACATATCCCTGAAGGTGGCGGATGGCGTTGCTTTTCCAGTTACCCCCGAAGCAACCTTCCATTGCATCCCAATTCCAGAGGGCTATGCTCGTGTCATGGTTGATGAAGTGGTGGACCCATATTCGGGGCTATAGCTTGACATTCCTAGAGGTGAAGACGAGCGCAAACTGGGAGAGGCCATACATCATATCATCCTATGGAGAAAGGATTGCATCATCTTTCAAAGTCCACCGACACCGCGTCGTCTGCCGACTCCTCCTCGAAGTCCGCCACCGAGTCAGTAGACTCCCGCTCCTCCAAGTCCACGAACGCGTGAGCTGACTCCTCCTTGAAGTCCGCCACCTCCTCCAAGTCCCCGAACACGTGAGCTGACTCCTCCGGTTTCAAGTCCGGCACAGCGTCATGCCACTTCTCCAGTTTCAAGTCCGGCACCGTGTCAGGCCACACCTCCTGCTTCAAGTCCGGCACATCGTCAGGCCACTTCTCCTAGTCCAACTCAGCCACGTCAGTCGTCTCCGTCGTCTCAGCAATCGCAGAAGAGACATGCCGCAGCTTTAGTGCGTAGCAGTATGAGTCGAGGTAGTTCAGGAAGTACAGGCGGAGACAAGCAATATAAATATGGTCCAAGCCTCGCTCCTCTTCCTCAGAGGCCTTACGACATGACTAAGGAGCAAAACGCAGCCATAGTGCAAGCCCAAGTGGACGTCAATTTTGGACCGAAACCGGCACCGCCGCCAAAGGAGAAAGTGCCTGAGAAAGTAATTGACCACTTCATTCATATGGCTAGAGAACCAGCTCCCAAGCCTATTGACTCGGACTATGAGCGCCAAATCAGGAAACTACATCGAGAACGACTAAAGAAGGAAGCGAGCTCGAGCTCGAGCCAACAAGCAGCCGGCAAAAACTGCAGGAAAACCGTTCCCCAGTTGGGAGAACAGGCGGCGCAAGCGACCCCCCCGCTTGTTGTGCCAACAACACATGAGAGGAGTATGAGCGCCAAATATTATTGTGGGCAAACCGTTAGCGTTCCCCAGCATGGCGATGTGGTAATAACGGAGGATCATATAATGCAGGATCAAATGCTCAATATCTCTGTTGGACAACTCCTCAAAATCGAGCCCATGCCTCCACTTAGAGAATCGAAAATAGCATGGAAATATGTCCGGGGCCAACCTTTGGTCCATCGAGACAAGGTCAAGGACCTCCCAACGAGAATGTATGAATTGCATCAATGGTACATGAACATTACCAAGATTTCCAATCGAGAGTCCCTCATGGTGAATGTCAAGCATGAGCATTATTACCATGAGAAAGCTCTGGCCATTGAGTATCTAGAACTATTTCAGTTATACAATCAAGACGCACTCGACAAGTCTATCGTCAGTTGTTATTGTCTGTAAGTGATTTCTTTCTGTAATTTAAGTCTCAAGCTAGTTATGTAGTGATAATTTTGATCAATCATTACATATAATTATCCTCACTATATTCTTTTTCTGTGGTATTATATGCAGGATGAAGATGTATGAAATGAAAAAATCTGGACGCTATGGCATTGGGTTCATTGACCCAAATACCATTAATGAGGACATATGGCAGATTTCATATTATCAAGAAGGTGTAGAGGAAAGCATGCTAGAGTTCTTGAAGCGCCTCAATACCAATGAAGATATACTACTTCCTTACAACTTCCCGTGAGTCACACTGCCTTGTACTACAAATTCTATTTTTGCTTACTAGCTAGCTAGATGTTAATAATTAAGTGTATACGATTTACGGTAGTTGATTAATTTTATGCACATGCCCGCTTAGTTAAGACATGCAAACGTGTGCGCATGCAGTTGGCACTGGGTCTTGTTAGACATTAAAGTTGACGAAGGAAAAGTTGAATTACTGGACTCACTAACTAAAGAAAATAAAGACTTCACCATCGTGAAGGGGATAGTCAACAAGTAATTTCAATCATTATTAACTATATCTCGGCCTATTATTAGTTCGTCATTTCCTGATATGAACTATTTAATAACCCCTTTATTAATTTTCTTTGCCGGCGGGCAGGGCATGGGCAAAGTTCATCAAGGTGACTCCAGGCAATTGGGCAAAAAAGTTGTTTTGGCATCGACCAAATGTAAGTAATTAAGTAGTATTAGCTAGCTACCATCTCTTTAATTCTTGTTTCAATATCATTAATTAATTATCATGCTTGATTAATCATTATCTGATTTAATTCCATTCTCGTAAAGGCCCTGAAGCAGGCGCCGGGGAATAATCTGTGTGCATTCTACGTTTGCGAGAACATTCGCATGATGACGTGTGAAAGGAGTAGATCTGATAGACAGGACTGGGTACGTTTGTCATAACACTATTCACACCATTATCGATATCTAGTCACACAACTAACACACATGCATATTGATCTCCTTCTTAACAGTTCAGAGAGGTGCGGGATAAGCTTCTACCAACGGACCGCATACTAGCACTTTAAGAGGAAAGAGCCGGATTTTTGCTCGACCAGGTCATAGATCCCAAAGGAGAATACTATTACCCGCTACCGCCCCCATGAACCACTTGCCATCGTGCTCCGGAGGCACCAAAGGCAACATATGTAGGAGAAATTGTATATGTATATACATGTGTATGTGTGAATAATTAATGGCGTTGGTTCTGAGACATTCGAT
>NC_041381.1:28482009-28489116 GCF_002162155.2 Triticum dicoccoides | reverse complement strand
ACATTTAGTACTGGTTGGTGTTACCAACCGGTACTAATGTCCTACGCGCACATGGGTCTGGCTTGTGCCACGTGATGTCACTTTAGCGCCAGTTCGTGACGAACTGGTACTAAAGGGGGGGCCTTTAGTCCCCACTCTTTAGTGCCGGTTGGCAAACCGGCACTAAAGGCTGTTATAAACCGGCACTAAATGCCGGTTCTGCACTAGTGTGCCCCCTAGTACTTGTTTGCGCTCCCCCATCACATATTTAGTCCAGTCTTGCACTATTAAGCATTCGTCGCTAATCTTGAATGCACTAGAGTAATCTGTAGGATATCTTGGCCGTAAGCTAATAATACTCATGGTACCTTTAGTCTCGATCCCATAAGGCACAACATTCATCGGGAGTCCCTGTTGAAGAACATCGTATGGTAACATACTTAGCAATGAAGTTTAGCTTCAAAAATAATGTATGGAAAAGATGCACTGAGGACAAATAATAAAAATCTTACTATCCTTCCTAAATAGATGTGACCGTAGTTCATTACGAACACTATTGGTAGCACGTTTTCAGTACTAACATTTCTAAATGCAGGAAGAAAATTTGTCTTGACAGTATCACGATCCGCAAGCCATGAAACATAATGACTGAGCTCCTCGCAGTTGAGTTCAGCCCCGGCACAGTATACGGTCCTGTCTATCAAGCGCTGGACATGTTTGCTTGCACTGAAATAAGCTGAAAATACAAATTAGTTGTCAACTATTTTTGAATAAACAATATCAAAAACATAAATATGGTTGATAAACTTACATAATGGTATAACTGGAGGCGTCTGCACATCGAACCAGATGTCGGTATTACCTTCAATATCATCTTCCGGACGAATATCAAAGGTGATAACCATATCAGGCTCAAATGCATAAGTCTTGCATAGTGCTCGCCATGTTTTGCAGCCAAAATAGGTGTAGTCGTCTGAATTGTATAATTTTACATTGAAAATGTACCATGCTCGGTCTTCAAGTAAAAGTTCTTTTCCTCCATAGTATGACTGAAACCTATCTTATCCAATACAAAAACTCTTGCTTGGCAGGGGATACGCTAGTAGAATAGTAAAAAAAAGACTTGTCATGCTTAATGTCATGCTTAAATTATAAGTTGAAGCAAATGAAGCAAATGTCATGCTTAATTACGAAAAAAGACTTGTCATTGTGACTTACTATATCCACTTCGAAGTTCTCGTCCAGCTTGATGCTGAAGCGCCTATCATCATCTAGGAAGATTCCGTCGCACAGGCCGCGCTCGTCTTCGCAGTATTTGCAAATACCGAAATCCTTTTCGTCGTTAGATATTTCCTATGTTCATAGTTAAAACATTAATTGAAAATCAATCAAAGACAACTACCAGGATACTCAACACACAAATCCGGGGCACTCGATATTTCCTACATATTCTGGCACAAGTCATGCCAAAATTCATGGGAAAATCCGGCATGACCTTTGCTAAAATAGGACATATCGAGCGCCTGAAATTTGCCGGAACGGAAATAAATCAACACTCCGGCAAAACATAGGCCACTCGGAGGTGTAACCTCCAAACATGACCGGCCACTTGTATATTGAGCAACACAAGATATACATTTCAAAATTTCTTATAGGACTCAAATTAGCATGCATTCAATAAGCAAAAGTAAATCATCTCATGCGTCCGTACATCGTCGAATATTATCACTAATACATCACGAATAGTGTCATACATATAACATCACTAATACAACTAAAACCCTAGCACACGACGGGTATCGGCGCGGGCGGTGGACACCCACAGAGAAGGAACCATCACGGGATCATAGCTCCAGTGAGATCCCTGGAGAACCTGCCAGGTATTGGAGAACATGTGCTCCAACGCAAACAAGTAGCGACGGACGTGCGCGTCCTCCTCACTGACACACTGACGCACCACCTCCACGGAGTCCTCGAGCCTCTGGACCGTCATTGGCCCACGTGACCGCCACCAAAGAAGGTTCGGGTCAATGACAGACTGGCTCCTCACCAACCTGCGCCCCCCGGTAGGTAGCACCTCCCAGTACCACCCCGGCGGAGCCCAGTCCCGGACATGGCCCATCTGGTCAAGCAGGTGTCGTCCTCCGCCGACTCGACGACGAGGATGCGGGATAGGCATCGTCCACGTCGAGGCGGGAAAAATTGCTTTAACTAAAAAATAGCAACAAGTTCTTACTAACTAGTTCTATTAATTCAACTAGTTCTTACTAAAAATAAACTTACTATAAATAAAAATATTCTAGTACCTAATTAGTACCTAGTTCTTACTAACTAATTAGTACCTAGGAACTACTGCCCTAATTACCATCTAATTTGATGAACCTATAGGGGTGGAAAGTGGTAGCGGATATTCCAATTATCCAACTATAAAGTGAAATAAGTGGTCAAATTTTACTCGTTTTATGATTCATCTTAGAAATTTGCGTTTCCACCCTTACATGAACCCTAACTCATTTAAGCCGCATCCGCATCCGATTTGTTTCCACTCTTACATGAACCCTAACTAATTTGATGCAACTAAAATATAAAGAAACCCTAGGCAGCGGTAGGGGAGAGGGAGGAGCAGGCGTGCTCACCTCGGGTGCCTGCGACGAGGGAGGGGCAGGGCGGCGTCGAGGTCAGGGTCGGGGCTCGGGCGCGCGGCGGATGGCGGCGTCGAGGTCGGGGTCGGGGGCGGCGTCCGGTGCGGCGTTGAGGTCGGGGGCGGGGCGGCGTTGAATCTGGGGTCGGGGCGGCGTAGAGGGTGTGCGGAGAGCGCGGAGGCCGACGGGCAATGGTGGCGGCGAGAGTGGAGAGTTGGATTTGGGGGAAGTGGCCGTGGGGAAGGACGAACCCGTGGTTAAGTCAGAAGTAGCAGTAGCGCGTTCCAGGAAGAGCGCTGCTGCTACGTTAGCTACATCGCGTTCTGGGATACACGCTATTGCTACTCCTTTCTCTTTTTTCCCCTTTTTCATTTAGTTTTCTTCACATTTTTTTCCTTTCACCTTATTCTATTTCTTTCATTTTTAATTACCTTTCTATTTTCTTTCCATTTAATTTTATATCCTTTAGCAGTAGCGAGTTTAGATTAAAACGCGCTGCTACAAATAAAGTAGCGGTAGCGCAGTTCGTTATAGGTCGCTACTACTATGTGTAGCCTATCGGCTAAGCCGTGGGAATTTTAGTAGTAACGTGTTTAGAGCAAGACGCGCTACTGTTAGAACTTTATCTGCAACGCGGTTTTCTCAGGCGCGCTACTGCTACTTAGCACTAGCGTGCTTTTTTGACCCTCGCTACTGCTAAAGTTCTGTGTATAAGGTTTTTCCCTAGTAGTGTACATACATGTTGTACATTTATAAAAGGCGCATTGAACATTTTTTTCAATACATAGTGAACAAATTTAAACACACATTTGAACATTTTCTTAAAATGTACAAACATTTGCTAGGTGTTAGAACATGTTTCTAAATACAACATACATTTTTATATGTTGTGAACATTTTTCTAAGATTACATGAATAAATTTTTACATTTCATGAACATTTTCCGAAATGTCATGAAACATATTTTTTATCAAACGAACATTTTTTAAAAACCATGAATAATTTTTTAAGAGTCAATTACACCACAGGTACCTGAACTTGGCAAGAAAAGTTTGGTGCTAAAACTTGTGGCATACATTGAACCGGTGACAAAACTTGATTTGGACGTGCATCTACGGTGCTAATCACGTTTTGTATACGCACAACATGCTGCCGAGGTGCGCCAACGTGGTGTGGGACCAAATGTCAGTGACCAGGAGGTGGGGACGGGCGTGTGGCCTAATTTTTTGCGAAAAACAACCTGGTAATTTTATTTTTTCCTCACAAAAGCCCGTAAATTTTGTCACTATGACAATTACCGCTAGTCCACACAGGCTAGCCAGCACAGCACGCACCAATTGCTGTACAAGTGGGATTCCTACCCCCTAATGACCTATAGACTTCTTTTTTTGAGTTGATCTAATGACCTATAGACAAGGACACATAGGGCTTAATTGGGCTGCAGTCACCACGGGCCACTTTCACATGTTTCTTTTCATATCATTTGTAAAAAGTACATAAATTAAAAAGATTCTACATACAAATAAACGAACTTATTTAAAATAATGTTCTTGTAGTTATAAAAAAATATTAAAATGATTTTCATGTAATTATCAAAATGTATTCTTATTTAACATAAAGATCATGTAATTATGAAATACATAATTATTTAAAATAATGTTCATGTAATTGGAAAAATATTATTATATAAAATAACCTCCACGTAATTCTAAAAAATATTCTTATGTAGAAAAATGTCAATGTTATCCTATTAAATATTCAAGTATAATTTCAAAATTTTCTTATAGTTAAAATAAAATTTACAAATTATAATAGTTTTTGTAAATTATTTAAATATTCCTTTATTATTAATGTATTCCAAAAATATTCATGTATTTTTGTGCTGTATTCATGCATTCAGATAAATATTCATGTACTCACTCTACGAGAAATATTATTATGTGAACTACTGTTCATGTAATCTAAAATATATTCAAGCATTATTTAAAAAACAGTTATATAATTTAAGTAGTTTCATTTTTGTACTGTTTCCTGACAGGTGGGCCTTATTATTTTTTTCAAGGAAAAAAACAAGGGGCTCTTTTGGGATGATAAAAATATGGGGTGGTTTTGCAAGAATCCAGGTCAGACGCTTATCCCTGCCTTTCCGGTCCAGTGAGCCACATTAGCATGTCAAACGTATACAATTGTGATTAACACCGTAGATGCACGCCCAAGCCAAGTTGTATCACCGGTTCAATGTACGCCGCAAGTTGGAGCACCAAACTGATTTTTCTTGCCAAGTTCAAGCACCTGTGATGTAATTGACTCATTTTTAAATGGTACGAACATTAGGCCTGTCCTATTTTTTCAGCTAGGCACGTGTGGGTCAAACTTCCCGGGCCTCAAGAAGTAGCAATCACACTTTCCTTTTCAAGGGAAAAACCTACGCAAGCTCAAGAAGTAGCAATCACACTTTCCTCTTCAAGGAAAAAATCAACGCAAGCTCAAGAAGTAGCAGCCACATGAGCAGACCAAGAGGCAAAGCGGGAGGTTGCTCAGGAGGCGGATGAAGGCGCCGTGGGTGCAGCGTGGGGAGGAGTAGCGCTGAGGAAGGAAAGAAGGAGGGGGGTTAAGACTGATTGGTTGCTTTTGGAAAATGAATAATGATGTGGCACATCGCTGATGTGGACAGTATGCATGGTGGGAGAATAGGGATTAGTGGGAAGCAACTTGTTAAGAATGGTGGATGCACAAATCTCCCTTGCGCAGCATTCCTTCCTGACAAGGTCACACTCCTAGCTTCACAACCAAGCACAACACACAGCTGCATCATCTATGACCAACCATCCTTGCATATCAGCACATTTCTTCGAATACATGCCCAATAGTTAGGAAAGAACAAGTCGTAAAGACTATCTCAAAGGGAGATTTAATACATTGCCCAACACACAACAGTTAAGCCAATAGTATAAATCTCCAGGAATAAAGGAAAAAATGCCACACAGTGTATAGCCATAAAGAATTAGGGCAAAGATCAGTATCAAGCATCGACCCAACTGTCCCACATAGTATTTCCACCACCACTGTACCATCAAAAGAGATTTACACTGGATTTACGTATCATGTCGAAGGAAACCATTTATTGAAGAAATATCATGGTAACTTTTTTTTGCGGAGAATATCATGGTAACTTCTCAATTAAAAATACGTACTATGTCATTGTATCAGGGTTGCCTGCAATAAAACTCACTAATTTTAGAGTGAAACAAGGTAATGAACTTATGTTTTCATGAATTTGTTTTTCTCTAATGTATAAACTGGTGAAGAACTTGTGAATTGGCGAACTGATTGAGTTATTTTATTTTTCCTTTTGGGGCATTATAGTTTGTAGGGGCACGAACTTCACCTATTAATCGTATTTAATGTAATAATGGGCATACATCAGACCTGCTAAATTTAGAAAAGTTATATTTATTTCAGGTGTAAAATTGGCCCAATGCAGCTACAAGATGTTCATGATATTGCATTTGCTCTTGACGAGATTTGCGATATTGCTAGAGAGTGTAATAGGAAATGGCTCAGGGTGTCTTTAAACTGTTGTCAATTTATTGATCTTTCAAAAAAATCTCAAGAAGCTTTCGCTTTTAGCTACTCATTTTTCCCCAAATTTGTTCATTTTTTGTCATTTTATATCGACACGTGTGTCTTTTGTAGAGATGTAGTTTCTGTTATGAAAAACATAAAAAAAACACACTTTCTTTTGGAGTCGTTATGAGAGGACACGTTTTTACATATCAGGTCTTCATTTTGCTTTAAAGAGACTCAATTTCAGAAAGGTTGTTGAAGTATTAAATATATGTATTATACCTTGGAATGTTCAAACATTTTCTGTGCTTCTTACAAGCATGAACCGGCATTGTTTACTCCACAAAAGCATGCATATGATGGGACTAAGAAGACAGTGTTATGCTCTATTGGCAGTGGGCTATACTCCCATGAATATATTTAGTTATTACCTTTTACAGAGTGGACTTCTTGTGGTTGACCAAATCCTTCAACCAATAGATCCAAAAAACTTCTTTCGGGATGGTGTGTTTGATGCCTGACAGAGAGAAATAATTCTTATAACATCTCATACATATACTGATATTTTTAATAATTAACTTTTTCTCATATTAATTTTTTCTTTTTCTATGCAGAAAATACATGTTATCGAAAAGAGAGGTGGTATGTTAAATTAACATTTCATGTTTCGACCCAGGGACATATAAAACAATAATTTATATACATATTAAACTTTTATATTTATTTTAAATTACTTATATCGTATTACAGTTTTAATTAGTATAATATTTTTACTACTTAGCTATCATATTTATCCACATAACAATGTTTCTAAATAATAGTTATATCATTCTTTGTTATGCAAGTGTAAAGTATATCATTGGAAATTTTGTTCTACAAAATTTAAAATTTATGATGTCACAAAAGTTCTCTTTTTTGT
>NC_041381.1:28478521-28481821 GCF_002162155.2 Triticum dicoccoides | reverse complement strand
CATGGATTTCTAAATCGTATACACTAACGAATATCCTAAAAGTAGTTTCTAGTGTATATTACGCAAGCATATTCATAGAAACTTAGAGGGCATGACAAATATGAATTGTAAGGTCGGTTCAGTACTAGCTAGGTCAACAACATGTGGATGCTTTGTACCACTAGTATAATCAACAAAAAGTATGTGATTCTATTATCTGGCATGCTCATTTAGATTCACTTGGTTTGATTTCGTGCATACTCATTTCTCAAATGTGATATTGTGCATTAATTTAAACATAGAGATCTAGTTATCATAAACTTCATAATGTACCGATTGCTTGTATCTGCGTTGGTATTTCCCCGAAGAGGAGAGGATGATGCAGCACAACAACGGTAAGTATTTAATTTGGTTATGAAAGCAAGATTATCAATCCAGTAGGAGAACTAAGAAACAATATGTAAATGGTACCTACACATAAATAACAAATAATTGCAACACAACGCGTAAGAGGGGTTGTCAATCCCTCCTCGGTATTTGGGATAGATTAAATTGAACAAGACGGAATAAATAGATCTAGCAAAAACACAAAATAAAATAAATAAATAAAAAGTGCAGCAAAGTATTTTTTTGGTTTTTGAAATAATAGATCTAGAAATAAAATGATAGGAAATAGACCCCGGGGCATAGATTTCATTAGTGGCTTCATTCGAGAAAATAACATACGGTGGGTAAACAAATTATTGTTGGGCAATTGATAGAAAAGAAAATAATCATGATGGTATCCAAGGCAATGATCATGTATATAGGCATCACGTCCAAGATTAGTAGACCGACTCGTGCCTGCATCTACTACTATTACTCCACACATCGACCGCTATCCAGCATGCATCTAGTGTATTAAGTTCATGCACACTAGTGCAGAACCGGGCTTTAGTGCCGGTTCGTGACGGCCTTTAGTGCCGGTTGGCGAACCGGCACTAAAGAGTGGGGACTAAAGGCCAACCGGCACTAAAGAGTGGGGACTAAAGGTCCCTGGCCTTTAGTACCGGTTCGTCACGAACCGGCGCTAAAGTGCCACCACGTGGCACGAGCCAGGCCCATTTGCGTGGAGAGCATTAGTACCGGTTGGTAACACCAACCGGTACTAAATGTTTGGGTTTTTTTAATTTTTCTTTAATTTTGTGTTTTCAATTTAATTTAGTGATTGTTTTACATTATAATGAGTTGTTAAATCATTAGGTAAAAGTACCACAGATTAGTTTCGACTGGATGCATTATTGGATATCTCTATATATAGCTAGCTAGCTAGAGTATATGCCATATCCAGATTATACTTGATCAACTATATAATATATACAGATATGGCATATACTTGATCACTTAGCTAGGTAGGATTCATCCAGCTGAAACTAATCTGTGGTTTCTTTCATTAAATGATATAATAATTAACAGGCTATCTAATCACCACCAGCACTACTAGCTTAAAGAAGAAACATTCACTTGTATACCAGAAGCAAAAATATTATCGATCGAGTTCAACATGATTGTCATGATATTATAAGCGTTCATATATATATATAACACCACAAAATCAAATCACTTAAGTTCAGAACGAAGAAGACGGACATTAAAGGACAAGTACTAATTAAGAGCGGCATGAAGAACTAGCTAAATCACTCCTGCTAGCTACTCTCTCTCTGGTAAAATAGCATAGAACATGTATAGCTCTTCTGATTGATCATACTGGAGCATGCCGATGAACCTGTCTCCTAATCATGGGCTGCGCTTCTCATTGCTGCCCCATAGTACTTCTCTGCGATCATTAACAATTTTCCTCCAATCTTTCACTATTAAGCATTCATCGCTTCTAGAAATCCTGAATGCATTCATGTGCAATATAGGATATCTTGGCCGTAAGCTAACAATTGACATCTGACCTTTAGTCTCGATCCCCTGAGGCACAACTGTCGTTGGGAGTCCCTGTTGAAGAACATTGTATAGTACTTAATTAATATACTTGCAATGAAAGTTTAGCAAAAAAATTATGTATGCAAAATATGCACTGAGGACAAATAGTAAATATCTTACCATCATTCCTAAATAGATGTGACCGTAGTTCAATACCATCACTATTGGTCGCACGTTTTGAGTACTAACATTTCTAAGTGCAGGAAGAAAATTTGTCTTGACAGTATGAAGATCCTCAAGCCATGAAACATAATGACTTATCTCCTCGCAGTTTAGTTCAGCTCCGGGACAGTAGTAGGTCCTGTCTACCAAGCGCCGGACATGTTTGGTTGAATGGAGATAAGCTGTCAATATAAATTAGTTGTCAGTTATTTTTGAATAAGCAATATCAAAGACAAAAATATAGTTGAGAAGAACTCACATAATGGTAGAACTGGAGGCGTCTGCACATCGACCCATATGTCTCTATTACCTTCAATATCATCTTCCGGACGAATATCAAAGGTGATAACCATACCAGGCTCAAATGCATAAGCCTTGCATAGTGCTTGCCAAGTTTTGCATTCAAAATATGTGTATGTGTGTGTATTGTATACTTTGACGTTGAAAGTATAACCATCATGCTCAGTTTTCAGGTAAGCTCTCTTTACTTCCATAGTTTTCATATCTTTGAAACCTATCTTACCCAAGACAAAAATTCTTGCATGGCACGGGATGCGCTAGTAGAATAGTGAAAATTAAAAATTATAAGTCAGGCAAATGAAGTATATATAAGTCATGCTTAATTACGAAAACAGACTTTGTCGTTGTGACTTACTGTATCGAATTCGAAAGTCTCATCCAGCTTGATGCTGAATCGCCTACCATCAACAAGGAAATTTCTGTCGCACTGGCCGCGCTGGTCTTCACAGTAATCGCACATAATGAAATTTTTTCCGTCGTCAGACGACATTTCCTATGTTCATATTAGGCGAAACATTAATCACTTACTAATTCAATTAATTCAACTACTTCTAGTAATTCAACTAAGCATTTACTAAAATAAACTAGTTATATTAATTCAATTAGTTTAAAGCATTTACTAAAAATAAACTAGTTATATATATATATATATATATATATATATATATATATTAATTCAACTAGTTCAACTAAATATTTACTAAAAATAAACTAGTTATATTAATTCAACTAGTTCAAACTAAGCATATACTAAAAATAAACTAGTTCTATATATTAATTCAACTAGTTCAACTAAGCATTTACTAAAAATAAACTAGTTCTCTCTATATATATTAATTCAACTAGTTCAACTAAACATTTACTAAAAATAAACTAGTTATATTAATT
>NC_041381.1:28476955-28478023 GCF_002162155.2 Triticum dicoccoides | reverse complement strand
TGCGGGCGGGCGACGACGACGGGCGGCAGGGGCCGATGATGGCGACGAGACGGGCGGCGGCAGCCAGGGACGGAGACGGGCAGGCGGCGGCCGGGGACGGCGAGACGAGACGGGCGCGGCGACGACGACGGGCGGCGGGGGCGGCGACGACGACGGGCGGCGGGGGCGGCGAGGGCGACGGCATGGCGGCGCGGCGGCGTCGGCGTCGTCGAGATCGAGACTCGCGCGCGTGAGAAGTGGAACGACTAGTGACGATAACTGAATTTTCGTAAGTGCCATATATATAGGATGGGCCTTTAGTACCAGTTGGTGGCTCCAACCGGTACTAAAGGCTAATTTTGGCCAGTCCAAGCGGCGGGAAACGTGGGCCTTTAGTACCGGTTGGTGGCTCCAACCGGTACTAAAGGGCAACACATTAGTACCGGTTGGAGGCTCCAACCGGTACTAATTCCCGTGCGCTGCCACCCCGCAGTGCGCTACATTTAGTCCCACCTCGCCGAGCGAAGGGCAGCCGCACTGGTTTATAAATCCAGCCGCGGGTGCCCTTTCGAACTCCTCTATATAGCAGGCTTCCGGGCCTAATTAATTAGGGTGCGCTGCCCTGTGAGCCTACTGGCCCTACTGGGCATGTATTTGCACACCCAAGGTCCGACAGGCCCACTGGGCAGCGCCCCAACATGTTTTTTATAAATTATTTTCTTTTCTGCATTATTTATTTTCTTCTATTTATTTTTCAGTAATTTTTTTATATAGTTATTCCTTTTCTGCTTTATTTTTTTCTTCTATTTATTTCTGAATAGTATTTATTTTCTTCTATTTATTTTTCAGTAATTTTTTATATAGTTATTCCTTTTCTGCTTTAATTTTTTCTTGTATTTATTTCTGAATAGTATTTATTTTCTTCTATTTATTTTTCAGTATTTTTTATATAGTTATTCCTTTTCTTCTTTATTTTTTTCTTCTATTTATTTCTGAATAATATTTATTTTCTTCTATTTATTTTTGAGTAAATTTTTTATATAGTTACTCCTTTTCTGCTTTATTTTTTTCTTATATTTATTTCTAAGT
>NC_041381.1:28474895-28475484 GCF_002162155.2 Triticum dicoccoides | reverse complement strand
ATTTACTAAAAATAAACTAGTTCTCTCTATATATATTAATTCAACTAGTTCAACTAAACATTTACTAAAAATAAACTAGTTATATTAATTCAACTAGTTCAAACTAAGCATATACTAAAATAAACTAGTTCTATATATTAATTCAACTAGTTCAACTAAGCATTATATTTACTAAAAATAAACTAGTTATTATATTAATTTAACTAGTTGAACTAAACATTAACATATTTCTAATTCATCGATGATAATATTTCTAACATTCTAAAAATAAACTAGATAGTTCTAATTCATCTAAACATTAGAAATTAAACAAAAAATAAGTAAAAAAATATGTGTATGTGTGTAGTGTGTGTGTGTATATGTCTGTACATGTGTAGTGTACGTGTAGTGTACATGTGTGTGTTTGTGTGTGTCTGTGTGTATGTGTATGTGTAGTGTGTGTGTGTGTCTGTATGTGTGTGTGTGTGTGTATAGTGTGCGTGTGTGTGCATGTATGGAGCGGGCCGGGCGCGTGCGGGCGGGCGACGACGACGGGCGGCAGGGGCCGATGATGGCGACGAGACGGGCGGCGGCAGCCAGGGACGGAGAC
>NC_041381.1:28434619-28463383 GCF_002162155.2 Triticum dicoccoides | reverse complement strand
TTCCTCTTCTTCCTCTTCTTCTTCTTCTTCCTCCTCTTCTTCTTCTCCTTCTTCCTCTTCTTCTTCCTCTCTTCTGCTTCTTCTTCTTCTTCTTCTTCTTCTTCTTCTTCTTCTTCTTCTTCTTCTCCTTCTTCTTCTTCTTCTTCTTCTTCTTCTTCCTCTTCTTCCTTTTTATATAGTTTGAGTAGTAACACAGAAAAAATACATTGATCAGTACCGCCTTTCAGCCAAAACGCGCTACTGCTACAGAGAAGTACATAAAAAATACATTGATCATCAATGATTTTTTTGTATAGAATCTAAATTATCAATAGGAATCTACCACCGATTTAAGAACCGGCGGAGACTCCTATTGCACCCTCAGATCCTACACATAGAGTTCAATGAAGACCAAATGCTTGTGATAGTTTGAGAAGTAACATATTTAAGATGGTCAAATTCTTGCTAAGGGAGCGATGTGGGACTAAAAATAGCCCCTGCCACAACCTCTTTAGTACCGGTTCGTGCCACGAACCGGTACAAAAAATGCTGGTGCCCGACCAGCATCTTTAGTACCGGTTCATGGCACGAACCGGTACTAAAGATTCACAATGAACCGGTATTAAAGGTCTCCTCCCGCCTAGTCATTTGAACCGGCACTAATGGACGCATTAGTGCCGGCTCATATGCAAACCGGTACTAATGTTACTCATATTAGGTCCTTTTTCTACTAGTGGGAGAAACGAAGTAATGCAATAAGAACGATGACCTGATGTAAACAAAATCTATTCATGTAGGAATAGACCCCATCTTTTTATCCTTAATGACAATGATACATGCATGTCATGTCTCCTTCTATCAATGATAAAAAGATGGAGAAACGGAGTAATGCAATCAGGGCGTGCCAAGGGCCTCTGGCGCGCCCAGGTGGGTTGTAGGCCCCATGGGTCTTCCCTCGTGTGCTTCCTTGGCTCCCAAGTTGTCTTCTGGGCAGAAAAAATATAAAAAAAGCTTCGCTGCGTTTGGACTTCGGTTGATATGCATATTATGCGAAGTAAAAAACAAGAAAAAAACAACAATTAGCATTTGGCACTATGTCAATAGGTTAGTCCCAAAAAATATATAAAGTTGTTGTAAAATGAATATAAAATATTTAAAAATGATAATATAATAACATGGAACAATAAAAAAATATAGATATTTTGCAATCGTATCATGTACTGAGACGACCATCATAAAGAGAGACCAGCAATTAATGCAACCAAACTCGACTTCGCTAGTCGGATTGGTTTTGGCCCCGTGTGGTATACACTATTAGTATGTGGTGTGAAGCGTGCGCTCCTACAAATTGGTGTTATCTTTTATGTAGACAATAATTTTAAGGATGTATTGGATAATTGTATAGTGGTTACTATTATAATTTGTATTCGAGGCCCTCACCTCTTGGGGGCCTGCGCAGTCACCCCTTTTGTCAGGCCTATGGGTTGGCCCTGGATGCATTGTCGGTGCTCTCTTATGCGAGATTACCAAATGATCTTTTTGTGCATAGGATTGAGCCAACATGCAACAACTATGAAATCAGCTAGGGGGATCTGCTCCAAAAACAAATGGTCAGCGCTCGATCCATAGACGAGTTCCTCCAACACAGCTGAACTCGCCCTATCATAGAGCAGTGCCTTGTCGTTTTTTGTGAATGCCCACTTTATTTCATACATTCTCCGCTCTTGGACATTCAAATAGACCACGCCAGATATCTTCCCTTCCGTCCCCACAAATAGGATATATCGGTGAGACTTTGATATGGCAACCTGCTACGGTAGGTCTACACGGGATGGCTCCATGCAAGGTGGGAGAGTGACATTTGCAAACTATACAAGTAATTAGTGATTTGGTTGTATCTCGCTTATTGTGAGGTACAACACCACCTCGCCTACAACACATCGCCGATGGGCCGGCACGGCAAAGGGGAGGTGTTGGGTTGGTTTTATTTCTGGGCTTTTCGTATAAACTAATTTCCACGTTGATTTTTTGGAACCAGGTTTGATACGATTTTCTTGTTTTTATCTCCTTTACCAGATTTCCTTTCTTTCTTTTTTCTTTCCATTTTTTTCATTTTCAAACATGTCGAGTTTTCTCAAACAATCGTTGAACATTTTTGTATACAGGTTGAACATTTTCCAGCTATACGTAAACATTTTCTAAATACATGCTAAATATTTATCTAAAAACATGTTGAACATCTACAAAAGGCACATTGAACATTTTTTCAATACATAGTGAACATTTCTAAACACGTATTTGAACATTTTCTAAAAATGTACACACATTTGTTACGGTTTTAAAACATGTTTCTAAATATCACATACATTTTTTTATATGTTGCGAACATTTTTCTAAAATAACACGAATAAAACTTTACATTTCATAAACATTTTTCAAAAGGTTATAGGGCATATTTTTAAACACAAGTGCATTTTTCAAATAACATAAATATTTTCTTAAATGGTACGTTAAAATCTCAAGATGACATGCCGGCTCAGTCTCTCGGAGGTGCTTATAGAGGTAGAGTGTGTGTATGTGCAATCATAGAAGTGAGTGTGTACTGTGTACGCGTATATACGAGCACTTGTGTGTCTACTGCGTTGAAAAAGCAATAAAAGAAGCGCCCTGCTAACTGGACTACGAATAATAATAAACTAGGCGAGTGCGTCACCTAAACCGCAGCGGGTTAACTTCCTCGGCCTTTCCGCGAAAGCGCCGACAGTCGTCTCCTTCCCCGATCCACCTACTACCTTTTTGACTTGACTAGATCTAGAGGCCACACAGCACTTGACCCTCCTGGCGGAGCTCCTTTGAGGCACCAAACACGGCGCCGCCGTACAGCGGAGAAGCCGAGGTTGTGTCGTTGCCACCGCCGAGGAGACGGGAGAGAGGTATGTCTTCTGCTGCTACTTATGCATGTCATGTGCTCTTCGAGAATGACCCACCTGTTCTATCAACAATTGTACTGCTCTAGTCTCGGATATTGTTAGTAGTGGCATTGTGTGGCATTGGCATCCTCTCGTCTCCTTGGATAGCTATATGACCTTTGACCTGGATGACTTCAACCCACTATCCGGTTCAGATCTAACTCCCCAGGCCCCCGCGTCGTCTCTGCGCGCGACACGGGTGGCGGCCGCCGATCCCGTCCGCAACCCCCTCCCCTCCTATCTTCTACCTCCCAGCCACCGCCGGCAGAGCACGTGTGGCTGACGGCGGCATCCATGGTGATGGTGATGTCACCTTAGTTGGCAAAATACAAGTCTTTTAACTACATACACGGAGCTAAATCAAAATAAGTGAATCTACATTCTAAAATATGTATGTATACATTTATATGTTGTCTGCATTGAAATCTCCAAGAGGACTTATATTTAGAAACGGAGGGAGTGCATGCTTCATCACTTCTCTGCCACTCATATACCGACCCAAAATTTCTTCTCTTACAGCCGAAACGATTGAGATGTATTGTTGAATAGGAAACTTCAAACTGACTTGGCTTACATTGGCTTACATAGTTTAAACTTCAAACTTTAAACTATGTAGGCATGATACTCTTTTTAAATAACACAGAATTTAATCATCAAGAAAATAGGTGCTTCTCTGCATTTTGTTTAAGGTGTACTGTATAATAGGCATTTTTGCAGCTGGGTTTTCGTGCATAACTGCATAGCCTCTTTTTGGTCATTATTGTCCCTCTGGCGTGTGGGCCTACAAAGTGAAAAGGGGAGAAAATGGGCTTAGTGGCAAAGAGGAATACTTCCAACAATATATTTGCATATGTTGAGGTAGCTTTTTTTTTGTTCTTGCACCTTTGTATAATGAACACCGAAACAAAATTCATGTGTGCTTTCTGTTACAGACATTATAAGCTTCTCCTTAACAACATAATTGCAGAACCGCAGCAGAAGGCATCTGAGATCAGCAGCACTTGTATCATCGTTGCCTTTGGTTGCCCAGAGGAGTCGACCACCCAAACAATTTGAACAAGAAGCATCTCTCCACCAACATGGCATCAAATCAGCCAATAAACAAGGTAACTACATCTTCAGGCCACGTCTCTCCCCATTCAAGATGATTGCCTGTTTTCAATACCGTAGTCTTTGAACTAAGCTTAATTCGTTTGTATGATTTCAACAGTCCTCAATTATGGCCATGGCTTGGGGATTATTCAATGATGGTGCTGGGGTGCTTTCCAACCTCAATGCATGTCACGAATTCTTCAGCTGGACGGCATCAATTATAACCGCCATTCGTTATCGACAAAGCGCCTCAGATTCGCCAGACAGAGACAAGACAGACAGCTGCACAACCACATGATAAAAAGAAATCCGATCGGCTGGAGGTTGATCTTTGAAAAAAAAAAAAAATGAAACTCCATGGGCACTAGCACCCACGGTTTATTGATATAGAAGAAGCATCCCTCATGAGAATTCCAGAAATTCGTCGGCTGGAGGTTGATCTTTGGAAGCTGAAGACAACAATGCCCAAGATGCTTGACCTCATTGATCGCGTCGAGTTTGTAAGCCATAAGGAACAAGCGGCTGCTCTCCTCCCGGATATTAAAGGTGCAGTGTTGGACGCGGAGGACCTGCTTGATGAGTTTGATTATGATGTACTCAAGTTAAAGGTTGAATGCAGCAAGAACTTGGAGCCAGATCATTATAATGACACCTTTCTGGAATTCTTTGACAGATCCAGTGATTACATAAGACGAGTCAAGATAATTCAAGAAAAATTAGATCATGTTCATAAGCAGGCCATGGATATGGGCTTGCACCAAGCACCGCGGAAGTTTGATAAATCAGTTCGGCCAGAAACAACTACCAACTTTAATTGTGTGGAAAAAATGGTTGGTCGTGAAAAAGAAATGAAGGAGTTGGTGGGAAGACTAGGAGTTCGTGGACTGAAGAGAGGAAGAACTGAAAGCAAAGCAGAAATGACAGAGTTGCCTGTGTTATCCATTGTTGGCATGGGAGGTGTCGGAAAGACAACAATGGCCCAACAAATCTGCAAGAATGCAAATGTGAAGAAACACTTTGGCCCCATAATTTGGACATGTGTTTCAGATGACTTTGACACAAAAAGGTTAACGAAAGCGATTATAGAGGGCCTCGGAGGAGATGCATCATCTGATAATCTGAATGTTCTTATGGATAAACTAAAAGATTGTGTCAAGTCCAAAAAGTTCTTGCTTGTCCTTGATGACATGTGGGATGATATCTTGAAGGATGACGCGGCAGGGTGGAAGAGCTTGTGTGAATGTTTGAAAAGTGGCGCTGAAGGGAGTAGGATTTTGGTCACCACTAGATTCCACAAGGTTGGTGAGCTAGTTGCCCCTACGAATAATTATGAGTTAAATGGCTTAGAACCAAAGGTATTCTGGGATTTCTTCGAATCCTGTGCATTTGGATCCACGAGTTCTTGCAACGACCAGGCGGGATCCACGAGTTCTTGCAACGACCAGGCGGAGTTGGAGCGCATTGGTAAAGACATTGTTCCAAAGTTGAAGGGTTCCCCATTAGCTGCCAAGACTATTGGACGCTTGCTGAGAATGGAACTAAGTACAACACATTGGAAAAACACATTGGAACTAAGTACAACTTTGGAAATTAAAACAATCAGATACCGACATTCTGCCAGCCCTTCGATTGAGCTATTTGTATCTACCGCCGAAACTGAAGAGATGCTTCTCAATCTGTGCAATGTTTCCCAAGGATCACAAATTTGGGAAGGATTTTCTAGCTGATATTTGGATTGCACAAGGATATGTGGAGGGGCCCAAAGATGCATCAATGTGCTTTAATGCCCTTGCAAATCGTTCATTCTTCCAGAAACCATCACCGCAGAGTCCTAAGTATGTTATTCATGACCTGATGCATGATACAGCACAACTAGTCTCAAAGGATGAGTGCTTCATTATAAAGCATGCAAGTGACCTAGATAAAGTTCCTTCAAATGTTCGTCATCTGTCAATATTCACAAACGGAAATGTTCAGTGTTCTGAATTGAAGAGCATATGCGACAAGAAAAAATTGAGGTCCCTGGTATGCGATGAATCATATAGCAAAGCAAAAGATTTTGAGCCTGTGATAAACTGTTGGTTCAGGGAGCTACCGAAAATCCGTGTATTGAGTTTTAAACTTTCCGGAGTACGACAGCTACCTGAGAGCATGGGCAACTCAAAGCATCTGCGTTACCTTTCTTTACTTGGAAGTGTTACTTTCAGCACATTTCCATTATCAGTATGTCGTCTGCATCATCTGAATAATATAGACTCTAGCAGTTGTGTGATTGAAAAGTTTCCTCCAGGCTTCAGTGATGTCCTCATCTTAGAGAAGATCAATTCAAAGGGTTTTAGTTATAGCAAGGACCACTCTGGCAAACTCTGGCTAAAATGGTGCCTTCCGCTGCAAAGTCCTGAGGCGGTGAAGATAACGGAAAACCAGATGGAAATGTTACCTCACTGGAATCTCCAACATTTGCAGGTAATTGGCTACCCAGGTGAATCTTGTCCTACCTGGCTCCAGCCCAACCTCCTGCCAAGGTTACGTTCTCTTGAGTTTACAGATTGTATCAACTTGAAGAGCATACTATTCTTTCTCCAGTTAGATGAGTCACTTGGCAATACATCATGGTCAGAAAACATTAATCGTCTTGAAGAGTTAGTCATAACAAGATGTGGTCAAATCAGTTGGCAAGGCTCGGTGGTCTTACCTACTTCTCTTAGAAAGATAGTCCTTGAGAGACCGGGCTATTCCATGGATCACTTCGTGAGCTGCTTCCTTGACCTCACCTCCCTCACTTATTTGAAATTTTATCACTGCGACTCGTTGACAGCTATCCCTCTTCATGTGTGGAGAAACAATCTTCCATCCCTGGAGGAACTATTTATCTTTTATTGCAATAACCTTACATCGATAGTCTCTGAAGCAAGTAGTAGCAGTAGCACCACCAATGGCGGTATTAAAGGATTCTCATCCCTTGCTACGATATGTATTCATCGCTGTGATAAATTATTGAGCTTGCATGAATTCTTGAAGCCTGATTGTCTACCTGCCGTGAAGACCATTGAGGTTTACTATTGTGAAGAGTTGATGTCGCTGTCTGTTGATAGGCTCGACGGGTTGCAGCAGTTGACAATTAGAGGTTCTGATAAGCTCAATATGGAGAGAGCAATGATATTACCATCCTCTCTTAAGAAGCTCGACTTGAATTGTTGTCAGGGCATAGAATCCATCAACCTAGCCAATGGCCAGTTGGCAAGTTCTCCAGTATTGGAGGAACTTAGCATTTACAACTGTTCAGGCCTCAAGTCCATTGGTGGTGCAGCAGCTGTTGATAAAATAAAGAAAGTGAGAATAGATGAGTGCCACGAGCTCAAGGAAATACAACAGCCGCTCTTTCACTGGTATGTACAATGACCGGCAATTTAACTACTGTATGCACATTATTTGTTCTTCAGAATTTATTCTTAGATAGCTGCATGTTAATCTCCCTATATGGCTCCTGAAAAATAAAATAGACCTAGATCCTTAAGCTCATTAACCCTTTTCATTTGTCCAACCTAGTTGGTACTTCTGATGATTAAAACAGAATTTGGGACATGATGCACGGGGGCGCCGCCTTCATTGAGAACACAGTCTAGGGGACCCTATAATCTCGTTTTCTTCAGAAGATGGATGTCGTGCAGGGCAGCTGCAGGAGTGCGAGGAAAACAAATTAAAGGGCTTGCTAGTAACATGTATCAACTATTGCAGCAGCGCAGTTGAGTAATGTTTGTGTGTGTATCCTGCATTTCTATTTCCCCGCTGGAGAAATTATATTTCCTGTTCCTATCCAACTTATTTACCGTATCTTCACGAACCTACCAATTCGTTATTGTAAAATAATGTGGACTCAGAACATGACAATTCCTGCTTGTTATTTAGTTGTAGCAATATGTATCAAAGTATATTATTAAGACACAACACTCGTGTCTTTTGCTAATTCTGTGATTGTTCAAATGTAATGGCAAAGTAAATTTGTAGCTAGAGAGATACTACCTCCGTATCAAAATATAAGATGTTTTTTAGACTAGAATATACTTCCTCCGTAAACTAATATAAGAGCGTTTACAAACACACTTATATTAGTTTACGGAGGAAGTACCACTTTGGAGGTACTATTTTTTTCACATAGAACTACCAGGTTGCACTAGTTACCGTTTGGGCCGAAGCTGATCGCGATTATGAGAGGGATGGAACCCCTGTGCGGCTTGCTGCTGATGGCGCCTCTCATCAGACATGAGAGCTAGGCTGTCTGATCACCTGCGAGTCCTACTCCTGCTCTTTTTCATCTTCAACACAATGACTGCTGCTGCTGCTCTTTTATAGAATCTGTGGGACTTACCATTTGGCTGAAAGTATGTTCTCTAGCTGCGATAAAACTCACAATTTTGAAGAATGTGCCGACTTGGGAGATGATCATCTCAAATACAGTACACAGACAAACCTTCTGCTTGTAAAATATCCGAGTCTTGGGAGCGCTTTTAATTACAAGCCTTCGCAAAGGAGATCGAAAACTGAGGCTTCTAGAGACACTACTCCATCTAAGGAGACTAGCAGGATTTGACACTGATAAAACCCAAGGGTTTCCACTAAACACGACTCACACGAAAAAGCAGAGCAAGGCAGGCAGCAGTCATTGTGTTGGCACAATATGGTGTGAGAGAACTGCAAGCAGCACTAACTTGTCTGATCTTCAGGATGCTATTCAAAGATACAGAGGAGCCAGAACAAGTTGTTGGCACAATATTTAAAAAAGAATTGCGGGACAGCACCCAAATGCTAGTCAAAGAGGCATCAGGATCCTCTGCCAAGGCAAAGAAACGAAAGTATTCTGCAGCCCAGTCAAGTTCAAATGATGAACTTAGTTCTTCTTTCGATGATATCAGAAGATGCCTTCTAGTACCCCATTGATCCTGGTCAGTGATACAGCAGGTTAGTTCTATCATCTGTCGGGTTCGGCCGTTTTACCTTTCAACAGACATCTAATATACAGTACAACTTAGTAGGCACAATCTCTCTTCTGGTTTGACAAATGAGGAGTGAGTTTCTCACGGATAAAAAACTAGACTGATACAACTTGCTTATTACTGGAATATATTCGCATTCATCCATTTATTAACTACTTCTAAAAATTGGAATCAAGAAAACATTATGTTGCCAATCGCTATGTGCCTACAACAATTAATGTGCAAACTGCTTATGAAGTTGAGTCCAACTTGTTAGCTATTGTTTTTCTTAGCTATTTTGCTGCTGCAGTTCAGACATAGACAACCTCACATGAATAGGAGAAAAATAATTGTTCACACTAATTGGGATATTTATTAATTTTCTGTTACTGTATTCATGGCAATCACTGCAATTGTGATACAATTATATTTTCACTTGTCAATATATATGTCAAAAGTCGGAAAACACATGTTGGGATTCATACCGGATAATTATCGCCAAAGGAAATGGGTGAAACTTAACGAAAATAAGCCAACAATAGCCTAAGACACCAAGAGATCAAGGGAAGACAAAAACCTGCAGGAGCTTGACTGTGATGGGGGCAACAATGATGCGGTAGCCAATAATAACCTGAGACTACGGTGGCGGTATCTCCTATTCTTTCATCTTCAACGACAATGTCACCGCTGCTTCTCTACCTCCCCGGACCAGACAAGACAAAATAATTGCTAGGGAGAGGAGGACAACAAGCACCCAAAGTCTTGTAGTTGTCCGCTGTCGGGGAAACTGATCCACGAACACCTATGGGGACCGGCGGACCGAGCCCCTTTCGGTTCGGAGGGGGGCGGAGGTCGCACGAAGAGCGGATCGAGGCAATGCACACGAGCAGTTTACCCAGCTTCGGAGCTCTCCGGAGAGATAACACTCCTACTGCTGCTTGTTTGATCGTATTCAGTTTTTGCTCAGGAGCGATGAGCGCTACCAGACCGAGCGTGAGAGTGTTCTTGGTGTTTCGAATGAGCCGAACCTCCCCTACGTTGCGCATGGGCCTCCTTTTATATGCTCAAGGGGTCACCGACAGGTGGCAACGCAGATAGAAAGGGTAAAAATGGAAAAAGAATGTGGTAGGTACAGCTACCTCTACTGTAGACACAGTGTATCATACCTAACCCTGACGCCAGGGGACAAGGGCATTAAATGCCCGTCTGTGTCGTCTAAACAGTGCGAGAAGAGACCGTCAGGGGCGCCACCGATCGCCACGATGGCCTTCTTGTCAGCGCCGCTTGCCACCGCGCACCGCTGGCTGCACAGCCTTCCGCCACGCGTGCCTGGAAGGGTCCCAGGACGACACGTTGGTGGATGTGCTGGAGCCTGGGCGCGGAGCGACTGCTTGCCGCGGCAAGTATCTTGCCGCGGGCGCTACCTTGTCGGGCCCGGGAGCTTGTCGCTCACCGTGCCTTGCCGGGACGCGTGGCGCGTCGCGGCAGGCGTTCTTGAGATGCCTTGGTTGGCCTTCCCGGCAAGCTCCTCTTGCCGGGGCCTTGTCTTCTCGGGTTGAATACTTTGTTCTTGAATGGCTTCCCGGCAAGCTCCTCTTGCCGGGGTCTTGTCTCTTTAAGGGGTCACGGATGATCTTGGCGGTGACCCGGTGAGCCTTGCCGCGGGGTGCTGCAACTGCCCATGCACAAGTTCGGGATACTACGGTACCCCTATCCTAGTACCCCGACAGGAGCCCCCGGGCCTGGGCCACACACGGTGCCGAGCGCTGTTGGGCCAGGCCCAAAACAGGGCACGGGCACTCGCGGCCTGGTCGTGCCGTTTCCTACTCCGTATCCACCGCGCCCTCCCGAACGGCACACGTTGAATGCAGCATCGTGGGAGAGATCGTGGGTGAATTCTTTATTCGAAAAAGCGTAACGTCCGCCTCCTCCCTCTTTATAAGCAGAGAAAACAGAGGCAGTTGCTCACCTCGTCTGTTTACTACTCCAAAATCTCCGTCGTTCCCCTCTCCTCTGAGAAAACAGCGCTCCGCCCCCCCCATCTCCGCCGTCGCCACCAACGCCGTCGACCCCCTCCACCACCTTCGCCATGGCTCCGAAGACCGGGAAGGTCGCGAAGTCAGCCGAGGCGCTACGGCTCGAGGCGCTGCGAAAGGAGCGGGCCACTTTCCCCGCCGAGCTCGACGCGGCGGGGCTGAGGCAGTGGTTCTATCTCTTCTGGTCGACGGAGACGCGTGCGCATCCGCGCACGAAGGTACTCTCCGCCGCCGCTTCGACGCGGGCTCCATACGGGTATCCTTTCTTCCCGTTGTTCTTATACTGTGGCCTCTGTCCGCCCTTCTCGGAATTTTTCTGCGACATCATGAACACCTATGGGTTCCATCTCCTCGATTTCACCCCCAACGCCGTCTTGACCATGTCCGTTTTTGCACATCTATGCGTAAACTTTGTCGGAGTCCACCCAAATGTTGCTCTTTTCCGCCATTACTTCATGCCCCGGGTCGAGAGAGGAGAGCCACTTTCCGGCGGGATCGCCTGGATCTCGAGGGCCGGCAAGAAAGAGGCGTATCTGGAGGGGGAGCTCCGCAGCAAGTGGGAGGAGTGGAGAGCTGAGTGGTGTTGGATCATGGAGGAGGACCCGCAGCCGTTCACCGCCTTGCGCCAAGTTCCAGTAGTGCGCGGCAATGATTGGAGCAGCCTGGCCCCGAACGACGCGAGGCTGAAGATTGCCACCACCAGAATCTTGCGTCTCAGGGTTGCCGGGTTGACTGTGGGTGCCGTAGGCGCAGATTTTCTCCGTCGCCGCATCGCCCCCCTGCAAGAGAGGAAGAGACCCGCTTGGGAGTTTGGCGGCCCGACAGATATCATGCGGCTGCGCCCGTGCCTCAATTTCAATTTCACCGTGCTGGAGCTGGATGCGATGCTCAAGGAGCTGTTCAAGCATGATCCCCAGCATCCAGAGTGGTTCAGGTTGCCGGCGGGGGTCGTTCCGCTGTGCAACAACTCTTCCCTCGACCGCATCCGCGCGATGATGCCGCAGTGCGACTCGCACGGTCTTGTCCCGACGTGGCAAGAGCCAGCGGACGACGTGGTGCAGCAGTTCTTCGACGGGCTGGTGAAGGTGGAGGTCCGTGCCGATGAGAAGAGGAGCCTCACCCGCGACACTACCGAGGAGGAGATGCGACGCATCGCCACCAGGGCGGAAGAAGCAGCGGCAGCCGCTGCCGCGGGTGAGTTTGGCTTCACTGTAGAAGAGGCAGAGGCGGAGGCGGAGGCAAGCCTTGCCGAGCGAGAATGGATCGACGGCAAGGAAGAACTTGCCGCGCCGGAGGTCGAGTCGAGCGAGCCCGCTGAGGGTGAGCCCGCCGAGGGTGCGAGCGGCCCGCCATCTCCAGGCCACTTGCCGCAGGCGGAGCCCACAGCGCAGCCCCCAGCTCAACCAAGGAGGCGCCTTCGCAGAGGCGGGGATGCAGCGGGGTGACAAAGGAGTCAACAACCGACGCGCCGCGCTACACGCTCCACCGCGACAAGCGATGTTGCCGCGGGAGCGCCTCGTGCCGCTGCGGCAACTGGAGCTGGATCTTCCCGCGCCACCGCCACCGCGCCCGCCAAGCGGACAAGGGATCCTACCCCTCCGCCTCGTCGCGCCGCAGGTGGGCCGGACTTCGACCTCTCCGCACTCAGCTCCGACGAGGAGGAAGAAGAGTAAGACTTTTCTGTTGTACTTGTAGTTCTTCTATCTTGTAGCTTTATCTTGTATCTAACTTGCTTCAATTTGAACTTGTTCCTTTTCAGGACGTTGGCTCAAAGAGCGGCGAAGAGGGCCAAGGTGCCGGTGGTTATCATCGAGGACGAGCCCGTCGAAACAACAGGAGGGACGCCTGAGACCACCTTGCCGGACCCGACAACTACCCCGCGAAGCAGCCCCAGCGCAGCCCCCAGCGTAAGTATATGATTAACTTTCTGCTTTTGGGTGCGCACGGGTGCTCTTTTCTTCGTTGACATCTGATTGTTGGTTTGCTTGTGCAGGAGCAGAACAGCTTCACCAGGAGGACTTGGAAAACGTCTCCGACGTGCCATCTGCTTCTACTACACCTCCAAGGGATGATTCCCTGGCGAGGGAGCGCTCTCCGGCAAGGGAGCAATCTCCGGCAAGGGAGGAGTCCCCGGCAAGGGGCAGCACCAGTGACTCCCCGATGGTGGAGCCCATGACTATGGATCCCAGTTCAGGTACTCCCTTGCTTGAAATTTCCCTTGTGTTCTTCTGCTGATTTTTCTTTTCGAAAGCTTGTTTGACTTCTCCTTCTTCTCCGGTCGTCAGATCCACCCTCCACGGAGCCGATGGAGACCGAGGTGGGCGGCGAGGAGAACATGCGCGGCAATACTGATGATGCCGCGGCCACCGAAGAAGGAGCCGGTGCTGATGTGCCCGCCGGCGAAGAGGCCGCCAAGGCTGCCGCCGAGGGAGCTGGCGAGGGATCCGGTGATCGCACTGACGGCCCTGAGGCCGCAGGAGCGCCAGGCGCTGCACCGACCACCGATCCCTCCGCCGCTGCCGCAGCGCCAGGCTCCGAGGAGTCCCAACCCGGCGCCATCTGAAGGCTGGCGAGGGCATCTTCATCAAGCTCCCCTGGGCGTCAAGCTCCAGGGCGCCGGTGGAAGGAGAAGCTCTGGATGGGGAGGTGCTTGCTTCCGTCGGGTTGTCGATCGTCGACGCGCCGGGAAGCAGCAGCGACGAGCCTGGGGAGGAGCAGCTGCTACGGAGGCTGCTGGCGCTCTACCGCGCCCGCCAAGCCAAGCTGGAGTCCCGGGAAGCGCTCGTCGCGAAGGCGAGCGTAGATATAGAGAAGCGCGCGGAGGAGCTCCGGGGTCTTCGCCAGGAAGCTCTCCGGGCCTTGGCGGAGGAGCGGGAGCAGCTTGCTGAGGAGCGGAAGGCCTTCCTCCTCGAGAAGGCCGAAGCTGAAGAGCAACAACGGCTCGCCGGCGAGAAGCTCTATGCGCAAGAAGGTGAGCTGGCCCAACGGAAAGTTAACCTCGACAGCCACGAGGAGGAACTTGCCGCGCGTGCGCAGGCACTTAGCGGGGTGCTCCAAGAAGCAAAGGATGCGGCTGCGGCTACCGAGACCGCCAAGAAGGAATTGGAGGCAAGGTTGGCGCAGTTGGAGGCTGATCTGAAGGCGGGCGGCGAAGAGCTTGCCGCGCTCAAGCTGGAGCGTGAGAAGGACGCCCTTGCCCATGGTGAGCTGCAGGGTCAACTCGCCGAGAAGGGCAAGGAGCTGAGCGCCGCCAAGGATTCCAACGCCGATCTGAAGCTTAAGCTGGCCACCTTGACGGAGACGCTGGACGGCGCCAAGAAGCGGGAGGCAGACTTGAAGGAGGAGATCAAGGGCAACAAAGCGTTGCTGGCGAGGGCCGCCGAGACCCAGAACACCTTCAAGGATACGGTGGAGCTCTGGACGAAGGGCCTCGTGAACATTGCTGCCGTCATCGACGGGGAGCTGGCGCAGCTGGGAGTGGAAGACTTTGGGTACTCCTCCGACGAGAACCTTCCACCCAGCGCCAAGCTCACCCTGTTCTTCAAAGGCGTGGCGACTACCCTCCAGCAGCTCCGAGAGAAGATCCCGAAGCAGCTGGCCGACGAGTCATGCACGATCTGCGCCAGGGTCCTGGAGAAGGTGTTGGTGAAGATGGCTTTGCGCAACCCAGGCCTCAACTTCGCCAACATCCTGAAGAAGCTGCCGGCGGATGCTGATCTTGACGCGCTCAAAGCCCTTGTCGCACCCATTGTGGACAAGGTGAATGAGGTCAAGAGGGTCGATGGTGGCCGCGTCAATTAGGCCGCCCGTTTTCTCCTTTGCTTGCCGCTGCTAATCATGTCATGAGAACATTTTATTAGAGCCGCGACAAGCCATTTTTGTAATATAACTCTATCTTAGGTAATGATTGCTATGTTACTTCCTTTACTTGTTTCCTGGCTTTGTATGTTTCTACCCTACGCTTTCTAGGGAAACTTGCCGGTGCAGGCACCCTTGCCGCGAGCGCCGAGTGTGGAACTTCAGCAGCCTGCTGGCGGGGCCGCTACCAACAAGCAACCTTGTCGCAACTAGTCGCAGCTCACTTAAGTTGTTGAGCGGACTCGAAACAAAGTAAGGGCGCAACTAGCTACGAGTTGGTTCCTCTACGCACAGGTTTTCCATACAAAGCACGGTCGTTCAAGGAAAATAACTCAAAAACTTAAAAACTGATCGCTCAAACTTTGGCACTTAGCTTTTCTGTTGTTTGCTTCCCGACAAGGCGAAACTTTCTTGAACGGCCCGGTCCACACCATTATCTTCTCCTTCCCCCCCGGCAAACCTTGTGGGCGAGGGTACCTTCCTTCTTTTGAGAAAGAGACAGAAAAAGAAAGTAATGATATGGAGCCTTACGGCTCGTTATTGCTTACCGGGGTCTGGTGCTGCACAAAGTGTCAGATGATACATGCGAAAAGAAAGAAAGCATGAAATTGACAAGATGTGCGGAGCACATGAGCTTTATTTATGCACGGGGTTTGCGCCCGGCTTTGTACAAAGGATTACATGCAACAGCGGCAAGACTTGTACAAAAGGTGGTTGCCGGAACGGGTTCCGACAACCACGCCCTACGGGTAAAACTTACGAAGATGCTCAATGTTCCAGGAGTTGCTCACTGGAATGCCATCTTCGGTCTCAAGGCGGACAACGCCAGGCCTAGTGACTCGTTTCACCTGGTAAGGGCCTTCCCACTTCGGCGTCAACTTGTTGGAATTCTTGGCGGACTGAACTCGCCGAAGAACAAGGTCGCCTTCCTCGAAGCTTCTGGCTTTAACTTTGCGGCTATGGTAGCGACACAAAGCTTGCTGGTAGCGAGCGGCTCACACAGCAGCCTGAAGACGGTCTTCCTCAAGGAGCAGCGCGTCATCTTGTCGCAGCTGCTCTTGCTCGAGCTCATCGTAAGCGAGCACTCGAGGCGACCCATAAACGAGTTCCGTGGGGAGAACTGCCTCTGCTCCATAGACTAGAGCGAAAGGTGTCTGGCCAGTGGCTCTATTTGGCGTCGTCCTGATCGACCAAAGAACCACCGACAGCTCCTCGATCCAGTTTCTTCCGCACTTGTGCAGCCTGTCAAAAGTTCTGGTCTTGAGACCTCGCAGCACTTCAGCATTTGCCCTCTCTGCTTGACCATTGCTTCTCGGATGAGCAACAGAAGCGAAGCAGACCTTGGCGCCAAGATCTTGGACATACTGCACGAAGGTGCGGCTTGTAAATTGCGTGCCGTTGTCGGTAATGATCCTGTTAGGGATCTCGAAACGGCAAACAATTGACCTGAAGAACTTGACTGCTAACTGTGCTGTCACCTTCCTCACTGGTTCCACTTCCGGCCACTTTGTGAACTTGTCTATGGCGACGTACAAGAACTCAAAGCCCCCGACAGCTCGGGGGGAGGGGCCGAGGATGTCGAGCCCCCAGACCGAAAATGGCGAGGATAAAGGGATCGTTTGGAGAGCTTGAGCTGGCTGGTGTATCTGCTTGGAATGGAACTGGCACGCTTCACACTTGGTTACTTGTGCAGTTGCATCCTGGAGGGCTGTCGGCCAGAAGAAACCTTGCCGGAACGCTTTGCCGGCAAGTGCTCTTGCGCCAATGTGGTGACCACATATGCCTCCATGTATCTCTGCCAACAGCTGTTGTCCATCTTCCCGGCAAATGCACTTCAATTTCACACCGTTGAGTCTTATTCTGTACAGTGTGCTGTCGACAAACTTGTACATACTTGACTGCCGGGCTACTCTTTCCGCTTCTTCTTGCTCTTCGGGAAGCTCTCCTGTCTGAAGGAAACGGACAATCTACTGCGCCCATGCCGGAGCTTGCGGCTCGACAACAAGGACTAAAGGCATATCTGTTGCTGCAGGAACATCCGCTTCCACGGCAAGAACCTGCGGCTCAGCCGGAGCTTGATGTTCCCCGGCAAGCTTGCCGGAGCAAAACTTGTCGGGAGCGTCTGCTTCAACGTAACAAACCGTAAGGCTTGCTGGAGCAGACTGCTCCTCAGCGCTCTTGGTGTTGATCTTGGGGACCTTCTTGGCGGCGGCTTCGGGAAGTTCTGCCGGAAAGTAGTCGCCAGAAATCAACTTCCTCTTCTTGATCTGTCCAGTTGACGGTGTCACGGATGGTTGAGTCAGCTTGAGCACTAAGATCCCTGGTTCCACAGGTATCTTTAGTGCGGCGCACTTTGACAGGCTATCAGCAACGTCATTCTGAGCTCTTGGAACATGTTCCATTTGTAAGCCGTCAAAGTGCTCTTCTAGCTTTCTCACCTCGTCGACATAGGCTTCCATCAACGGACTCTGGTAGTTTTTGTTCACTTGGCGGACGACAAGCTGCGAGTCACCCCTGACAATGAGCTTCTTGATCCCAAGGTCTATTGTGATCCTGAGACCGGCAAGCAAGCCTTCATACTCTGCAGTATTGTTCGTTGCTTGCTCCTTGGGAAAGTGCATCTGGACTAAGTACTTGAGGTGCTCTCCGGTGGGTGCGGTAAGCAGCACGCCAGCACCGACGCCTTGCAGCGAGAAGGCACCATCAAAGTACATCAGCCACTCCTTGTTTGCCTCCTTGACAGGGACGCTCGTTTCTAGGATTTCTTCATCTGGTGTTGGCGTCCACTCTGCTATGAACTCTGCCAATGCTCTTCTTTGGATAGTTGAAGTGCTCTCAAACTTGAGGCCAAAGCTTGACAGTTCCAGTGCCCACTCGACAATCCTGCCTGTTGCTTCTGGATTCTGCAGTATGCTCTTCAGCGGAAAGCGAGTGACAACTGTGATCTCATGTGCCTGGAAGTAATGGCGCAGCTTTCTCGAGGCCATGAGGAGGCCGAAAAGCAACTTCTGCACACCAGAGTACCTTGATCTAGCCCCCTGCAGGAGGGAACTGACAAAGTAAACTGGGCGCTGCACCATTTTCTTCTGCACCTCTTCGCGCACCTGCGCAGATCCATCCTCGCCGGGACAAGAGCTTGTCGGTGAAGCCCCCTGCTTGTCGCTGGATGTACTTGCCGCGGTTGCTGGCTCATCATCCGCCTCCCTCTCCGCTACTAACGCAGCACTAACCACTTGATTGGTTGCTGCTAGATACAGCAGCAACTTCTCTTGTGGCCTAGGTGCGACAAGTATTGGAGTGGAGGTCAGGTACCTCTTCAAGTCCTGCAGCGCAGCCTCTGCTTCCGGAGTCCATTTCATTGGACCTGCCTTTTTCAATATTTTGAAAAATGGTAGGGCGCGCTCAGCAGACTTAGAGATAAACCTGCTGAGAGCAGCCACGCAACCGGCAAGCCTTCGCACATCCTTGACGCGCTTTTGTGCTTCAATCTGCTCAATGGCCTTGATCTTGTCGGGATTGGCTTCAATTCCTCGCTGAGACACAAAGAACCCGAGAAGCTTGCCGGATGGAACTCCAAACACGCACTTCTCGGGGTTGAGCTTGAGGTTGATCTTGCGCAGATTTGCGAAGGTCTCATCTAAATCTTGAATCAGAGTAGCCTTGTCTTTGCTCTTGACCACTATATCATCCATGTATGCTTCCACATTTCTGTGTATCTGGGGCTCAAAAGCGACATGGACTACCCTTGCAAACGTTGAATCAGCATTCTTCAACCCAAAGGGCATCCGTATGAAACAGTATGTGCCACAAGGGGTGATGAAAGCGGTTTTCTCCTCATCCTCTTCTGCCATGAAGATCTGATGGTATCCTGAGTATGCATCAAGAAATTAAAGCAAATCACATCCGGCCGTGGAGTCAACAATCTGGTCAATGCGCGGCAAGGGAAATGGATCTTTAGGACAAGCTTTATTGACATCAGTGAAGTCTATACAAAGCCTCCATTTTCCGTTAGCCTTGCGCACGACTACAGGATTGGCCAACCACGTAGGATGGAGCACTCCTCTGACAAGGCCTGCTGCTTCCAACTTCTTGATTTCTTCCGCAATGAACTCTTGGTGCTCCACTGCTTGCTTCCTGACTTTCTGCTTGACGGGCCGCGCATGAGGACAAACGGCTAGGTGGTGCTCAATCACTTTCCTGGGAACACCAGGGATATCAGACGGTTGCCATGCAAATACGTCGACATTCGCCCGCAGGAAAGCAATGAGCGCGCTTTCCTATTTAGGGTCAAGAGTGGCACTGATGGTGAAGGTACCACCAGCGCCGTCCTCTTTGGCGGACACCTTCTTGGTCTCTGGTGGAGCTGCCATTGTCTTCTTACACTTGCCGGTGGAGCTCGATGGTGCGTCCTCGACGGTAGCGCAGCACTCTGAAGAGGTGCGCTTGCCGGAGTGGGCACCAGAGCTCTTGCCGGACTTGGTCTTCTTCTTCCCCCCGGGAGCTTCAGCGGCAAGTGACTTGCGATCGGCTGCGACTGTTGCTTCCCGGTAAATCTTGTTGGCGCAGATAAGGGCATCCTTCTTGTCACCAGGGACAGAGATGACACTTATCGGGCCTGGCATCTTGAGCACGTTGTAGGCATAATGAGGGCTGCCATGAACTTGGCGAGCGCAGGACGGCCGAGTATTCCATTGTAGGGTAATGGGAAATCGGCGACGTCAAAAGTGACCCTCTCAGTCCTGAAGTTCAACTCGCTGCCAAATGTGACCGACAACGTGATCTTTCCCTTCGGTTTGCTCCTTCCCGGGTTTATTCCTTGGAATGTGCCGGTCTCTTCGAGCTCGCTGTCAGGGATCTGGAGTTTCTGGAGGACAGCGGAGGATATCAGGTTCAAGCCGGCCCCGCCGTCAACTAGCACCTTCGTGACTTTGAGGTTGCGGATAGTTGGTGAAACCAACATCGGCAAGCACCCGACCGCAGTTATGTGATCAGGGTGATCCTCAATATCAAAGATGATATGCGTGCTGGACCATTTTAGAGGCCTGCGTGACTCCATGGATGGTTCCGCTGCATTAACTTCCCGCATCCACTGCTTGAGTTGGCGGTGTGAAGCATGCAGGGAAGCACCGCCGTCAACGCACAGGACCTCTGTGGCTTTTTGAAATTCCTGCTCATCGGCCTCATCATCATCCATATCTTCGTCATCATCGTCGTCTTCATCCTTGTCGCGGCCACGGGGAGGCCTATCTCCTTGCCACTGCTTGGCCTTGCCGCGACGTCCTCCCGGCCGGGGCGTTTCTTGCTGGCTCCTCCAGCACCTTCCTGGGCTTTCTCCTTGTCACGTCGCTTGTACTCAGCCTTCTGCTGCTCAACAAGCTGCTCAACCTTCTTACAACTCTGGAGGTCATGGCCCTTGGTGCGGTGGATCTTGCAGTATTGCTTGCCGGAGCTGTCTTGCTTGTCGGCGGCCGCCACAGCCTGGCCCTCCTTGCCGGAGTCACCAGCCTTAGCTTTCTTGGCGCCACCTCCGTTGCCGGACTGCTCGACAACTAGCACTTCTTTGCCTTTCTTCTTTCTGTTGTTTCGCCGTCGGCCTTTCCTTGCCGGGGCAGCATCCTCACTGTCCGATCCTCCTGCTCCTGTGTTCTCTCCGGGGAGCCTCCTCCCCTCTTCAGCACGTGCACACTTGTTGGCCAGGGCATAAAGCTCGCTGACGTCCCTGATCTTGCACATCGCCGTCTCCTCCCTCATCATGCGGTTTCGCACGTTCTGATGAAACGCGCTGATGACCGCGGCGGGGTGGACATCTGGGATGTTGTGCTGTACACGGCTGAATCTCTGAATGTACTTGCGCAGAGGCTCTCCTTCCTTCTGGGCAAGCAGATGAAGATCGCTTTCTTGGCCATGAGGCTTGTGGCCGCCTGTAAAGGCGCCGACAAACTGATGGCATAGATCTGCCCAAGAAGAAATGGAGTTGTCCGGCAAGTGCATGAGCCAGGATCTGACGTTAGGCTTGAGCACCAGCGAGAAGTAGTTGGCAAGGATCTTGTCGTCTCGTCCCCCGGCAGCCTGCACCGCGATGGTGTAGATGCTGAGGAACTCCGACGGATGCGACTTGTCGTCGTACTTCTCCGGTACATCTGGCTTGAAATTCTTCTTGCTGGGCCACTAGACTTGTTGCAGCTCACGGGTGAACGCAGGGCAACCTACCGCGTACAGCAAGTCGCCTGGTTCCCCTGGCGCATGCATGTCGACAGGAGGCTCAGCGCGCTGGTCAGATTGACGCCGCGCTTCTCTTCGGCGCTCGATGCGGGTACGAGCGTCCTCTTGCTGTCGTTCGTGGAGAACTTGGCGCTGATTGCGGCGAGCGCGCGGATCTGATGACGCGGTGGAGTCGCTGTCGAGGTGGACCCGGCGAGTCGGCGATCTTGGCCTTCGTGGTGGAGAATGCATGGAAGTCGCACCCCCATCGGTCTTGTCGCCATCGGCTCGCGTCCGGCAGTCTTGCCGCGGTAGCGAAGTGCTTGGTTGCCGCGCGCTATCGCCGTTGACGAAGCCGATGAGACTCTGAATGGTGGCCCTCCACTCGTCGGTCTTGTCCGCCGTTGGAGGGTAATCTAGAAGCAGTTGGGCTTGCACCAAGGCTTCTGCTGGAGTTGTGGGCGGTAGCGGCGAACGGTGCGAGGAGCGGGATATGCTCGGACTTCTAACTATGTTAGAAGGAGCAGTATCCCGTCCAGGCGACCGCACTTCGCTGGGGCCAGCATGCTGGCATGCATGCTAGTCTTGAACTCCGCGAGATCCACTAGCTTGATCTTGGCCCAGCGGACGTAAGGCGCTGCGAATGCCATGACGCTGCTGGTCCCGCGCCTCCTGAGACGGGCGCGGTGCGCGTACGGACGCCGAGGTCTGTGCTGCCTTGTCCTTGGACTTGGCCGCACTGTGAGCACCCTCGTCTACGCCCGTTCTTCCGCCGGCGTCCACTCCACCATCCGCTTGCTCTGGCGGCGGTGGAATCGACGCGGACGGAACTGCTGCCTCCGAAGCCTTCTTCTTCGGTGGCATGTCGATCAAGATGATGAAGATTTAGCTCGTGTGCACGTCGGATCGGGTTCACACGATCTCGACGCCCACTACCTGGCGCGCCAAAGATGTCGGGGAAACTGATCCACGAACACCTATGGGGACCGGCGGACCGAGCCCCTTTCGGTTCGGAGGGGGGCGGAGGTCGCACGAAGAGCGGATCGAGGCAATGCACACGAGCAGTTTACCCAGCTTCGGAGCTCTCCGGAGAGATAACACTCCTACTGCTGCTTGTTTGATCGTATTCAGTTCTTGCTCAGGAGTGATGAGCGCTACCAGACCGAGCGTGAGAGTGTTCTTGGTGTTTCGAATGAGCCGAAACTCCCCTACGTTGCGCATGGGCCTCCTTTTATATGCTCAAGGGGTCACCGACAGGTGGCAACGCAGATAGAAAGGGTAAAAATGGAAAAAGAATGTGGTAGGTACAACTACCTCTACTGTAGACACAGTGTATCATACCTAACCCTGACGCCAGGGGACAAGGGCATTAAATGCCCGTCTATGTCGTCTAAACAGTGCGAGAAGAGACCGTCAGGGGCGCCACCGATCGCCACGATGGCCTTCTTGTCAGCGCCGCTTGCCACCGCGCACCGCTGGCTGCACAGCCTTCCGCCACGCGTGCCTGGAAGGGTCCCAGGACGACACGTTAGTGGATGTGCTGGAGCTTGGGCGCGGAGCGACCGCTTGCCGCGGCAAGTATCTTGCCGCGGGCGCTACCTTGTCGGCCTCGGGAGCTTGCCGCTCATCGTGCCTTGCCGGGACGCGTGGCGCATCGCGGCAGGCGTTCTTGAGATGCCTTGGTTGGCCTTCCCGGCAAGCTCCTCTTGCCGGGGCCTTGTCTTCTCGGGTTGAATACTTTGTTCTTAAATGGCTTCCCGGCAAGCTCCTCTTGCCGGGGTCTTGTCTCTTTAAGGGGTCACGGATGATCTTGGCGGTGACCCGGCGAGCCTTGCCGCGGGGTGCTGCAACTGCCCGTGCACAAGTTCGGGATACTAGGGTACCCCTATCCTAGAACCTCCGGTTTTTCTGCAAAAATCGAACAGAAAGGCGGTTTTGTCTTCTTCAGCTTTACTTTGTTTTTCCACTCAATTTATTTCACTGATTTATGTATGGAACTAAATTTTTATAAAGACCTTGAAGGGGGCATAGATAAAACAGATCCTGGGCCGTTCCAATGTTAAACATCATTGTACATGAACTATCAGGTGTACCAGATACAAATAGATTTTCAAGTTCTAGGAGATTAATCCACACCCTCAGCAGCCTTGCATCATAGAATCTTAGTTGCGACAGTATCTTCATACCAAGTCTTGAACATCATTCACTTCTTCGAGGTGTCAATCCACTTTTGGTGCCTTGATCCTTGTCAAAGTTCCATTAACTACAATATATCATAAAAAAAGTTTAGTCTGGAATCTAAACTAGACTACCAGATTGAGATGTTAGTGCAGCTGAAAACCTTATACCTGATATATAAACAGAAAGCTACACCCCTGTAAGAAGCATGTAATGCTAGCACAATGAAACATGAACTTTACATAAAAGGCAACATTTCACACATGCACAATAACATGCAAAGACTGTCATCATGGCAAAGAGCAAACAACGGATACTTTTTAGAGCAATTGCAATTGAATATGGAACATGGCAAACTCTGCAATAGCATTGACAAAAAAATAACAGAGTAGATGTTGGATGACAACCACTTTTATGTAGCTACTTGTATAGACATCAACAGATGAGTATTGACCACTGAGGCAACATGAAAATAGAGTAGAAACATCTTGTACAATGTGTCAGGCATATCTTGGCAATTTCAGAACTTTATATCTAGCTGAATCATATTCAAAAATCTATTGCCATACCACATTTGAAGCGTCAGCCAACAACCCCAAGGCTATTTACAGTGCTTCTAGTGCTTCTGTTTTTGCTATTTGAGTTTCCCCTTAATGAGTAATGAACAACTAAGTCGGTGTTCATGTTAAAAAACAACTATTACCAGTATTTACCTTTAAAGGAAGAAAACACATTGATGCATGACCATCAATTTTATTTAACCATTGGAAACTCATAAAGAAATAGCAACAGGAAGATATGCATACAAGTGCTTAAATAATCCAACTTAATCATTATAACATGACCATGATAATGAACTGGCTCATTTAACACCGACAATTGACATTATTTCATAACTCTTGTAAGACATGATTGCTGAAAAGAGGAACTCTCTTATATGTAGTAAAAGCTACCTTGTGCAAGTACACTATTTAGATAGTTCCATATATGTTAAAAGTGGCATTGCTATCCCAAGTATAGATGTCAGAATGATAAAAATATACTTATATAAATTTAGAAACCAAATGGCTGACATATGGCACCAGACACAAGTTGAAGATATGGTCAATCCACGGCATAAGTTTTTTGAAAAATGAAAGCATTTTCAACATTATCTACTATCAATTAACAATAACTATAAGCAAAACAGCATTGAATAAACGGTCTTCTACGGAATGATGATGAGAATCCACAAAACAAGTCCAAACAGCAAACAGTTCCTTCCAAGACCCAAACAAGACTATTACTAGTTTTCATATGCAGAATTACATGGCCATTTTCTGTGTGTATATGACTATCTGATGGGCGAGGCAGTGCCCCGTTTAAACTATGGGGCCCGTTGATCCAAAAAAGTTACCATTCCATTGAAGCGAAATTCCATATAAAAACCTACAGAGCAATGCAGCTTCAAAGAAAATAAAGCACTTGACCACACAGTTGTGCAGCCCTGGCCCCTGGCACCACCACTGGTCCAAAGAAAGGGACAGTGGTAGACAATATCTTCTTGCCGCTTGGCAACCACTTCATCCTAAAAGGATAAAACATCCAAAACTGTTCTAAATTCATCTCTTGAACAAAATGACTAAAAGTCCCAAAGCAACTAATGGCACATGGTTCTAATCTTACAAAGCACTGGACTAAGGAGGAGTTCATTTTTTCCACAATCACATCCGTACAAATGTTTCAGTGTAGCTCAGAATGAGGAGTTTGGGAGTAGAACCCTCACCTGATATTGTGGTCGTGGCGGATGCTTTCGGAAGTGTTGACAAAGTTCCCGTCCTTGATAGCATTCGAACCATGGTCGGCCAGTTGTTGCGCCTGATTTACTGTTTTCTCCTCCTCTCCACCCTCCTCACCACCTGCCTCCTCACCAGGCTTGGACAGCAACAGATTTTGGTGGTTGCCTCGGGGCACAGGAGTGTAGAAGGTGACAACTGGAACCACATTAAGGAAGCTACGATGATCGCACACCTTCCTCACCTGCTCAGATTGTAGCTCAATTGCAAAGAGTCCGGCCATTGTACTAACAAAAATGACATTTGCTCCCTCGGCAAAGCCCACCACTAGCACTCTATAACCTTCATCCAAGCGGACACTAGTTGGGAGCAAATTGGGCAGGTCAATGACTCGGCTCAGCACCCATCGTGCCTCAGCGCCACCACTCGCCTCTTTTGTCCACAATTTGAGATGTGGATGCAAGTCTTGGATTACACCCAGCCCACCGTCCTCTGTGAGCACGAGATTATACAGGCCACAGTGCTTGTCTGGTGCGCTGAACAGAGTCAGGGAGTGTGTGGACAAGTCATACTCCAGGATCGTTCCACTCTCCCCCATGTTGTAGGAGACGAAGTAGAGCAGAGAGCTGCCGACGAGAATGCAGGAATGTTGTATGCATCCCATTAACTCGCCCTGCGTCAAGGTCGGCTCGCCCCAGGCACCGGTCTCCGACGAGTAGACGCACGCCGACGTGCCATGCCCGCCGGGGAAGACGAAAAGCACGCGGAAAGGGCCCCCGAGGCAGTCGCGGTGGTCGCACCCATCCGCCGCGCAGAGCACGGCCGCAGTCAAGTAGCCGCGCTCCAACGCCGCGGGCACAGGCACGAGGTGCTGGGCGCCCGTGATTGTCTCCCACACCAGGAGTTCCTCGGCGTCCTGACCCTTGGGGAAGAAGAGGGCGCGACCGTGGCGGCAGTCGCGGGCCAGCCAGGACCGGCCGTCCGGGGCGGAGAGGGAGAAGGGCGAGGCCGTGGTGGGGATGAAGCAGGGGGCGCGGTCGCTGTCCTGGTCGTGGAGGAGGCCGAGCACCGGGGGTGCCCCGTGCAGCTCGTGCAGGCGGCGGCGGAAGCCGGGGCGGGAGACGGCGCCGCTCCAGGCCTTGGAGACGAGGGAGGACCGGAGGAGGCAGGCGGGGTCGTCGGTCGGGAGGCGGAGGAGGATCTCCTCGACGAGCTCGTCCGGGAGCGCCGGCGACGGCGGCGGCGGCGGCGCCATGGCGGTCGCTAGGTCTGGGTTGGGTGCGTGCGGTGGAGGGGAATGGTTCGGCTCAACTGTTCAGGTCGATGAGATTGGACTCTGCAACTGGCGTCGGTGTTGTAAAGCATCATTAGTGGTGCTGGCGGTGGTATAGCTGCAAAGTAGCATTCATGGAGGCACGGACGACATGGACGGTGGCCGGCATCGCCCTCTGGCTTTTTGCAGCATCAATGCAAATGTATGCAAGCGATTAACAGACACTGGCCGGCGTCATATGCCTCAGTGGAGGTGCGCTCCTTGGGTCGCATCATCCGCTGTTGTGAGGTTGTCGATGTCGGTGTCGCGGTTGAGGCGTCGGTGTTGTTGTCGTGCGGTTCGCAACATCCTCGTTCTTGCAGAAGGTTGTGTTGTTCGCGTCGCTAGGCTTGTTGGGTGTAGATCCAAAGAGAAGAAAGTAAAATACACCACACTTTGATCGAACGACTCGTCAGGCGGCTGATCTTTCTCTAAGATCACCCGCCTGATGCCTAGCAACCGTCATGACGTATTTGATTTGGTTACCTTTGATTATGGCATCTTCTGGGCTAGTGCGGTTGTGTTTCACCGCCAACTTAATACACTTTGGGAAGTGATGGTTGTATATGGCCGGCTGATCATTCTCTTTCTCCCTTATTCCATGATGAACTCTCTAATAAGGTGGAATCCTATACCCTTCCCCTGTTAATTGGTGGTGACATCAATCTGTTGCTGTACCCTTCTGATAAAAACACTAATAACCTCTCCTGGACTTTGGCTGATGCTTTCAATGACTTCATTAGCGATTGCGCTCGTCGTGAAATGCCTAGGGTGGGCTCTAGGTTTACTTGAACTAATCATCAGGTTTCTCCTATTCGTTCTGTCCTGGACCGCGTTCTGATCTTCTCGAGTTGGGACTCCCTCTTTCCCCTTGCGTTCCTCAAATCTAAGGCTATAGTTGGCTCGGATCATGCTCCACTCATTCTTGATGTGGGGCTGCGCGGAGTGTCTTCCCCCCTAGGTTCCAATTTGACGCTTCCTGTCTCCTTACCGACGGCTTCCGTGATCTCCTTGGTTCTAGAATCGCCGCTCTCCTCTCGACTGGTCATCGCTCTTTCGGTCCCATGGACGATTGGCATTTTTGCTCATACTCTCTGCGCAAGTTTCTGCGAGGCTGGTCTCATAATCACGTGGTTCAAGAACATAGAGATAAAGCGCTTCTCACTTCTCAGATTGAGGCCTTAGACGCTCGGGCTGATTCTTCTGGCATGTCTGACTCCGATTGGTCCTTACGTTTTTCACTTGAGAAATCTCTGGTGCAGTTGCACCGTCTCGCCGAGGCTTACTGGCGTCAAAGGGGCACGATCAACTGGATGCTTAAAGGAGAATCCCTTACTGCTTATCATTTTGCCATCGCTATTGGTAGGCGTTGTAGGTGCCTGATTGATAGTTTACTGATTGATGGGGTCAGGGTGTCGGATCAAGCTATCATCATGAATCATATAGTCCAATTTTTCTCCTCCCTCCTCTCTGCTAAACCTGATCAGGGCTTCAGGTTAGCCCCTGCCTTCTAGGCTCAAGGGGATAGTGTTTCCCTGGAGGAAAACCTCGACCTTATGGTTCCTTTCTATGAAGAGGAGATCTTCTCTTCCATCAGCAAAGCTAACCCTAATTCTGCTTCTGGCCCGGACGGTTTTTCGATTCCTTTCTTCAAATCTTTCTGGCCCCAACTTAAGCATCTTATCTGCGCGGTCATCCAAGGGTTCTGTTTGGGGACGGTAGATATTTCTAGGCTCAATTATGTGGTTATCTCCCTCATTCATAAGATCAAGGGCCCGGAGCTTATTTCTCAGTTTAGGCCTATTGTGTTTATCAATAATTTTGCCGAATTCCCTGCCAAATGTTTGGCCACTCGTCTCACTCCTGTGGCTCATCGTACCCTATCCACTACAAAAAAAAGACACATCCGTGACATTTTGGGCCGAACGAAAAAAAATTATGTCATACATATGACACTTCTATGATGATAATTGTGACAAAACCCGGTATCATCATAGATGTGGTGGGCTCCTATTTCTATGACAAAAAATCATGACAGAAAATGGGCTTTCCGTCCTGGGCGGGCCGGAGACGCAGCTGCATGACATTCTTTGGGCCGTCCATGACGGAAAAAACCGTGGTAGAAGCGAGGGGGAGGAAAATTTTGGGGAGTTGCCGGTTACGGTGGGAGGTCGGGGGCCGAGCGATGCGCGTTTCTCTCGTACACGTACGCGCGTGTGTGCGAGGCGTTGGCTCTAACTGAACCCGAGCGAGGCATTGGGCTCTAACTGAACCCGAGCAATTGCACTACAGGCTACGCGTTACTGAACCCGAGCGATCGATCGATGGCTGTTAACTGAACCCGATCCAACGATTCCTTCACTACTGCTGCTAACTGAAGCCGATCGATGC
>NC_041381.1:28401368-28434069 GCF_002162155.2 Triticum dicoccoides | reverse complement strand
GTAGCGCTCCAACACAAGTCTGTTTCGTCCGTTTTGCGGTACGCCACACCCCTCCCGATCAACAGGACCCCCGTTTCGACCGTAGGAGGTCCATTTCGTCCGTTTTGCGGTACGCCACAACCCTCCCGATCAACAGGACCCCCGTTTCCACCGTAGGAGGTCTGTTTCCTCCGTGTTGCGGTACGCCACACCCCTCCTGATCAACAAGACCCCATTCCGAACGTAGGAGGTCCAATTCCTCCGTTTTGCGGTACGCCAGGCCTCGTTTCCATCGCCTGTTCCGTCCATGCCCTCCCGATGAACACGACCACGCATTTCGTTCCGACCCAGCCGGTTGGCTCCCACGCGTTCCGTTGCCTCCCGATGAACACGACGCATTCCGTTGCCTCCCCATGAACACGATGCATTCCATTGCCTCCCCATGAACACGATGCATTCCATTGCCTCCCCATGAACACGATGCATTCCATTGCCTCCCCATGAACACGACGACGATGCTGTTTCTCCGTTCCGACCCAGCCATGTACACGAGCCCTCGCCATACGTATGCGCGAGTAGGCGTTCGAGACCCCGCCCATATGTACACATACGTGGCTGTATTTTCTTTCTTGCACCCTGGCCGCTGTACATACATGTACATGCTACGTGTGCGCCTCTACTACGACACGTGCGCGCCTCTACATCCACCAGTATATATGTATGTACACGTTCGCAACCAGAATGACAACGCTACGTACGTTTCGACTAGGTGGGTCCCGACTGTTAGGTACTTCCTTGCGTGCGAAGATGTAGCTGGTGGGTCCCAGCAGTCAGGGGGGCGAATCTTTTTTTTTGCCCGGACGCACTTCCTTGCGTGCGAAGATGTAGCCGGTGGGTCCCACTAGTCAGGGGGCGAATCGTTTTTTTGCCCGGACGCACTTCCTTGCGTGCGAAGGTGTAGCTGGTGGGTCCCAGCAGTCAGGGGGGCGAATCGTTTTTTGCCCAGACGCACTTCCTTGCGTGCGAAGATGAAGCTGGTGGGTCCCAGCAGTCAGGGGGAAATGTTTTTCCCGCGAAACACAGTGGCCCATCCGGTGGATCCCAGCTGTCAGGTGGAGGATCATTATTTTCCGCGTAATAAGGAGGCACTTGCTTGCTGCGGCCGTGGACCCAGCTGTTAGCCTCTCCACGTACAGTCCACGTCCGATGGAAGTCATTCCTTGACCATGTTGACCAGGCCGCGCCGAGAGCACCACGGCGGTGGACGACGGTGAGGCCTAGGAAGGGGACGACGCGGAGCCGGGGAAGACGCGGCAATGGAAGCCCGCGCGGAGAGGAGTACGAGGGTTCACTAGTTCGGCTGCGGTGTGAGGCTGCCGTCGCCGCAGGGCCTGGCCAGCGATGGGAATAGTAGGGGTAGTGAGGCCTCCGCGGTAGCACAACCGGCCATGGGAGGCAAGAGCATGTGACACGACCGGTGCTGCTTTTGGCGGCTGGAGCAAGAAGACCAGAGGTTGAAGAAGCACTACGGCTGTTGGATGGACATCGTACGGTCACCGGAGCTAGAATCGTTCATATTGACTAAGTTGACAAAGCCCTCCGTCCCCGTCAACTTAGTTGGCCCACAAGTCATCCTCCCACTATGGTGGGTCCCAACTAGCAGGAGGGTATTCATTTTTTTGTGCGTAATAAGGAGGCACTTCCTTGCGTGCGAAGATATAGCTGGTGGGTCCGACATGTCAGCGGGGGGGGGGGAACGTTTTTTTCACGAAATACAGAGGCCCTTTCGGTGGGTCCCAGCTATCAGGTGGAGGAATCATTATTTTGCGCGTACAGTCCACGATCGATGGATGTCGTTCGTTGACCACGTTGACCAGGGCGCGCCGAGAGCACCATGGCGGTGGACAACGGCGAGGCCTAGGAAGGGAACGACACGGAGCCGGGGAAGACTCGGCAATGGTTGCCCACGCGGTGGGGAGTAAGAGGGTTTACTGGTCCGGCTGCCGCCGCCAGAAAATAACAAGAGGTGTGGGTGAGTAGAGGAATGGCTGTCCAGCAATGAAGTAGGGTGGGTGGTGCGGCCTGTGCGGCAGCACAGCCGGCCACGGGAGGCGGGAGCAGGCAGTCCCACCGAAGGTGGTTTGGGTGGTTGGAGCAAGAAGATCTGAAAAGTGCGTTATATCGACTAGAGGGGGGGGGGGTGAATAGGCCATTTTTATGAATTCTTCACTTAGGAATTTGCTGGTGAAGAAATTCCTAAATGAAGAACTACTTGCAGCGAAATAAGTACTCAGAAGTAAACATAGCAGAACACAAGCATAGTCATCATGATGAAATGAAGACAAGCACAGAGTACAGAAAGCGTAAGCACAGGATAACACAGGATGAAGACGGACAGACTGAAGAAATTGAACTGAGGAAATTGAGAAAGTCTTCAGTCAAAATCTTCAAATAGATATGAACATGCACACAACAACAGACATGAGGAAATGAAAGAGTTGAGGAAATAGAACCAGTAAGCTCGGTGAAGACAATGATTTGGTAGACCAGTTCCAACTGCTATCTCAGTTGTACATCTGGTTGGAGCAGCTGAGTATTTAAACTCGAGGACACCCAGTCCCGGACACACAGTCCTCACCGTATTCTCCTTGAGCTAAGGTCACACAGACCTCGCCCAATCACTCGTGGTAAGTCTTCAGGTGACTTCCGAACCTTCACAAACTCGGTCACTCGGCGATCCACAATTCCTCTTGGATGCTCTAGACCTTGACGCCTAACCGTCTAGAAGAAGCATAGTCTTCAAAGGAAACAAGCGTCGGATCCACGCAAGATCAATCTCTTCAGTGATGCTCAATCACTTTGGATTTGTAGGTGTTGGGTTTGGGTTTTCCTCACTTGATGATTTTCGCTGAAAGTCTTCAGAGGATGGGATGCTGTCAAATGACAAGTGTCAGTTTCTCTCGGAGCAGCCAAGCAGCTAGTGGTTGAAGGGGGCGGCTATTTATAGCCTAGGGAGCAGCCCGACATGATAAGATAGAAATGCCCTTGTCTGATATGACCGTTAGGTGGGTAGATATTTTGGAACAGCTGGCGCATAGCATAGCAACGGTCGGAATTTTGACTATCAAAAACCTCAGGGCTATCGTGTTCCTCATTGTGTAGGCAATTCGCACTGGCGAATTCCTAACTCCTCAGTCAGAACAAATTCCTCAGAGACCAGAAGAACTTCGTCTCTGTCACTGAAGAATATGACTGAACTGTATGAGATTTCCAATGGCTTCACTCAAAGGGATTGGTAGGTGTAGGATTTGAGTTGAGCATCACATGGAAATTTTTCCTTAGTATTTCCTCGACCCCCTTTAATAGTACGATGTTTCCTATGACTCAAGAAAGAGAAAATGAAACTACGAAAACAAAAGTCTTCACGCTTCATGTTCCTCGAATGATTGCCAACTCTTCAAGGTCACACCAATTTCTTCACTTCCCAAATCTTCAGAAAGTCTTCAGAAATCCAAAGTCTTCAGTTGAAGAACTTCATTTTTAGGGGTTGACTTTCACTGTAAATATCAAACTCCTCATAGACTTATAGACCTATGTACACTCACAAACGCATCAGTCTCTTAACCTATAAGTCTTCAATACACCAAAATCACTAAGGGGCACTAGATGCACTTACAATCTCCCCCTTTTTGGTGATTGATGACAATATAGGTTAAGTTTTCAACGGGGATAAACATGTGAAGTGTAAATACTGATATTGAGGAATTCGATTGCAAGATATAGAAGAACTCCCCCTGAAGATGTGCATAGTGAGGAATTTGCTTTTGAAGCAATGCACACTTGAAGAGTATAATCATGGAGATCTCCCCCTATATCTTGTAATTCATACACGCATTTGATATATAATATGAAGAATTTGAAATGCATGATGAAATATGGTGACTAATGTAATTTAGCATGCATGTATTGACATTAATGAGGAATAAGCATGCAGAAGAACACAGCAAAAGTATCAAGCCACCATAGAGTTTAAGATTACAACTCGATCCAGCAAAGTCATCAGAAGAACGACAGTTGTAACTTAGCAAAAAAACGTCCATATAGGATAGACCCGCTTGAAGACTAACTCAAATTTCTCCCCCTTTGTCATCGAATGACCAAAAGGGTTGAAACTGAGGACTAATGCCCCTGAAGAATATCATGATGATGGAGGAGCGCCAGCGTTGTCAGGTTCTTGAGTCGTTGTAGGGCCTGCTGCAGTGTCGTCCAAGTCTTCATGCTCTTCCGTGGCGCGTGATGAAGAGTAGGAGCTAGCCACCAAGGAAGGAACCTTGACCTTCTTGTATTTCTTTGGTGGAGGAGCAGACCAGTCAAAGTCCTCCTTGAAGCCCATTTGCTTCAGATCTTCTTCACCATATAGATGTGACAGGATAGCCCAGGTGCGATCAAACACTTCATGGAGGTAGTAATGGTTTTTTATTCACTACATTATGTGTAGAAGTCATGTTGTGAAGAATGGAACCAAACTGACGCTTAACCCACTTGTGGTTTCGATCCACCTTCTGGTGAAGACTTATCAGCAGTTCACGGTCAGTCATCACACGAGGAGTGGTAGCTTGAGGACTTGACTTGGTAGCATTGGCAGCAGAATCATGAGTGGCAGAGTCATCATTGGTGGAGTAAGATGCAGCTTATCAGAACTGACCATCCAATGGACGAATGCCTTCATCGATAACGGCTGATGACTTTCCTTTCTCATCAGATGAGGAAATTGTCCGCTTGAGGACTTCAATCGGGGGCAAGTAGCTGAGGTGATTCTGAAAATCAGCCTTGTAGTTGAGTGAAGACCTTGTTCTGAGGAATCTCATGATCCACGGCGCGTAAGGCTTCAACTCAAATGGTGAAGGTGCAACATTCGCCAGAGTCCTCATGAAGAAATCATGATAGTTTATGGGGATGCCATGCATGATGTTGAAAATCAAATTCTTCATCATTCCGATAATTTCTTCATCGGATGAGTCATGGCCTTTGATGGGACTCATGGTCTTCGTCAGAATGCGGTAGATGGTTCTTGGCACGTAGAGCAATTCCTTCACGAGGAATTTGGTCCTTGGAGCTTGACCCGGCTTCAGCGGCTTCATGAGCACTTGCATATAGTGAGCAGTGAGTTTAGGCTCATCATACAGACAACGAGCACCGTCAGGTGGAGGACTGATTGGCAAGGCACGAAGCAATTCAGAGGCCGGTGCCTTGTAATGAGTGTTTTCAGTCATCCAGTCCAACACCCACGAGTTGACGTCAGCAGCGTCACCTGTGATATGCAGAGTTGCGTAGAACTGAAGAATAAGCTCTTCATTCCAGTCAACTATGTCATAGCAGAAGTTGAGCAAGCCTGCATCATGAAGCATGCTGAGGACTTGAGAGAAGCAAGTCATGGATTCCATGTCCATGTGAGGAATGTGCTCATGGTCGAATACTTTGTCCTTGTTGAAGAGCACTGAGGAATAGAAGTTGACCTGGCTGGCAGTCCAGAAAGGCTTCCTTCTAAGATGAGCATTGTCATAGGCGTTGAATTCAGTGAAGAACATGTGCTCGCCGAAGAAATCATCAGCCTTGAATTTTTGCTTCTTTGAAATGGGATCCTTTGGTTCGGGCTGACGAGTGCCAGTCAATTGCAGCACCACCTCAGGAATCGCAATCTCAGGTTCCTAAGGCTGAGGAATTTCAGGCTCTTCTGCAGTTTCAGCCTGGTTCTTCATTTCCTCATTTACATTTTCTTCAGCACTAGTGGCTGAAATTTCTTCATGAACACTTGGGGTTGCATGAGGTTCTTCAGATCCCATTTGCACTTCAGTGGCAGCAAGGGACTGAGGAATTGCTTGGAGTGGAGTGAACATTGGTGAGTTGGGGTGCTGACTGTCCCAAAATTCATCGTTGAGCACAGGAGTGGTACAACCAATGTCCACATCCTCATCTTCAATTTCTTCAACACCTGCCTCTTCAGCAGTGAACTGATGCATAGGTGAAGAAATGACCGGAGTTGAAGGGATCTCATCCACTTCAATTTCTTCGTCCAACTGCTCTGTCGAAGCAGCAGAAGGAGTTTCTTCATCTGATTCATTGGGAATCACATAATCTTCACCAAAAGGAACAAGGTCCTTTGATGGCATGGAGGCGACTGGAATGGCATCAATTGGATTGTCAATTGAGCTAGTCAGTGGCTTCATCTTCTTCGGAGCTGAAGAATATGATGAAGTTGATGCCTTCCTTTTCTTCACAGCTGCACGCTCTGCAGCCTTGGTATTCTTCGCATCTGATGCAGATGGAAGGATCGGAGTTGGTGTAGGCGCAGGAGGTGCAGAGGACTTTGGTTCATTTTCCTCAGGCACAACTGATGCAGTTGCCTTTACTTTTTCACTTTCTTCAGGCGCACCACTAGTGGATGCCCTGGCAATATCTTCAGCAGCTGGAATGGAGTCATCAGCCCTGGCACTCTCATTTTCTTCAGCAGCCTGATTGTCATCAGCGGTGCTGGCATGTTCTTCAGTAGGCTGAGCAGATGCTTCAGCCTGAGTAACATCAACGTGCACAGGAGGAGCAGCACTTGAAGTGAATTTCCTCGTCAGATTGATGAATCGCACCTTGGCGCCCTTCCAATCAGCATGGTAGCGATCAAATTCATCACTCAGTTGTTTGATTTCAACTTGCAAGGCAAGGAGCTGATCAGGAGTGAGAGTGAGGACATTGTCCTTGAGGTAGCGTTGTTTCTTGTACTGCGCTTTCTTCAAACTTTTGCCTTGTTCAAATTTCCATTTTTCTTCTTCAATGAATGCAGTCAACACATGACTCTGACCAGGAGTGAGGTTCATCTCCGACAAAGGCGTGTTAGGGTCCTTGTGCCACAGGTCAATGTAGTCGAGGATCAACTTTGGATCCAACATTAGCGGCATATTACTGCCTTTGGCTCTAGCGGCCCTAGCTTGCCTATCTCTGATGATTTCGGCAAGTTTTTCATCAGCCTCATCATCATCAGAGGGCACTTGGAAGGCGCCCTGCTTCTTGTGAGGACTTGGTCGAACGCCTCGACCAGCAGTGGCCTTTTTCTTCAGCAGAGAGGGATCAACTAAGGAATTTCGAGCATCTGAGGAGCTTGCAGATGATCCTGAGGCAATTGATAAGCCTTGAGTCCTTTGGCATGAGGCGAGATGCACAGGTGCCGAGGATTTGGTCGGAGCAACTGAAGACTTTGACGGAGGAGCTGAGGACTTTGAAGGGGCAGTATGAGGAATTTGCCGTGAGGGCCTTGAAGAATCTGGCCTTGAGGGCATAGCAGAGGAGCTTGGCCATGAGGGCATTGAAGGTGAAGCACTGGACTTATGCGCATGCTTCTAATGCATTGCCTTCTTTGGCTGACTAGCAGAGGCCTCAGCAGAGGCATCAGTAGCAACAGAGTCTGTGTTGAATTTCTTCACTGCTTCCTTTGCTTGCTTGGCCAATTTGGCCTGGTGCTTTGCCCATTCATCAGCATAGTCCTCACCGCTCTTGAGGCTGGTGGGATCTACCAATTGGCCTGGTGCCAATGGAGGTCTTGATCATGGAGGGTTGAGCGCGAATTTCTTCATATACTTGGGAGTAACATACCTGTACTCCCTCCATTCTCGTGCCCATCTCCTCTCTATCCTTTGTATGCGCACCTTGCGCTGATTCTTGTCCTCCTTGCCAAACTTGGCTTCATTAGGAGTGCAGTATCCAGCATAAATGTCCTCAGGTATTTCAAACACAGTATTGACCCCAGGCCTCTTTCGTCCCTTCTGTGGCTTCTTGTCAGCCATTTTCTTCAGCTGAGGAATATGAACAACTGAAGTTTCTGAAGAGGTGTGTAACTTTTCTTCGAGGAATGCTGCAAATCAGTTAAGTTGATGAGAACCTAGTGATTCAGCAGCGGACATTTGTACCTGTGAACAGAGTATAGTTGTGAGGAATTTGGAGAGGTCATATGCGTTCTCAGAAGGTTTTTCAAAAATGAATAGGTTCTGAGGAATTTGACCAGATGAGTCTTGAGGAATTTCACTAAGCATTCTTTGTCTTAGGTTCCAGATTTGTATAGATTGAAAATCCACACAATTGAGGAATTTTGAAGAAAATCATTGCTTAGAGAAACGAATCAAGAGCAGATGACATGTGAGGTGTTCATGTGTGTGAAGATTCGAAGAATAAACACCTTTGAAGATTTTCAAGAAAACTTGAGAATCAAAGAGGGCAGTAAAAGTAGCTTTTAATTACCCGAAGTGAAGAATGCGACGAACTGGAAAGAGTAGATGTGAAGTTTGTCGGGTCAGATCTTCCACGCCCTAACTCGGCAGAGGAAGACGGCTACAGCGGCGGCGGAGTGAAGAAATCCGCAGCCGGTGCGAGTACGACGGCGACGAGGTCATGCAGTGAAGCTCTTCCTCACCGGCGACGATGAAGTAGCGGCGGCGCTAGGGTTTCGGGAAGCTCGAGCGGGAGAGAGCGCGAGCGAGGTGAAAGTGAAGTGAGGAAGAGACAATGGTATTTATAGAGGGAGTGAAAAACTGTTCACCCGAGGAAATAGGATGAACGTGCCACTGGCCCTTCTCATTCGCGTGACATGTGTCACCCACGTACTGAGAGGTGACGATCTTGTAGCATCATGGGTGAATAGGTAAATATTGTCATGAGAAGCGGAACAGTTTGAGCGGCAAAGCCGAAAATTCTGATTAGATAAGTTAAAAGTTCCGTTTGCAATTTCTTCAGCTGTCAAGGACACAGTGAAGATTTTGAACGAGTTTCAATTAGAACGCACATGAGGAATTTGTGAATAGACTGGGTTGAGTTTAGCATAGAGGGGGAAGGGTCCGATCACATTCACTTAGCAGAAGAAATCAACTTGAAGAATTAGCAATAAGTGAATGCTGTAGAGGACATAAAACTCATATATGTATATATTCAAATGAAGAACAACACCGGAAAGAGTGAAAACAATGCAAATTTGAAGAATTTGAAATACTGAGGAATTTCAAAAATGAAAAAAAACTCAAATTGAAGATTTTCAACTTTGGGTGGTGGCGTAACCCACCGTATAAGAAAGTTGATTTCAGACACCGCGTACAATTTTCGTAGGGCTCTGAGAAGCAATTTCTTCATTAATTTCTTCACACTTAGAGGGTTAGTCTTCATTGATTGAAGAAAAATGTTACTTTGTGTGTTGCGCATCTAAGTCATTAAGTCAGCATAAGTGTTAGGATGTGTGTCCATTTCAGAGAACATTCAAAGATTCTAGGATATTTAGCTCACACCGCAACTTGCTAAATCTCTTCTCATCCAAGGGCTTAGTGAAGATATCGGCTAGTTGATCTTCAGTGCTGACGTGGTCGATGGAGATGTCGCCCTTCAACACATGATCATGAAGAAAATGATGACGAATCTGGATGTGCTTGGTCTTCGAGTGCTGAACTGGGTTATGAGCAATCTTGATAGCACTCTCATTGTCATAGTAGAGAGGCACATTCTTCATGTTGACACCATAGTCCTTGAGTGTTTGCTTCATCCATAGTAGTTGAGCACAGCACAATCCAGCAGCAATGTACGCAGTTCTGTTTCTTCGAGGACCAACAGACAAAAGATCGTCCCAGGAAATGACATGTGCCTGATGTTGACTTGAGGTCCACGCGATCGCCAGCATAGTCAGAGTCTGAGTATCCGATGAGATCAAAAGAAGAGCCCTTGGGATACCATAATCCAAGTGTTTGTGTGTGAGCTAAGTATTGAAGAATATGCTTCACAACCTTATGGTGTGATTCCTTCAGTGTAGCTTGAAATCGGGCACACATGCAAACACTAAGCATAATATCCGGCCTAGATGCACATAGGTACAATAAAGAGCCAATCATGGAGCGGTATACCTTTTGATCGATGTCTTGACCATTTTCATCAGTGCACAAATGGCCATTTGTGGGCATTAAAATTTTGACCCCTTTGCAATCTTGCATGCCGAATTTCCTCAATACGTCCTTGAGGTATTTCTCCTGAGATATGAATATCCCATTGCGCTATTGACGAATTTGAAGACCTAAAAAGAATTTCAATTCTCCCATCATAGATATTTGATATTCTTCACTCATCATATAGGGAAACTCATCACTATATTGTTGGTTAGTACAGCCAAAAATGATATCATCAACATATATTTAGCAGACAAACAATTCATCATCATAAGACTTAGTGAAAAGAGTTGGATCGAGTGAACCGGGTTTGAAGCCTTTCTTCATGAGGAATTCCTTCAAAGTATCATACCACGCCCGAGGGGCTTGCTTGAGGCCATACAGGGCCTTGTTGAGCTTGAAGACTTTGTCGGGATTCTTTGGATCTTCAAAACCTGGTGGTTGAGCAACATATACTTCTTCCTCAAGCTTACCATTGAGGAATGCACTTTTCAGATCCATTTGTTGTAAGATAATATCATGATGGTTAGCATAAGCAAGTAATATGCGAATAGCCTCAAGTCTAGCAACCTGTGCGAAAGTTTCATCGAAGTCAATTCCTTCAACCTGTGTGTAGTCTTGAGCTACAAGACGTGCCTTATTCCTCACCACAAGGCCATTTTCATCTTGCTTGTCGCGGTAGATCCACTTTGTGCCAATAATGTTGTGCTTGCGAGGATCTGGACGTTTGACCAGCTCCCAGACGTTGTTGAGCTCGAACTGATGTAATTCTTCTTGGATAGCTTGAATCCACTCAGGCTCCAGAAATGCTTCATCTACCTTAGTGGGCTCTATGATAGAGACAAAAGCAAAGTGCCCACAAAAGTTAGACAAATGTGAAGCTTTTGAGCGTGTGAGAGGACCTGGTGCTTCAATGTCATCGATGATCTTCTCGATTTGCACTTCATTTGCAATACGAGGATGAGCGGGATGTCTTCGAGGAATTTGATCTCATTTTAGACAAAAGCAAAGTGCCCACAAAAGTTAGACAAATGTGAAGCTTTTGAGCGTGTGAGAGGACCTGGTGCTTCAATGTCATCGATGATCTTCTCGATTTGCACTTCGTTTGCAATACGAGGATGAGCGGGATGTCTTCGAGGAATTTGATCTACATTTTCTTCAGGTGCATTTTCCTCAGGACCATTTTCTTCAGGTGCATTTTCCTCAGGACCATTTTCTTCAGGTGCGCCAGCTCGACGTTCATCACGTTCTGGAATGAATTCTTCAGCAGATTCTTCAGTGGGAATGACATCCTCAGTGGCTTTGAACTTGATAGAATCCTCAGGTGCTAGTTCATCTATCACAGAAGGTAGGTGCTCTCTTTGCGAGCCATTAGTTTCATCGAACCGCACATCCACAGTTTCAACAACCTTGTGAAGAACGTTGTTGAAGACTTTGTACGTGTGCGAGTCCTTTCCGTAACCAAGATGAAACCCTCATGTGCTTTCAGTGCAAATTTAGAATTGTGATGGGGATCTCTAATCCAACATTTAGCACCGAAGACTTTGAAGTAACTTACATTGGGTTTTTTGCTAGTGAGGAGTTCATAGGCAGTCTTCCTGAAGAATTTGTGAAGATATACTCTGTTGATGATGTGGCACGCAGTGTCAATTGCCTCACTCCAGAAACGACGAGGCGTCTTGTATTCATCAAGCATAGTTGGTGCCATTCCGTTCTTGACGGTGCTTGACGGTGTTCGGCCGCTTAACAGCCGGACTCGAGAATTGCCTTAAGCGGCTGCTTTGTACTTCCGCCGCGAGAGCCGCTGTATGCTCCTCCGATCGGAGAGAGCGTTCGGTGTTTCCGTTGACCGTAATGACTCCTCGAGGGCTTGGCATCTTGAGCTTGAGGTATGCGTAGTGAGGCACCGCATTGAACTTTGCGAATGCGGTTCGTCCGAGCAGTGCATGATAGCCGCTGCGGAATAGGACTATGTCGAAGATTAACTCCTCGCTTCGGAAGTTATCCGGGGATCCGAAGACCACTTCAAGTGTAACTGAGCCTGTACAGTTGGCCTCTACACCTGGTATGATGCCTTTAAAGGTCGTCTTTGTGGGTTTAATCCTTGAGGGGTCTATGCCCATTTTGCGCACTATATCCTGATAAAGCAGGTTCAGGCTGCTGCCGCCGTCCATCAGGACTCTAGTGAGGTGAAATCCGTCGACGATTGGGTCTAGAACCAATGCGGCGAATCCGCCATGGCGAATGCTAGTGGGGTGGTCCCTTCGATCGAAAATGATCGGGCAGGGGGACCACGGATTGAACTTTGGGGCGACTGGCTCCATCACATATACGTCCCTGAGTGCACGCTTCCGCTCCCTTTTGGGTATGTGGGTTGCGTATATCATGTTCATCGTCCGCACTTGTGGGGGGAAACCCTTCTATCCTCTATTGTTCGGCGGCCGGGTCTCCTCCTCGTCATCTCTATGCAGCCCCTTGTCATTGTTTTCGGCAATTAACTTGCCTGCCTGCTTGAACACCCAACAATCCCTGTTGGTGCGATTGGCTGGCTTTTCGGGGGTGCTGTGTATCTGGCACGAGCGATCGAGTAATCGGTCCAAATTGGACGGGCCTGGAGTATTTCTTTTGAATGACTTTTTCCGCTGACCGGGTTTAGAGCCTCTGAATCCGGCATTGACTACCGTGTCTTCAGTATTATCGCCATTAATGCGGCGCTTGTGCTTATTGCGACGCGACCTGCCGTTGCTGTCCTTGGTATCCGAACTACTAGTGTTTTTGGTCAGGTTGTTACTGCGAGCTAGCCAGCTGTCCTCTCTCGCGCAGAAGCGGGTCATGAGTGATGTGAGGGCTGCCATGGATTTTGGCTTTTCCTGTCCTAGGTGCCGGGTAAGCCACTCATCGCGGATGTTATGTTTGAAGGCTGCAAGGGCCTCTGCATCCGGATAGTCGACGATTTGATTTTTCTTGGTTAAGAACCGTGTCCAGAATTGTCTGGCCGATTCATCTGGCTGCTGAATTATGTGGCTTAGGTCATCAGCATCTAGTGGTTGCACATATGTGCCCTGGAAGTTATCAAGGAATGCGGTTTCCAGGTCTTCCCAACAACCAATTGATTTTTCTGGCAAGCTGTTGAGCCAATGCCGAGCTGGTCCTTTAAGGTTGAGTGGGAGGTATTTGATGGCGTGTAGATCATCACCGCGGGCCATATGGATGTGAAGGAGATAGTCCTTGATCCAAACCGCAGGATCTGTTGTGCCGTCGTATGATTCAATGTTTACGGGTTTGAACCCCTCTGGGATTTGATGATCCATTACTTCATCTGAGAAGCATAGTGGGTGTGCGGCGCCTCTGTATTGGGCTATATCACGACGCAACTCAAACGAGCTTTGTCTACTGTGTTCGGTCCGGCCGGAACTGCTGTATCCGGCGTGACGGTTGTCATCACGTATCGTGGGGCGCCCACGCGATCCATAGATCGATCTTGTTTGTCTTGCCTTGTCCTCCAATATGTCTCGCAAGTCTGGCGCATTCCCCCGTGGCTTTGTACTTTTCGAGCGACGCCGGGGTGCGGCTTTAGTGGAGGGCCTAGAGGCCTCTCTGTCGCGTCCACGAGGTGGCCGGTCGGCCGTATTGTGCGCTGGTGATGTAGGTTTAGGTGCTTCCTCCTCTAATTGGGGTAGCATCCTGCGTTTTTGGTAGCTCTTGGAGGGGCGTTCGAGTTCATACTCTTCGGCCGCAAGGACTTCAGTCCATCTGTCGGCTAGCAAGTCTTGGTCAGCTCTAAGCTGTTACTGTTTTTTCTTGAGGTTGCTTGCCGTGGCCATAAGCCTGCGTTTGAAACGCTTTTGTTCGACGGGATCCTCAGGCACGACAAATTCGTCGTCATCGAGGCTTGCCTCGTCCTCAGAGGGAGGCATATAATTATCGTCCTCTACCTCTCTGTCTGCCGCTCTCTCATGAGGGCTGGCTTCTCCATCCTCCTGCGCTAAATCCTGCTGGAGGGGGTTGTCTTCGGCACTGTCCGGGGTGTTATTATCTCCCGTGTCGGAATCACCGTTTTTGCTATGGCGGGATTTAGAGCGGTGCCGCTGACGCCGGCGCTTAGGCTGTTTCTTGGAGGGATCATCCTCCGTTGTTCCATCGCCATTCCCATCCTTTGGGATGTCCACCATGTATATGTCGTATGACGAGGTGGCCTTCCAGTGCCCTGTAGGTGCTGGTTCTTGGTCGTCTCCTGCATCATCATCCATACCGTCGATGTCTTCGGAGTCGAAGTCGAGCATGTCGGTTAAGTCATCGACAGTGTCTACAAAGTGGGTGGTCGGTGGGCATTGAATTTCTTCATCGTCCGCCTCCCAACCTTCCTGACCATAGTTCGTGCAGGGCTCTCCTGATAAAGAGAGAGACTTTAGTGAATTCAGGATGTCGCCAAAGGGCGAGTGCTGAAAGATGTCCGCGGCAGTGAATTCCATAACCGGCGCCCAATCGGATTTGATTGGCAGGGGCGCGGGAGGTTCGGAGTCCGGAGAGGAGTCTGGAACCTCGGAGTCACGGGCTTTGCGAAGGACAGGGTTGGTATTCGGCTCTATCACCGTAGAGGTAGCAGCCCCCGAGGTGGTGTCCAGCCACCCATCCTCGATCGGCGCAGTCGGCTCCGAGCTAAGGGTCAGAGCAGACACTTGTGCGGCCTCCAGGGCACTGTCCGGCAGCAGAGCTAGATCATGCTTATCGTGACAGTGTGGCACGCTTGGCTGTGGCTTGAACCCGTCGAAGATCAAGTCTCCACGGACGTCGGCCGTATAGTTCAAACTTCCAAATCTGACCTGATGGCCAGGGGCGTAGCTTTCGATCTGCTCCAAATGGCCAAGCGAGTTGGCCCGCAGTGCAAAGCCGTCGAATACGAAGATCTGTCCGGGGAGAAAAATCTCACCCTGGACCGCGTTGTTGTTGATGATCGGAGGAGCCATCGGGCCTAAAGGTGACGACACAGAGGAACTCTCAATGAAAGCACCAATGTCGGTGTCAAAACCGGCGGATCTCGGGTAGGGGGTCCCGAACTGTGCGTCTAGGCGGATGGTAACATGTGACAAGGGAGACGATGTTTTTACCCAGGTTTGGGCCCTCTCGGTGGAGGTAAAACCCTACTCCTGCTTGATTGATATTGATGATATGGGTAGTACAAGTGTAGATCTACCACGAGATCAAAGAGGCTAAACCCTAGAAGCTAGCCTATGGTATGATTGTTGTTCGTCCTACGAACTAAAACCCTCCGGTTTATATAGACACCGGAGAGGGTTAGGGTTACACAGAGTCGGTTACAATGGTAGGAGATCTACATATTCGTATTGCCAAGCTTGCCTTCCATGCCAAGGAAAGTCCCATCCGGACACGGGACGAAGTCTTCAATCTTGTATCTTTATAGTCTTGGAGTCCGGCCAAAGATGATAGTTCGGCTATCCGGACACCCCCTAGTCCAGGACTCCCTCAGGTACCATAATCCTAGTGTTGGTGTGTGAGCTATATATCGAAGAATATGCTTCACAGCCTTATGGTGTGATTCCTTCGGTGTAGCTTGAAATCGGGCACACATGCAAACACTAAGCATTATATCTGGCCTAGATGCACATAAGTGCAATAAAGAACCAATCATGGAGCGGTATACCTTGTGATCAAAGTCAATACCATTTTCATCAGTGCATAGATGGCCATTTGTGGGCATAGGAATTTTGACTCCTTTGCAATCTTGCATGCCGAATTTCCTCAGAACATCCTTGAGGTATTTCTCCTGAGATATGAATATGCCATTGTGCTGTTGACGAATTTGAAGACCTAAGAAGAATTTCAACTCTCCCATCATAGACATTTGATATTATTCACTCATCATATAGGAAAATTCATCACTATAACGTTGGTCAGTACAGCCAAAGATAATATCATCAACATATATTTGGCACACAAACAGTTCACCATCATAAGATTTAGTAAAGAGAGTACGGTCGAGTGAACCGGGTGTGAAGACATTCTTCGCGAAGAATTCCTTCAAAGTATCATACCACGCCCGAGGGGCCTGCTTGAGGCCATAGAGGGCCTTGTTGAGTCTGAAGACTTTGTCAGGATTCTTTGGATCTTCAAAACCTGGGGGTTAAGCAACATATACTTCTTCCTCAAGCTTACCATTGAGGAATGCACTTTTCACATCCATTTGATATAAAGTGATATTATGATGGTTAGCATAAGCAAGTAATATGCGAATAGCCTCAAGTCTAGCAATAGGTGCAAAAGTTTCATCGAAATCAATTCCTTCAACCTGTGTGTAGCCTTGAGCTACAAGTCGTGCCTTATTCCTCACCACAAGGCCATTTTCATCTTGCTTGTTGCGGTAGATCCACTTTGTGCCAATGATATTATGCTTGCGAGGATCTGGACGTTTGACCAGTTCCCAGACATTGTTGAGCTCGAACTGATGTAATTCTTCTTGCATGGCCTGAATCCACTCAGGCTCCAGAAATGCTTCATCTACCTTAGTGGGCTTTGTGATAGAGACAAAAGCATAGTGCCCACAAAAGTTAGATAAATGTGAAGCTTTTGAGCGTGTGAGAGGACCTGGTGCTTCAATGTCATTGATGATCTTTTCAACTTGCACTTCTTTTGCAACGCGAGGGTGAGCTGGTTGTCGTCGAGGAACTTGATCAGCATTTTCTTCAGCACCATTTTCTTCAGCATTTTCCTCAGGTGCATTAGCTCGACGATCTTCACGTTCTGGAATGAATTCTTCAGTAGATTCTTCGGTAGGAATGACATCCTCAGTAGCCTTGAACTTGATAGAATCCTCAGGTGCTGGTTCATCTATCACAGAAGGTAGGTGCTCTCTTTGCAAGCCATTAGTTTCATCGAACCGCACATCTACAGTTTCAACTATCTTGTGAAGAGCGATGTTGAAGACTCTGTAGGTGTGCGAGTCCTTTCCGTAACCAAGCATAAAACCTTCATGTGCTTTCGGTGCGAATTTAGCATTGTGATGAGGATCCCTAATCCAACATTTAGCACCGAAGACTGTGAAATAACTCACATTGGGTTTCTTGTCAGTGAGGAGTTCATAGGCAGCCTTCTTGAAGAATTTGTGAAGATATACTCTGTTGATGATGTGGCACGCGGTATCAATTGCATCAATCCAAAAACGATGAGGCGTTTTGTATTCATCAAGCATAGTGCGAGCCATCTCAACAAGAGTTCTGTTCTTGCGCTCCACGACGCCATTTGGCTGAGGAGTATAAGGAGCATATAACTAATGAGTAATACCAAGTTCATCAAGATAGTCATTAAGACCGGAATTCTTGAACTCAGTTCCATTGTCACTCCTGATGTGCTTGATCTTCACACCAAAGTTGATTGAAGCCCTCAAGGAAAATCGTTTGAAGACTTCCTACACTTCATGTTTGTAAGTAACAATGTGTACCCATGTGTAACGAGAGTAATCATTAACAATAACAAAGCCATATAGCGATGCATCATTAGTGACAGCAGAATAATGATTAGGGCCAAAAAGATCCATGTGAAGCAATTCAAATGGTCGAGTGGTAGTCATGATAGTCTTTGCTAGATGCTTGGCCTTAGTCATCTTCCCAACTTCACAGGCTCCGCATAAGTGATCCTTGAGGAATTTGACATTCTCAATGCCAATGACATGCTTCTTCTTCGCGAGCATGTGCAGATTCCTCATGCCAGCATGACCAAGTCGTCGATGCCATAGCCAGCCTTCTACAGCTTTTGCAAGTAAGCACACGGCAGGTTGTGGTCCTGTAGAGAAATCAACAATGTACAAGTCTCCTCTCCTAAAGCCTTCGAAGACTTTGGAATTGTCAGCTTCCATGATCACAACACAATGATACTTGCCAAAGACAACAACCATATCAAGATCACAAAGCATTGAGACAGACATGAGGTTGTATCCTAAGGACTCGACAAGCATGACTTTGTCCATGTGTATGTCCTTAGAGATCGCAACCTTACCTAGACCCAATACCTGACTTTTGCCTTTGTTAGCGAAGATGATATGCTTCAGATGTGACGGTGTTAAGGAAGCATCCATCAATAGGTTCTTGTCACCAGTTATGTGATTTGTACATCCACTATCGAGGACCCACTCGTTGGCTTTGGGTTGATCATCCTGTAGATGAATTAGTGTAACTTACGATCTCATATACTTCATCAGTGAAGAATATGACATCGGTATCATCAGGTCAATTCCATCAAGTAAATTGATCAGATAATCAGTATGAGGACATGTGAAATGAAAGTTCATTTCATGATGATTCGCCTGCGTCCTTTCATGCAGTTTTGTCAGGCCCCCAGCAAATTCTTCAGATGTTAAAGCACGTCTGGAGACCTGACCCTGCATAAGAGATTAGTTCGTTTTCTTCACCACCCACATCTGAAGGGGTGGCAAAGAATTCATCACTCTGCGAGCACCATATGAGAAAGGTGGCATGGACGCCAGTCCACTTCGCTTCACATAAGAGGGGTTAGGGTAAGCATATGAATAAGCAGAGAAATTCTTCGAGGACTTATGAACATAATGATTTGAAGAATAATGCACATATTCATAGCCCTTAGCTCTACCCTACGAAAGAGAAGGGTTATCATGATGATGTTCATATGAGGACTTTGATCCTTTTGAGGAATTTGATCCACGTGAGGAATTTTGTCCGTATGAGGACTTGGATCCATATGAAGAATTTGGTCCATATGAAGAGTTTGATCTGGGGTTCCTATTCTTCACTGGTGGTGTCATGAGGACATTCACCTGAAGACTTTCAACACAACTTTTGGGAACCCAGATTTTCTTCATAGGGGAACCGTTCCAGCAGTTAGTGCCAACATATCTAGCAAATACTTCACCATTCTGATTTTTGAACAGTTTATAGTTGGAGTCAAATGACTCATCAGAAGAATGAGGAGATTCACATGTAAAGCCAGATAAGTTAGATGGATCAACTGGAGGTCCCTTTGTAGCAACCCATGAGGTTTTGGGGTACTGCTCAGGCTTCCAATATGTTCCATCAGCATTGAGTTTCCTCTCAAAAGCAATACCCTCTTTCCTAGGGTTTTTGTTGAGGATCTACTTTTTAAGCACATCACAAAGAGTCTGATGCCCTTTGAGGCTTTTGTACATGCCTGTCATATATAATTCCTTCAGCCCTGCATCATCAATGATACTAGCAATGTCCTCAGATGAGGAATTAGTGACAGCAGAGGCAGGTGAAAAATTTGTAACATTTGAAGCATTTCAACTTTTAGGTGAAGAATTAGCAGATTCATGTTCAATGCACTTTAAGCATGGAGGATCAAATTCTTCCCGAGTAGCGCTGATTTGTTGAGCAAGTAATGAATCGCGCTCCTTCTGAAGATCTTCATAACTCACTATTAGTTTCTCAAGATCTTGCTTTCTTTGAAGAAATTCATAAGAAAGCTTCTCGTGATCAGATCAGAGAATTTTATGATGACTTTGAAGGTTGTCAAACTTAGACTGAAGTCTCTGAAGATTTTCAGTTAAGTCTTTAGTGCAGTCCATTTCATCACCCAACATATCATCACTTTTGTCTAGCATGTTTTGAAGTTTTTCAATAGCCTTTTGTTGTTTCACAACAATCTTAGCAAGTTTAGAGTATCTAGGCTTAAGATTTTCATCAGATTCATCCTCACTTGATTCAGAGGAGGGGTATTTAGTTACCTTGGCAGCCTTTGCCATGAAGCAATAGGTGGGAGCGTAGTCGTCATTGCCTTCATCAGCGTTGTTGGTGTTGCCATTTTCTTCAGAGTTGAAGATAGACTTGCTGACAAATGCGGTAGCAAGAGCTAGACTTGCCACACCTGACTCAGACTCCTCGGATGCCTCCTCTTCCTCATGATCCTCAGATTCAGCCTCAGAATCCATTTCCTTGCCAATGAATGCCCGAGCCTTCTTGGAGCTGCTCTTCTTGTGGGATGAAGACCTTGAGGATTTTGATGATGAAGACTTTGAAGATTTCTTCTTCTTCTTGGCATCATCAGAACTGTAATCCTTGTATTTCTTCTTCTTTAGTTCCTTGTCCCACTGAGGACAATCTTGAATGTAGTGACCAGGCTTCTTGCATTTGTGGCATAGCCTTCTCTTGTAGTCACTTGATTAGGAATCACTGCTCCTTGAAGATTTTCCAAAGAGACCACGTCTTGAGAATTTCTGGAACTTATTCACGAGTAGTGCTAGCTCCTGGCTCAATTCTTCAGGATCACCAAGGCTACTACCAGAATCTTCACATTCAGATTCAGACACTGCCTTGGCCTTCAGGGCATGTGGTTTGCCATAGCTTGAACCATAGATATCTCTCTTTTCAGCAAGCTGGAACTCATGAGTATTTAGCCTCTCGAGGATATCAGCGGGATCTAGTGACTTGTAATCAGCACGCTCTTGAATCATCAGTGCCAGAGTGTCAAATGAAGAATCGAGTGATATCAGCAATTTCTGCACCACCTCATGGTCGGTGATGTCAGTGGCACCGAGCGCTTGAAGCTCATTTGAGATATCAGTGAGGCGATCGAAGATTTGCTGAACATTTTCATTGTCGAGTCTTTTGAAGCGGTTGAAGAGATTGTGAAGAACGTCAACACGAGAGTCACGTTGAGTTGAGACTCCTTCGTTTACTTTGGAGAGCCTATCACAGATAAGCTTAGCAGTTTCCAAAGCACTCACTCTACCATACTGCCCTTTACTAAGATGACCACATATGATATTCTTCGCTTGAGAATCGAGTTGCTTGAATCTCTTCACATCAGCAACATTCAGGGAAGGTGTGACTGAGGGAACACCATTTTCCACAACGTACCTGAGATCGTTGTCAATTGCTTCAAGATGCATTCGCATCTTATTCTTCCAGTAGGGGTAGTCCGTGCCATCGAAGGAAGGACACCCAGCAGAGACCTTGATCATACCTGCGGTCGACATAACTAGAACTCCAGGTGGTTAAACCAAAATTACACAGAACAAGGGAGTACCTTGCTCTGATACCAATTGGAAGTGTGTTATATCGACTAGAGGGGGGTGAATAGGCGATTTTTATGAATTCTTCACTGAGGAATTTGCCGGTGAGGAAATTCCTTAGCGAAGAACTACTTGCAGCGGAATAAGTACTCAGAAGTAAGCATGACAGAATACACACATGGTCATCATGATGAAATGAAGACAAGCACAGAGTACAGAAAGCGTAAACACGGGATGACACAAGATGAAGACAAACAGACTGAAGAAATTGAAATGAGGAAATTGAGAAAGTCTTCAGTCAAAGTCTTCCAACACATATATGAACAATCACTCAACGCAGTAATGAAGAAATGAAAGAGTTGAGGAAATAGAACCAGTAAGGTTGGTGAAGATAATGATTTGGTAGTCCAGTTCCAACTGCTGTCTCAGTTGTACGTCTGGTTGGAGCGGCTGAGTATTTAAACTCGAGGACACACAGTCCCGGACACCTAGTCGCTGAGCACACAGCTCAGGACACCAAGTCCTCACCGTATTCTCCTTGAACTAAGGTCACACAGACCTCGTCCAATCACTCGTGGTAAGTCTTCAAGCGACCTCCAAACCTTCACAGACTTCGGTCACTCAGCAATCCACAATTCCTCTTGGATGCTCTAGACCATGACGCCTAACCGTCTAGAAGAAGCACAATCTTCAAAGGTAACAAGCGTCGGATCCACGCAGGATCAATCTCTTTAGTGATGCTCAATCACTTTGGGTTTGTAGGTGTTTTCGGTTTTGGGTTTTTCCTCACTCGATGATTTTCGCTCAGTCCTCGGAGGATGGGTTGCTCTCAAATGACAAGTGTCAGTTTCTCTCAGAGCAGCCAACCAGCTAGTGGTTGTAGGGGGCGGCTATTTATATCCTAGGGAGTGTCTCGACATGATAAGACATAAATGCCCTTCAATGATATGACTGTTATGCGGATAAGATATTTTGGGACAGCTGGTGCGTAGCACAGCAACGGTCGGAAATTTGACTCTCAAATTCCTCAGGGCTATCATGTTTCTCACTGTGTAGGCAATCCGCACTGGCGACTTCCTAACTCCTCAGTCAGAACAAATTCCTCAGCGACCAGAAGAACTTCGTCTCTGTCACTGAAGAAATTGACTGAACTGTATGAGATTTCCAATGGCTTCACTCGAAGGGATTGGTAGGTGTAGGATTTTGAGTTGAGCATCACTTGGAAATTTTTCCTTAGTATTTCCTCGACCCCCTTTAACAGTACGGTGTTTCCTATGACTCAAGAAGGAGAAAAACAAAATTATGAAAACGGAAGTCTTCAAGCTTCATATTCCTCGCATGAATATCAAGTCTGCACGGAGACACCAATTTCGTCACTTTCAAAGTCTTCATGAAAGTCTTCAGGAATACCAAAATCTTCAGTCGAAGATACTCATTTTTAGGGGTCGACTTTCTCTGTAAATATCAAACTCCTCATAGACTTATAGACCTGTGTACACTCATAAACACATTACTCCCTCAACCTATAAGTCTTCAATACACCAAAATCACTAAGGGGCACTAGATGCACTTACATCATGTACAATTCCTTCAGCCCTGCATCATCAGTGATACTTGTATTGTCCTCAGATGAGGAATTAGTGATAGCAGAGACATATGAAGAATTTGTAGCATTCGAAGCATTTGAACGTTCAGGTGAAGAATTAGCAGTTTCATGTTCAATTCACTTCAGACATGGAGGAACAATTTCTTCCTGAGTAGCGCTGATCTGTTGAGCAAGTAATGAATCGTGCTCCTTCAGAAGATCTTCATAATCCACCCTTAGTTTTTCAAGATCTTGCTTTCTTTGAAGAAATTCATAAGAAAGCTTCTCGTGATCAGACAAAAGAGTGTTATGATGACCTTGAAGATTTTCAAACTTGGACTGAAGTCTCTAAAGATTTTCAGTCAAGGTTTTAGTGCGATCCATTTCTTCACCCAACATACCATCACTTTTATCTAGCATGTTTTGAACCTTTTCAAAGGCCCTTTGTTGTTTCACAGCAATTTTAGCAAGTTTAGAGTAGCTGGGCTTGAGGTTTTCATCAGATTCATCCTCACTAGAGTCAGAGGAGGCGTATTTAGTTACCTTTGCACCCTTTGCCATGAAGCAATAGGTGGGAGCGTAGTCATCATTGCCTTCATCAGCCTTGTTGGTGAAGCCTTTTTCTTCAGAGTTGAAGATAGACTTGCTGACGAATGCAGTAGCGAGAGCTAGGCTCGCCACACCAGACTCAGACTCCTCAGATGCCTCCTCGTCCTCATGTTCCTCGGATTCAGCCTCAGAGTACATTTCCTTGCCAATGAATGCCCGAGCCTTCTTGGATATGCTCTTCTTGTGAGATGAAGACCTCGAGGATTTTGATGATGAAGACTTTGAAGATTTCTTCTTCTTCTTTTCGTCATCAGAACTGTAATCCTTGTACTTCTTCTTCTTTGATTCCTTATCCCACTGAGGACAATCTTGGATGTAGTGACCAGGTTTCTTGCATTTGTGGCATAGCCTCTTCTTGTAGTCACTGGATGAGGAATCATTGCTCCTTGAGGGTTTTCCAAAGCGACCTCGCCTTGAGATTCTGAAATTTCTTCACGAGCAGTGCTAGTTCCTGGCTCAGTTCTTCAGGGTCACCAAGGCTGCTAGCAGAGTCTGCATCTTCAAACTCAGAGACTGCCTTGACCTTCAGAGCACGTGATCTGCCATAGCTTGAACCATAGAGATTTCTCTTCTCAGCAAGCTGGAACTCATGAGTATTTAGCCTCTTGAGGATATCAGTGGGATTAAGTGACTTTTAGTTAGCACACTTTTGAATCATCAATGCTAGAGTATCAAATGAAGAATCAAGCGATCTCAGCAATTTCTTCACCACCTCATGGTCGGTGATGTCAGTGGTGCCAAGTGCTTGAAGCTTATTTGAGATGTCAGTGAAGCGATCGAAGGTTTGCTGAACGTTTTCATTGTCGAGTCTTTTGAAGCGGTTGAAGAGATTGCGAAGAACGTCAACACGAGAGTCACGTTGAGTTGAGACTCCTTCATTCACTTTGGACAGCCTATCCCAGATAAGCTTAGCAGTTTGCAAAGCACTCACTCTTCCATACTGTCCTTTGCTCAGTTGGCCACATATGATATTTTTCGCTTGAGAATCGAGTTGCTTGAATCTCTTCACATCAGTAGCGTTCAGAGAAGGTGTGACTGAGGGAACACCATTTTCCACAACATACCAGAGATCGTTGTTAATTGCCTCAAGATGCATTCGCATCTTATTCTTCCATCAAAGGTAGGACACCCAGTAGAGACCTTGATCATACCTGCGGTCGACATAACTAAAACTCCAGGCGGTTAAACCAAAATCACACAGAACAAAGGAGTACCTTGCTCTGATACCAATTGAAAGTGCGTTATATCGACTAGAGGGGGGGTGAATAGGTTTTTTTTATGAATTATTCACTGAGGAATTTGCTGGTGAGGAAATTCCTAAATGAAGAACTACTTGCAGCGGAAGAAGTCCTCAGAAGTAAACATAGCAGAACACAAGCATAGTCATCATGATGAAATGAAGACAAGCATAGAGTACAGAAAGCGTAACCACAGGATAACACAGGATGAAGATGGACAGACTGAAGAAATTGAACTGAGGAAATTGAGAAAGTCTTCAGTCAAAATCTTCAAACGGATATGAACAGGCACACAACAATAGACATGAGGAAATGAAAGAGTTGAGGAAATAGAACCAGTAAGCTCGGTGAAGACAATGATTTGGTAGACCAGTTCCAACTGCTGTCTCAGTTGTACATCTGGTTGGAGTGGCTGAGTATTTAAACTCGAGGACACCCAGTCCCGGACACACAGTCCTCACTGTATTCTCCTTGAGCTAAGGTCACACAGACCTCGCCCAATCACTCGTGGTAAGTCATCAGATGACTTCCGAACCTTCACAAACTCGGTCACTCGGTGATCCACAATTCCTCTTGGATGCTCTTGACCTTGACGCCTAACCGTCTGGAAGAAGCATAGTCTTCAAAGGAAACAAGCGTCGGATCCACGCAGGATCAATCTCTTCAGTGATGCTCAATCACTTTGGGTTTGTAGGTGTTGGGTTTGGGTTTTCCTCACTTGATGATTTTCGCTCAAAGTCCTCAGAGGATGGGATGCTCTCAAATGACAAGTGTCAGTTTCTCTCGAAGCAGCCAACCTGCTATTGGTTGAAGGGGGCGGCTATTTATAGCCTAGGGAGCAGCCCGACATGATAAGACATAAATGCCCTTGTCTGATATGACCGTTAGGTGGGTAGATATTTTGGAACAGCTGGCGCATAGCACAGCGACGGTCGGAATTTTGACTATCAAAAACCTCAGGGCTATCATGTTCCTCACTGTGTAGGCAATTCGCACTGGCGAATTCCTAACTCCTCAGTGAGAACAAATTCCTTAGAGACCAGAAGAACTTCGTCTCTGTCACTGAAGAATATGACTAAACTGTATGAGATTTCCAATGGCTTCACTCGAAGGGATTGGTAGGTGTAGGATTTGAGTTGAGCATCACATGGAAAATTTTCCTTAGTATTTCCTCGACCCCCTTTAACAGTACGGTGTTTCCTATGACTCAAGAAAGAGAAAATGAAACTACGAAAACAAAAGTCTTCACGCTTCATGTTCCTCGAATGATTGCCAATTCTTCAAGGTCACACCAATTTCTTCACTTTCAAAATCTTCAAAAAGTCTTTAGAAATCCAAAGTCTTCAGTTGAAGAACTTCATTTTTAGGGGTCGACTTTCACTGTAAATATCAAACTCCTCATAGACTTATAGACCTGTGTACACTCACAAACGCATCAGTCTCTTAACCTATAAGTCTTCAACACACCAAAATCACTAAGGGGTACTAGATGCACTTAGATGATCAGATATTGAAGAAGCAGCACGGCCGTTGGATTAACATCCAACGGTCACTGCTGCTAGAATCGTTTGTGGACTAAGTTGACAAAGCCAAAGTACACGTCAACCTAGTAGACCCACAAGTCAGCCTCCAAATCTGTCCCAAACAGCATACAGCCCGAAATTTCTAGCCAGATTCAAATTAATTTTAAATCTAAATATGCCTTAATTTAAATTCAATGAAATTTTACCCGCACAAAAACAATGAAATTTAAAATATCAAAATCCAAAAGAAAACCGTATTTTGGAACTAATTGCCTGTTTGCTGTATTTTTTTCATTTTACAGCCCATTTAATATTACTTATAGCCCATTTCTTATTACTTATAGCCCATTTTCTGGGCAAAATGCATCCCTCCTCGTCTTGAAAGATTTCCGGCCCAGCAGGGTGTAGAAAAGCAAGTAGGCCTATGTTGGTTATTCTGCACAAAACAAAATAGCTGGCTAGCCATTTTTCAGAAAGGAAAAAAACAAACTGGGCTGGTCATGTGCTAAACATATGAAATAAAAGCCTAGGCTAGACGGGCCACGGGTCCCGCACAACCCAGTTGATACCCTTCTCCGTCCTGAAAAAACAAAATTACTGCGCGCGCTGCTGGGTCCCTACTGTCATCCTCACCATGTACAGTCATCTCCTTATTCCTCTCGGTTGTTGACCATGTTGACAACACCGGAGGGCGGCGCCGCGGCGAGTGAACCAAGGCGGAGGACGATGGTGAGGCCTCGGACGGGAACGAATAGGAGCCGGGGAAGATCACAACTAGCCGTGGGAGGCGGGAGCAGGCGGTCCCGCCGGCACTGGTTTGGCTTTGGCAGCTCGAGGAAGAAGAGACTGAAGAAACACGATAGATGTTGAATGTCAATCCAATGGTCAACGTTGGCACAATCGTCTTTTTACTAAGTGGACACCAAGTAGCATGCTTTTTTATATATAGGAAGAAAACTGCGATGAAAATGCGTTCGTCTGCCATCCTCCTCATAGGGAACGTTCGCCACATAAGTGACTAGCACCCTTGGTTTTCAACCGAGAGGTCTTGGGTTCGAGTCCCAGGAACTCTCAATTTTGTCCTCCTTCCTTCCTCGCAAAAAAAGGGAAAGAAAATCAAAGACTTGGGAAGGCGTACAGAACAAGCTAGTGTACCAGTAAAGAGACGTTGCCGAGTTTTAGAAAAAAGAAAGACATGCTCCTGTAGCTGGTTCGAATCCAAACCTAGACTATTAATATATATGGTGCTATGCTACTCTGCAAGTAATGAAACTGACATATCCAACGTTCGCTTCTCCTCTTCTGTACTTACTCTGCCTAGCATCAGAAGCTCTAGCCGCAGCAACCATGTCCGCTAGCTGCTCGTCCACCTGCTCTTCAGCAGGCAACAACCAGATATGCGCCAAGTCGCCACCCGTGTCATCGCCTATGGGTCTCATCACACCCCCGCCGGCACGCGCACCGCAGCCGATTGCTCATCACAACCTGCTGCCGTTGGTGTGGTGCCACTGCTGCAGATCACGCCGAGTCATCCGTCGCGTCTCAACCACAATCCGCAACCCTGGCCGAGTCTTCGACAAATGCCCGAATCATGGGGTAATAATATGTTGAAGTGTTGTTCTGCTGCTTTCAGTTGCTGATTTTTTTAATAGTTTGGTTGATGATCTTCCAATTTGATTCGTGCAGAAAAGGGAAGATTCGTGTGATTTGTATTTCTCGGAAGTTGCCGATGTGGGGGAATGCAACTACGCTGATTATTTGGTTAGCCGAGGAATCCCAATACCAGCAGGTTGGGGTGTTGGACAAGTAACTGAAGGAACGACAGAAGAGGAAGATGCAGAGCAGAAGGTTAAAGATGTAGTTCCTCTGATCATGGCCAAGCAACAGCTGCTGAACGGCCTTGACAGCAATGAGGAGATGAAAGAGCTTGTGAAGATAATGGGAAAATTTGATGTGCTCTGTAGGATGATTGTCTCTTTATTTGCAGTGTATGTAGCACTCGTGATGTATTCAGTGGCTACGACATGAGCACTTTGCTGAAACTAGTAATGAATGAAACCTGTGTAGCAGGCTGGGCGTAGTGTTGTGAACATCTAATGATTTCTATTAACGGAAATCAGGGGGTATCCCCTTTTGCTCATATAAATAAATAAATAGTAGAGGCCCTGTCGGGTCAGCTTTGTTCTCATTCGAAGACGTCGAGCAAATTGCGGTCCAACAACAAACTATGTCATCAAATTCAAGTTTCACAGCCAAATATGAGTACAACTACACAACAATGTCATCATGTTTTAGTTGTCATACAATCACCAAACACAAATCAGCATACATAACAAGTGATGTTCTCACAGCAAAATACTAAACAACATGTTCATCAGGTTTCAGTTGTCATAGCAAACACAATTTCACATAGTAGATAAGAAAACGTCTTCTGACAGGAAAATACGACAAAAGCAATGTAATCATCATCCGCAGTAGCAGCGTCAACATCTTCGCCATGTGTATCAGTCTGAATCGTAATTCCCCACGGTGTCATCTTCTTCTTCGTCCTCAACGTCCTCGAACGTTGGCTTCTTCTTGATCAACTCTTGTATGTCCACAACACGACAGGCAATCTTTTCGCCAGCGTCATTGACGTGATGGTTCTCAAAGATATTAGGAACATCTGTGTTATCTCGTACATCAGGAGCAGTGTAAGCATCATCTTATTGTGCAACTTCATTAAACGAATTCCTCTGCTCAAACCTTTGCAAACTCTCCAGTCATCGCTACGTGCAAATGTGTCTTCCAAGAAAAATATTTGTGTTGCTTGATTGGTCTGGTACGCCGCCTTGACATTGATGGATTTGAAATAATCATCAGCTCTGGGTTTTGTGATCCTGGAAAATAGGTTATACCAACGACAGCACAACAGAACCACACACCGATGATCCTCGAAACTGGAGATATACTGCAACTGAACAATGTCTGTTATGTTAGCATACATTTCAGTTGTCTCTTTGTCATATGTATCCGTGCTCATGATGGCACTATTTTGTGTCTTCCTGCCTTCGTCTCGTGCAAGGGTGTTGTAGCTCACATCTCCAACAACGCAAGATTCATAATGTCTTACCCGAGTATCAGGACCCATTGCTAGTGAGTAAAGGGCATCATCAACTGCCTGCCCATCCTCCCGCATCTTCTTAATCTATGGTTAGAAAATAGACAAGCTGATCTTCTTATGTACTCAATATATTAAAAAAACTGACAATGCACTTCAAAAGCTTACATGGTTCTTGAACCATTTTGCAAATCCTGCCATAACCTGTTTGTCAATGTTTCTTGGATTTTGCGGCAGTAACTCCTCTTTGTAGATGCTGCACAACATAGTGATCGCGTCAAACATCTAAATATATAAGAATGTGCTGCAAGTTTAGTAGATTACGATGTATAAGCTGTAGTACTGCACTTACTTGATATAAGGTAGTATCTCAGGATAGTTATTCAACACATACCAAACCATTTTGTCCAAATCTTTAGGTTTGTCCTCTTGTCAACTCTTCCTTTTAACTCGAACAGAATAATCGAAAACATTGAGCCCGGGATTGTCTTCACCCACCTCTTTGCTAAGCTGATCAGCTGTTTCAATGTATTTTGAGCATAATGTCAACGCTTCTGTAGCAATGTAGGCCTCTGCAATGGAATCCTCGGGTCTAGCTCTATTCCTAACATAGCCTTTGAAAGTGCCTAGCCACCTTTCAATAGGGTACATCCATCCATACTGTACTGGACCTCTAAGTAGTGCCTCATCATGTAGATGAATAGCCAAATGCACCATCACATCAAAGAAGGCTGGAGGATATATCTTCTCAAGGTCGCATAGGATAGTTGGTATCTTGTCTCTAAGACGCTCCAAAGCATCTATCCTGATATTTATACTGTAGAGTTCCCTGAAGAATTGTCCCAACTCTGCAACTGCTCTGTATAAGTCAGGGCGGCCCAATCCTCTAAGGATAACATGGAAAACCCTTTGAAGTAGGACGTGGCAGTCATGATTTTTCAACCCTTGTACGTTGTTTCCATCTGCACTGACTCTCCTTTCAGGGTTGGAAGCAAATCCATGTGGGAACCCACACGTGATAGGACCTCGCAGAATTCTTTTCTTTTTACCTTGTCCAAGACGTACACAACTGGTGCCATATCCCGTGGTTTACCTTCATCTTGCACCTGCAAATCCTTTCTGATACCCAGGTGTGTCAAATTAGTCCTAGATTTTAAGGTATCTTTCGTCTTGCCTTCAATGTTAAGAAGTGTGCCGATAATGCTGTCACATATATTTTTCTCGATGTGCATCACATCAAGATTATGCCGCAGATCCAAATCTTTCCAATACTCCAAGTCCCACAAAGTGGACCTGCGGGTAAACAATAATCTCTCTTCTACCGTGCCACACTTCCTTTTCCCGCTACCATTAAGAGGATGGTTTCCTGGTGTAATATGCCTGACCTTCTCTAATTCCACTTGCAACTCATCGGCGGTGAGCCTCTTTGGCGCATCACGGTTTTCATGCTTTGCATTGAACACATTACTTCGGTATTTTCTAGGATGCGGCTTGTCCTTGGCAAGGAAACGGCGGTGTCCAATGTAACATATCTTGCTAAGTATTGCATATGACAACGGATTCCTGTCACAGCGAACACATGCATTATAACCATGTGTCGTTCGCCCTGACATAGTGCACAAAGCCGGATAATCATGGATGCACCAAATTACAACAGCACGCAGAAAGAAATCAGCTGGTGGGCTGCTATATAGGTCTCGAGTGAGAACACCCTTCCATAGATGTTGAAGTTCCTCCACAAGAGGCTCCATGAACAAATCAAAATCCTTTCCAGGACTTTTTGGACCTGGGATGAGCAAGGCCATCATGTAGTTTGATTCTTTGGTGCAGACATTTGGAGGCATGTTGTAAGGGATAACAAGCACTGGCCACATGCTATATGTGGCCCTCTGGTGGCCAAATGGGTTAAATCCATCTGAAGCTAAGCCAAGTCTAATGTTTCTCGGGTCAGCAACAAACTGTTTGTGTTTATCATTGAATCTTTTCCATTCACTACCATGAGATGGATGGCTCATTACATTCTGATCTCTATACTCCTGGTTCCTAGAATGCCACAGTACATCCTCTCTTGTTTCAGCATCATGAAACAACCTCTGCAATCTTGGTGTAATTGGAAAATGTCTCAGAACATTATGAGGAATCCTCTTCACAGCATCACCATCTTTCCATCTTGATGATTTGCATTTCGGGCATTCACTTAAGTTGGCATAATCCTTCCGGAACAGAACACAATTATTCTTACAAACATGGATCATATCATATCCAATTCCAACTGCACGAAGGAAATTCTTCGTTTTACTGTAGGTGTGTGGCAGCTCAGACGCATCTGGGAAAGATTTGCGGAAACTAGCCAACATCGCATCGAATGATTTGTTGGTCACCCGCTTAGATGTCTTCACCTGAAGAAAGGTGACCATAGCTGATAAGACTGACAACTTATTTCCTGGGGTGACAGTAACGTTGTATTGTTCCAACATGCGGGCCCACCATTTTTCTTCTGCAGGTGAAAGTTCACAGAATGCACGAGCATTTCGTAGCATTATTTCAATGTTGGTCAAACTCACTGGCTCCACCACCACCACCTCCTCCTCCTCTTCCACCTAAGCATCAGCCAGATCAAGATGGTGATCTGCTGCTTCCACGTAGTCAATAACATTGACGTTCACAGCTTCACCATGATGAACCCACCTAGTATATGTGACCGACATCCCATATAAGTGTAGATGATTTTGCACAGTTGACTGGGGTCTTGTAATTGAATTCATACAACTGCTACAGGGGCAGAGCATATCTGATTTTGGACCACCGTACTCAGCTCTGATAAAGTTCATGAAGTTTTCAACCCCTCGACATATGCAGCGGAGAATCTTTGAGCAGAAGTTATCCAAGTCCTGTCCATCTGTTAGACATACAAATTAGTTCTTCTACTAGATATTACAGGAAAAACATATATGCTTTTTTATGAAGTCTAGGAAAAAAATACCTAGGTCGATGTCTAAAGCTATGACAAGATATTTGGACGAGCAGATCTAAGTAACGAAATATATGTAAAGCTAATTCAGTAAAAAGATTTGAGTGCTAAATTATAGCAGGCTGTTTCAGCAGTCAATGAGGCCGAGCACACAGCCATCGAACTATCGAAGGTCGTCGCAGCAACAAAGATCGAGTATATTACGGTGTAGAGCTATTTCACCTAACAGATTGGCTACTAGACCATGGCAATCCACGTCACAATAAATATATGGCAGGATATTTTAGCAACTAATCGGCCTTGGCATGCCATCTCAGCTAAGCAGATTGAGTGCAGAACAGGGCAAGGAAGCTTCTTAAGCAGAGCATATTGATAGTAAACTACTTCGGCAACCAGTGAGATTAACAGCGTCTATCAGCTAACATTCAACGCTACACCGACATGAACGGGGCCTCAGTCTAGAATGCGCGTACCATGGGGGAAGCTGACCGCCGTGCGTCTCCACACGAACGTCACCAGCGATGGCGGCGCTGACCGCTGTGCGCCTCCACAAGAACGTAGCCAGAGGTGGCGGCGTGGCTAGAGGACGGCAGTCTACGAGAGCGTTCTGTGGGAGCGAGAGGATCGCCGAACCGCGACACCGACGTATCGGCGTGGCGGGGTGGGTGGCTTTGGCGGAGCGAATGGAGTGGAGGGGGACAGGGGGGAGTGGGGTTT
>NC_041381.1:28363284-28401058 GCF_002162155.2 Triticum dicoccoides | reverse complement strand
TTATTGGCTAGATGGCCGAAGGGCGGTTGAATTGGATTTGGGGGGAATTTTTGGGTGTGGGGGGGGGAGGATTTTCGCGCAGTGGGCGGGGGGAGTTTGGCGCATGGTTGGTTTCTCCAAGTGCAGTGAAGAGGCAAGCCGAAGTGCGTTCCGTTTGCATGAGACGTGTGCAGGACCGAACGTGTGTGGGGTGCAATGCGACCGCGACAGGAGTGCTGTGAGTGTACCACCTTTTTTCCTTTTAAACTAGGTGCTTCGCCCTCTCAAAAATCTTTTTTTGTTGCTTCGCGCGATCCATCGATACTACTACTAGTAATCCGGTAATCCCGACTAAAACGGCGCGACCGGGTCTTTTCCCGCGCGATATGCTGGGAGGTTGGCTTAGTTGGGTTTTTTAGGACGAGTAATGCTACACCTACGTAATCCCAGTTACGTAATTAATGTAATGTGAAACGTGTGAGCTGTTGATTGTAGATTGGGGGGAGGGAGGGGCCCACCACCATGAAAATCAGGGGAGGAGAGAGAGAGGCAATTTACGTTAACCCTTTCGTAGGTTCCCGTAGATGTAGAAAGATGTGAAATGTGTGAATGTGTAGTGGATGTACTATTGGAGTGCCTACGATAATTTTTATATGTATAGACCCTATGTGTTTATTTTACTTCGCATGTTAGATTTGTCTCGGTTCAATAAAAAGCAGAGTTTGTGATGATGGTGTGCCTGTCATCCTGCAATATAGGCCGTCCGATCTATATCTAACGGATAGGAAGGAAACTATGACAATTTACCCGCACTCCTCTCCACATTTGCAGATAAGGCTTTTCCTCGTTCATCCTTTTCTCCCACAAGATCTTGATCTTCCGTGCAACGCACGGGCATCTTGCTAGTACTCCTACAATATGTATATTATTGTGAAAGTTCATATACACCGGCCGAGATTAATGCAAACACGGCAGATTTTCATTACATTTCGAACTTTTATAGGACAGAAAAATAAAAGAAACCCGACCCTAAACCTATTCTACGGCGGCGACCGACGTCCTCCATCTGTGATCTCTATGTACGGGGGCGGGGTTCAAGACCCGTGAAGTGAAGGTGCGGCCTCCGGCGAGGAAGAGTAGAACACGGGATACGGACCGGCCAGTTGGCACACCATGCCCTGCCGCCTCCCATGCCCTACTCATCCTCGGAGGAGTCCCCGACCTCGGCGGTGCCGGCGTTGGACGGCGGCAAGTAGGACGTGTGGCTGACGGTGCTCCCGTCGTCAGCCGCCAGCGTGGCCACCGCTTTAAGTAGCGCATTCCGGTGAGGCCAAGCGTCGGGGTGCATCATTAAGTCGCCGGAGTTGGTTCCTCAGGCACTGAGCCTCTTAACGACGACATACGAACATGCGACATGAATGCGGGCAGCCGGTGCTGGCTAGGAACGCACCGCGCGACAGCGCGAGTGACGAGGGTTTTGGTGTGCCAGGGTAGTCAGCTGCGGTCGTGGCAACGTTGGAGATGCCCTTTGCTCACATGCGATCCCCGCATGTCATTGAAAAAGCAAGACGACCCGACATGGTCTCAGGTCCAGAGGATGCAGTTGGCTGCGCTACACCACTCCGCGGGCGCGTCGCAGCGCCCCATGCATCCTCGACGAGCCGGGTGTTGGGGTGTGTTTGGATCGTGGCCAAGTGCACCTTACCAAAATTTTGGTCATGACCCAAAGATTGGTCTTTGTTTGGATGGTTGCCATTTTTTTGGCATGCCAATGAACTCTAGCCAACTCTAGTTCATTTTTCTTGCCAATGTCGTCCAAATTATGGGCAACCAATACCTCAACCAAAATTTTGGTCATGACCCAAAGATTGGTCTTTGTTTGGATGGTTGCCATTTCTTTGGCATGCCAATGAACTCTAGCCAACTCTAGTTCATTTTTCTTGCCAATGTCGGCCAAATCATGGGCAACCAATACCTCAACCAAAATTTTGGCTACCCAATGCTTTGATGGCTAACCTTGGGCACAAACCAAACGCCACCCTTGGCACACTGAAACCGACCGTGTCTAGTGACGATATGAGTGTGTCGTTCACCGCGGTCGCCGTGTCCAAAGGCGGTGCTGGAGCTGTGCCCCGTTGTTGGCCCCAACAACCCACATGAACGGTTGTCGGTGGCGAGGAGGTCGTGGGCCAGCTCCTCCATTGGACTAGTCTGCGCTAGTCGTCCCGATGGGTGTGCCCCACATGTCGGTTTCCCTATTTTCCCGGCCATATTCGAGCGTCAGTGCTCCGCGTTGCGCATTAGGCCTTTCACTATGTAGGCCAAGCGAGACAACTTGTTGTTTATTTGAGCCATTCAAGTATAATCATGTGGCGTTTGCTTATTTCTCATTCCTCTCCTACCCTCTTCTCCATCGATCATGTCACCCTCCAGTCGAGTCCATCCTCCCGCATGCCTCATTTGAACATTCCGTCGAGTATCATTCGCATGTACCCACCCTAGTCCTTTTTCAATAGATCTCTGGACCCCGAGATGAAATCGAGAGGGAACGAGTGGGGGCATGTGATACCTAAGGCGGATTCAAAATTTTGAACCGGTGATCATAGCATCCGCAAATCATATATAAAGGGTATTCAATGTTCGTTTCGTTTTTGAACGTAAAATATACTCCCTCCTATCCTTTCTAGTTTACATATAAGTTTTATGTGTAGTCAAAGTATCTCTACTTTGATAAAAAAGGTATCAACATTCAACAACGCCCAATCAATATTGTTAGATTCGTACGTACTCCTAGATTTGTACTCGAGATGGTTTCCAATTTGACTATTGACAAGATTAATAGTACATGAGATGTATAATGTGAAAATTATATAATTGGAAACTTCTTTCACATACGAATTTGATCGTATGCTTTATGTAAGTTGCATGTCATATATTATTACTCTAACATTTGGTCAAAGTTAGCCTCGAAAAACGCATTAGACCATGTATGCTTTGTGTAAGTTGCATGTCATATATTATTACTCTAACATTTGTGTAAGTTGCATGTCATATATTATTACTCTAACATTTGGTCAAAGTAGTATAGTGGAAGTGGATCCTCTGACGTAGGTATCCCTGCCTTACCCTCCCTTTTGGTCACTTACTGGCGGACCCCATGCTTGCTAGGCCCCGCATGTCAGTTACTCAATGGGTTCAGCCACGTCAGGGGATCCTCATCTGTAGTATACTCCCTCTGTTTTTATTTACTCCACATAAAACGGGGGGAGTGGTGGTATAATAAATGACGCGGGCGGGGGAGGGGGAGGGACGTCGGTTTGCTCTCAACTGCAATCCCACAAGACGAAGCGTGTTCCATTCGGTGAGCGACGTGGAGGGTCCAGCGTGCTGGGCTGCAACGTGAATGCGACAAGAGCGATGTACAGTCAAAACCGATTGACCGGTCGTCACCGAAACCACTATTCACACCAGAACCTTCGCTGCTCGGCCTACGCCAGCCACTGCCCTAAAACCACACCAAATCTCCAGCCCATTCCCCCACCTTTCGATCCCCTAGCCCGCATCAAGCGTCCCCTAGTTCGCCGGAAAGCCATGGTGCACCGCAAGATCACTTACTACAAGATGCTGACGGCGGAGCGCCACGCAGAAATCGCGGTGGCGGTCGGCGCCACAGACTTCCGTTCCCAAGCTCGCTTTGCGGCGGGCCAATCCCCGAGTTCTCTGGAGCCAAGCTACGAGGAGGAGGAAGCCGATTAGATGTTCATGGCGGCGATCGCGACGCAGAAGGCCCCCGATGGGTATGAGACGATGGACGTCGACTTCGTGCCGGCGTCCGAGTCCCCCATGGTGCAGGCGGACCAGTGGTTCAGCATGGCGATACTAAAGGAGGACCGGGAGGCAGAGGCTCAACTCGACGCGGAGCGCGCGCATGCCGCTGCCATCGAGGCTCTCCTGCAGGCGGAACCGGATGTCGTGGATGTGAATCGGGCGGCGGAGGCTCAACTTGAGGCGGAGCGCGCGGATGCCACTGCCATCGAGGCCCTCCTACAGGCGGAATCGGATGTCCTGGACTTGAACCGGGCGGCAGAGGCTCGACTCGACGCAGAGCACGCGGATGCCGCTCTCATCGACGCCCTCCTGCAGGCTGAACCGGACGTCCTGGACTTGAACCGGACGGTGGAAGCTCGACTCGACGCGGAGCGCACAGGTGCCGCTCTCATCGACGCCCTCCTGCAGGCAGAACTGGACGTCCTGGACTTGAACCGGGCGGCGAAGGCTCGACTCAACGCGGAGCGTGCGGATGCTGTTGCCATCGAGGCCCTCCTGCAGGCGGAACCGAACATCCTCGACTTGAACCGGGTTGTGCTCTCATCCGTGCAGAATGCCCGCACGCTCCACTTGAACGAGTAGCTGGAGGCGGAGGACAACCACGGTGCGGAGACACACGTCGGCAGCGACGGCTGGTTCGCGCCGGCAGCCAAAGACGACGAGGCCGTCTCTTTCCGCGAGCAGTGATAGTTTTTCTTGTTGTTGTTTTTATGGATCTTTTGTTGTGTAAAAACATATATTTGTTATGCAAGTCGCCTGACTTGGGTCAGTCTACCATTTCAGGCAGTTGGTTGAATATCCTACATCTCCTAACCCTTCTTTCCTTCTTCCTCACCTCTTCTTCTTCCCCAACAGACCACCGCACGGGCCGTACGGATACTCCCCAACATGCGGTTGGATAAACATACTCTATGAACGAAAATTATGTGTCAGCGATAGGATGGCTGAGTTTGGTTTGTTCACATGCGACAGCACGTGTCAGTGAGGGTGCGTTCCCTTGGTTGTGTTTGCGGCGTGCAGGAGCGACTGTGTGAGGGTGCGGTGCGACCGCGGCACGACCGTGTGAGGGTGCGGTGCGACCGCGACAGCCGTGCGCAAGTGTACCTCCTTCTCATTTTGAAAACTTTAGGCAAGCTTGGCAAAAATGTGTGGCGAAGTTTGGCAATGCAAGGCCTAGACCCAAACAGGATAAGTACGTAAGTATTAGGAGTACTAGTGTTAAAAAAGAAAGGCGGGGATTTCCTTCGCGGGATTTAATCGATACAAATCCTCGTTCATGTGTCAATTAATGCGTATTTTTTCTCCAAAGACCAAAGAGCTAACCATCTCACTCCTCATCGCTTGATTAATGCAGCGCCATGCAAACCAACCTTCTCACTTCCGCATGCATGCAGGGGATATTAATGTCCATGGTTGCTAACCCCATCAATTTTGCCTCGATTAGTGTTAGTGGCCTTTGCAAATTGTAATTTTGATATACTGGACTTGTGTACAAAAAAATGGAGGTAGTAACTATATTTGACTTCCTTCCCCATTGCGGTGACGTCGACGATATTTATTTTTGTGGTTTGGCGAAGTGCGTTCGACGGAGAACACCATTGAGGGAGACCATGGTAAGTCGTTCGCAAGTGCCGCCTGCAAGCCGAGACATCCGCCTTATTTGTATCCAGGAAGTCCTTTACTAGTACTACTAGGAGTACTAGTGCGGTGAGATGGTTTCTCAAAAAGACGATGGAGAAGCGGAGTCAGCGAAGAGTGAAATGATGGTTGCTTCGTCCGTGCTTTTGTGATTTGACGCCTCACTGCTTTGTGATTTGTGATAGAAGGGACAGGGGAGTAGACTCTGTGCTCTATACTATACTACATGCGTCCAAGCATGGGAGAAAGAGGAGATGTTGCATTTTTCTATTCCTTCAATCAATCAATCAGGGAGCTTTGGTTCCATCTTTTTGGCTTTGGCAACACCGTCCACAATGGTTCCCACGATGCCAAAATCTATTTTCACATTTGGCTACACATTATGGATGCCCTTAACCGTACCACTTGGTTTTGCTCCTGTGTGCTATCTATACAAATCTCAATTATATTGACCTAAAAAATTATAGAATCAAGATTAGTAAAAAGGAGGTGATTTTGCCGCGTGGATGGCGGGGGAGGTTTCTTATTTGAGCAATGCTACATCCACGTAATGGTTTACGTAAAGTTACAAACTGATGTGATGTGGGACTATTTGATTGGATTAATGGAGAGGATGAGGGAGAAGCGGATTGAGCAACGAGTGAAATGATGGTTGCTTCGTCCCTTCAACTTCTTTTTTTAGCTTTATTACTTCGTCCCTCCAACTTAACTGCGGGAAAGGTGCAGCTTTGTGATTTGACGCATCATTGCTCATTACTACGCCGGTGCCATGACTGGGATGCTTCACCCCGGCTGCTCTGCACTGTATTCCGGTATGGCACGTGGACCCAGTAGCTTGATGTCCCACATGTCGGCGAAAGGGACTAGAAGATGTATGAAAGCGAGCGCTCCACTCTTACGACGGAGGAGTAGACGACACGACGGCCCAGTGAACTGTCACTTGTACTGTATAGTACTATAGTTTTGCTGTTTCGCACGATCCATCGATACAAACCCGATTAAACAGGAAAGGGCGGGATTTTTCCCGCACGGTAGATGATACTGGCCATACATTTCAAAGGAAATTTTAATGTATGCAAACTGAATAATTACAAGTAACAATATGATATCTAGTAAAACTAAAAACACATATGATTTATTGTGTTAGAGTGTAGTAGTAGTGCTGTATTGCATAGTTGTTAGATGTAACATGCGAGAACGTGTAGAGATGTAGTTTTGGAGGGCCTACAGAGAGAAAAGCGTAATACGGTCACCGAACTTCAGAATAAGCTGATTACGGTCACTATATACGTTTTGTGGTGATTATACGGTCACTTGCTCATAGTTCAGCATCGGATTGCACTCTGTTGACCGGCCAAATAGTCTGCGTGGCGCCATGTTGAATAGTTAAATTTACCATGTTCCTTGTGGGTCCCACCTGTCAGTTCGCATAGGAAAAGGTCAAATAAACATAAATTTACGCAGGCGCGACAAGGCTCCAACCCGTGCGCGGGAATCACCTGGTTGTGTATGTGTTTGTTAGGGCCTGATGTGTGCGCTTGCACGTGTAGGTTGAGCACTTGAGCGTGAGAGTGTGTGTTGGTCGTGTGGTGTACTCGTGTGTGCATGCATGAGTGCGTGTGTGCGTGTGAGTGTTGCGTGCGTGCGTGGGTGCATGTGTTTGTGTGGGTATTGCGTGGATGCAGTTTGTGTGCATGCGTGCGTGTGTGTATAATCACCACACCAGCTCCTGTGTGTTAAAACAGACGGCTCAGCATACCAATACAAGGCCACCTTGTCCGTTGTGCCCGCGGTCATGACTTTGAACCACCGTCCAAATATATTTTTGTCGTTTGTTTTCATTCTTACTAGCAAGATGCCCGTGCGTTGCACGTAACATCAAGATGCATTTGTATGACTTGTTTATCTTGTGAGAGAAAAGGATGAACGAGGGAAGGCCTTATTTGCAAATGTGGAGAGGTGTGTGGGTGCCTTTTTGCAAACTTGCCATAGTTTATTTCCTATCTGTCAGATATAAATCGGACGGCCTATATTGCAGGATGGTAGGCACACCATCGTCACCAACTCTGTTTTTATAAGAGTGTATTTTATGTATTTTATAAGAGTGTAGATGTAGAGTAGATACAAGTCGACGGGTGGGTATGATGGTAGTGAGATAATGTGATGCAACACTAGAGGTGCCACGTGGAGTGTTTAACTAGTCAACTAGTCATGTCATGAGCAAATACAGAGTTGTACGGTGAGATCGTGACTATATAATAACCACTAAACGTAAATGGTGACCGTAATGAGTAGATTCTGAAGTCCAATGTACGTATCGTGCTTTCGCTTCAAATACAATGATCGTCATTGCATATATCGCGAGAGAAAGATGAAACATGCGTGAATTTTCTGGGGGCTTACTTTTAGAGGACCTGGAGATAGTTTTGTGTGCATACGTGAAAGGGGCGTACAGGGGGGTATGCGATGGAGAGAGAGAGATGCTCTTCGTTTCTCTTTATTATGACTAACTTTGTATATAGTATAAACATATACAAATTCACAGTGCGGAATAAATATCATTGTGGGCACCATGCAATGCAAATTAGCATTCGTACTCCTCCATATAACTTTGTAATGGTGTATATATGTAGAAACTCTAAAATAATTTTTTGGCCACACTTTATTCAAAGGAATGTTATATGCGAAATAAACATGAAGAGAGGGATTTTTAGATCAACGGGGTACGTGATGTAACATGTGTGAATGTGTAGTTGATGCATTTGGCGGGGCCTAGAGAGGTATGTGTGTGTATTACGTATTCGAGAGAGGGCATGGATAGAGGGGCCGACGAGGGGGGGAGAGATAGCATGAGAAATGAGAGTGGTCTAGAGAGAGAGACGAATATGACATCACGACAAGAGGTTCCATTTCCTTGAGTGTGTATATGCAAGGGGGGAGGGAATAGATGCACCAGGAGAAATTTTCTGTGTGTGTGGTGTTTGTGTTGGTATGTGTGGGTGTGAGAAGATAATGAGACGTGGGGGCAGAGGCTGTGTCACCGCGTGAGGTCCGGTGGGTCGAGTTGAGGCCCTTCGTTCGGTTCCGTCCTGCGCCACATTAGTCGGCCCGTGACGCATTTAGAAGGACCCATGGATGACTAGTCGTACAAGACAAACATAGCAGAATTGTGAAGGACTCTGTGTCCACTGACATAGCCGGCTAGGATTTGTAACCCTAGGTTCTCGGACTAAGGTAACCCCTTTATCTCTGATATTACTATTCATCCAACCTAACTTTAAGGGGCATCCTACAGAATGCTCTGCTAGAATCATACTCGTCGATTAGGAAGAGAGGTGTGAGACAATGCGTGAGAGACAGGCGTAAAGATAATGTGCGTACATGAAACGCGTAGACAGGTCCATGTATATAGAAAGGGTCGATGAGGATTGTGCGTGTGTATGTTTGCGAGAGGAAGAGTGCTTGTGATAAAGGTTAGTGAAAACAGTTGTAAATGGTTACGAGAGGGAGGGAGGGTTATATCTAGAGCATGTGTGTGAGAAAGACACCTCGGGAGAGAGTGTGTGAGCATGTGTGAGAGACCACCGATGGAGAGTGAAACTACACCTAAAAGACTGCTCTACACATTGATTAAAGATATAAATTGTATCCAAATATTAGGATGGGATCATGATATTTGCAATTCGTGTAAGGAGCGGTCATTGATCCATCAGACATCTAGATTCTATCGAATTTGAGCATGTCTATGTTATTATTCGACACAATTGATCCATATAGTTAGTATTTTGAACTCCAGACAATGCATCGCTTTAGCAATCGAATATAAACATGAGTATAGTTCATGTTGTGTGTCTAAAGCACATTATACATACGAAAGTTACACAATGGACATTATAAATAGCAACCTATGAACTAGCATACATTTGAATTCAACTTAAGGTGGTTTAAAAAAATCGAATTCAACATGAAGTCCTTTCAATTATTTGAATTTGATATCATGGCATTTGTAAAACATACCTAAATTATGGGGGCACCAATCTTTGCTCTGATTTTGTACATAATAGCATATGTAGTCGTGTACAAAATAGATTCAAATTTAGCTCCTCCATTCCAAAATAATCGTAGTTATAGGATTTTCAAGTGTCAAAATTTCAAAAAGAAGAGGATAATTTAATGAGGTTTCCAAACATACAAGGTCAAATATAATGTTGTCTATTTAGGTCAATCCTCATAGTTCAAGAGTACTATAAACGTATATGCTTGTGTTTCAAAATTTCGAACGAAGCACCAAAAGGGCCTCTACTCGCCCGAACCCGCGTGAGACCAATGTTTGGTAGTACAAGGAAATTACTTCGCTAATAACTCAGACCCGTGAAACCTACCGGCCCGACGTCCAAAGGTCTAAACCGGGGTAGGTTTGTAGCTTCATCTAGACGCCACGCAACCACCTCCGAAAAACATTCATACACAATGGCCGCCTAAGCACACATGCGCGCGGCCGAAATCGCTCCCGCCCACTATTTGGGACACCTGGGATTACCATCCTACCCCCGACCTGCAGTAGGTCCGAAATTTAAGAGGGGGGCAAAGTTTGTACTTTCCCCAAATTTCAAACAAGCGCATCCCATCTTCTGTTCAAAAAGCCGAAAACAAGTGCGTCCCAGACCGAAACATGGTTCCCCCCCACCTATCTGATTCCCCATTTACTTAGTGGGCGCCAAAACTACCTCTCCACCAGCCGCGAAACCCCAGCGTCCGCCGTCCGCCATACCATCCCACCCATCAACCACCGCCCTCCTCCGTCACGCCGGAGCCGGTACCCCGACGTCATCGTCCACCTCAACCTCAACCGCAACGCCCTCCACGGCTAGTAGTTGAAGCCGAGGCCGAGCCGTCCGTACCCGAGCCAGTTCAACCACGCCGTCCTGCGCCTCACCATTGCCGCTCCAACTTCGCCACCCTCCACCGCACCGGAGCTGTTCCTTCTACACCGTCCTTCGTCGCCTCGGATCTGCTTCCCCTCCGCCGACATACGGCAACGGCAACACAGTCAACAATTTTGCCATGGGTTCGTCCAAGCCTGCACCCTCCAGAACATCGGTTTCCCCGGTAAAAAGAAGAAGATCAGCGAGACATGTGGAGGTGACCACACCGGCAACCGAAAAAGGTACTCGTCTTCCCTTATTCGTGCAAATCTAACGTCTCTGCTTGCACGGTATTCATCCCACAAAATACACTAGTTGACCGCTTCTTCTTGATACTAGATGTTCCTAGTAACTCACGATGCACAAGGTTTCTCCTCATATACTATTTCACCTTAGCTAGAGGTCCGTCGCCCCCCTGAATTTCAATTTCTGGCCAGTTGATTCCCAATTAACGGAAGCATTCCCCGGCATAACAGGCGCTAGTACGACTATTACGCTGGGGAAGCAGCGCCTTGGTGTTTATCTTAGGGGCGTGTGCGGCCTAGAGCTACTGGCGCCCGATCTGGAGGTCGGCCGGGATTAAAGGGATGGCCTGGGGGCGCTGCCAAGCACGGCGGTGGTGTGAGGTCGATGGGAGGGCGGGGCGGCGGAGGCAGGGGTTTGGGCCGGTGGTCGCTCGCGGTTCGAGAAAGATCGTCAACAGTGACTGGCGGGAGGTAGACGTAGGCCATCTGCCCGTTCCTTATAGATCGGATGGTTCATTAAAAAAATCGACTGACCTATTTATTTTCGGTCGACTGTTATCTTAGATATGACCACATGTGGTGGTGTGCTGGAGGAGTACCTGCATTTCCTGTGCTCATATATTACAAAATCATACGGACTAGAATCTAATTTTATTTGCCATGCAATGTTGTAGAGCTATCATATGTCTCCTGTCATTTATTTTTCAGCCACCTGCTATCTGCTACTTTTATAGTGCACTAGTTCTGCACACACTTCACCCATACTCTCACTATTGTGTTTTTATGCAAGGGTATTTCAGAGTCTGCCTCGAGAGAAGCAAAAAATAAAAGAGACAAGTCGTGCCAGCTTTCTACACGGCTAGGCACGGCATGTTACATCACTATAAAGGGCGCAGTGTCAGCAGATGGAGGCGGTAAACGTAGCTCTGGTGTTGATGACCTCGCTCGCAATGAACCACCATCCCAGGTGTTTGCTTTAACTTCGCGGTGTCATATATGGTTGCATGTTCCATATGGTGTCTAGCTTGTATTCGAAAGGCCGAAGTCGGTGTTTATTAAGATAAGGAAAGATATTTTTTACATGAACCACCATCCCGTGAGCACCAAAAGACAAATAGCTAGTCAGGGCACTGGCCGAGCTAGTGACAAGCCCAACAAAGATAGGCATCACCTGGAAGCCAACTAAAAAGCTGCGATGGTGGCGAAGCCGCCCGCCTCCCACCAGGCTCTTAGGTCCTAGATGATCATGCTCACCACTCCAGCCGGATGTCTAGCTTGTATTGCTTCCAATTTGGTTAAATTGCATCTGCTTAGCTTACACATTATACCTTTGAATATGACATGCTTTTCTGTTTTTGGTACATACTAGTACATCTGTGTATTAACCATGTTCTTACATCAAACTAATGTTCTTGTGTATCCCTCATCAATCACTTATGACGAGGCAGGCATGCAAGGGGGACTACTCCTCATTTAAAGAATGTAGCGTCAATAGGCATAAAACATCAAATCTGGGCTGGGCCTCCAGTTAATAGGTTAGTCCCAAAAATAATATAAAAGTGGATAATAAAGCCCAATATTGCGCAAAACAGTAGATAAAGTAGCATGGAGCAATCAAAAATTATAGATACGTTGGAGACGTATCACCCGCACGCGCTACTGCTAGGACAAATAGCTGCAGCGTTTGTTCACTCCCACGCTACTGCTAATGTAACTACTGGCAGCGTGTTTTCTCTCCATCACTACTAGTATTCTTTTTTTAGTGTATTTATGCACCATCGTACAAATATTGGTACAATACCAGTTATGAGGTTTACATCATTATGTCCATAACAGTGTGTCAAATGAAGGTGGATTAGGTTCAAGTGGAGGCAATATGTGGTGCATGTCAAAAGTATACTACTAATCCAAACTTGATTTAGTTTGGACTAGTAGTACTTTCGATGTGCACCACATGTTGCCTCCACTTGAATCTAATCCGCCAGCACAAGCTATTTAATCATCATCATAGTCATTACCACCAACAGTATTTATTTAATCACCACTAACACTAGCTAATAATAATCATCATAGTCATTACCACCAACACTAGCTATTTTATCATCATAGTAATAGTGTAGCACATCATCATCCTCACACTCATTTCTAGCTAGCTAATCACTCCTGCTGCTCTCTCTTAGGTAAAGTAACATAAAATATGTATAGCTCTCCTCCTTGATCAAGTTGGAGCATGCAGATGAACCTGTCTCCTAATCGTGGGTAGCGCATCTGTTTACTGCCCCCTAGTACTTCTCTGCGCTCCCCCATCACATATTTGGTCCAGTCTTGCACTATTAAGCATCCGTCGCTAATCTTGAATGCACTAAAGTAATCTATAGGATATCTTGGCCGTAAGCTGATAATACTCATGGTACCTTTAGTCTCGATCCCATAAGGCACAACATTCATCGGGAGTCCCCGTTGAAGAACATCGTATGGTTACATACTTAGCAATGAAGTTTAGCTTCAAAAATAATGTATGGAAAAGATGCACTGAGGATAAATAGTAAAAATCTTACCATCCTTCCTAAATAGATGTGACCGTAGTTCATTACGAACACTATTGGTCGCACGTTTTCAGTACTAACATTTCTAAATGCAGGAAGAAAATTTGTCTTGACAGTATCAAGATCCGCAAGCCATGAAACATAATGACTGAGCTCCTCGCAGTTGAGTTCAGCCCCGGCACAGTATACGGTCCTGTCTATCAAGCGCTGGACATGTTTTCTTGCACCGAAATAAGCTGACAATACAAATTAGTTGTCAACTATTTTTGAATAAATAATATCAAAGACATAAATATGGTTGAGAAACTTACATAATGGTATAACTGGAGGCGTGTGCACATCGACCCAGATGTCGGTATTACCTTCAATATCATCTTCCGGATGAATATCAAAGGTGATAACCATATCAGGCTCAAATGCATAAGTCTTGCATAGTGCTCGCCATGTTTTGCATCCAAAATAGGTGTAGTCATCTGAATTGTATAATTTTATGTTGAAAATATAACCATGCTCGGTCTTCAAGTAAAATTTCTTTTCCTCCATAGTACGACTGAAACCTATCTTATCCAATACAAAAACTCTTGCATGGCAGGGGATACGCTAGTAGAATAGTAAAAAAAAGACTTGTCATGCTTAATGTCATGCTTAAATTATAAGTTGAAGCAAATGAAGCAAATGTCATGCTTAATTACGAAAAAAGACTTGTCGTTGTAACTTACTGTATCCACTTCGAAGTTCTCGTCCAGCTTGATGCTCAAGCGCCTATCATCATCTAGGAAGATTCTGTCGCACAGGTCGCACTTGTCTTCGCAGTATTTGCAAATACCGAAATCATTTTCGTCGTCAGACATTTCCTATGTTCATAGTTAAAACATTAATTGAAAATCGATCGAAGACAACTACCAAGATACTCAACCCACAAATCCGGGGCACTCGATATTTCCTACATATTCTGGCACAAGTCATGCCAAAATTCACAGAAAAAATCCGGCATGACCTTTGCTAAAATAGGACATATCGAGCGCCTGAAATTTGTCGGAACGGAAATGAATCAACACTCCAGCAAAACATAGGCCACTCGGAGGTGTAACCTACAAACATGACCAGCCACTTGGATATTGAGCAACACAAGATATACATTTCAAAATATCTTATAGTTCTCAAATTAGCATGCATTTAATAAGCAAAAGTAAATCATCTCATGCGTCCGTACATGGTCGAATATTATCACTAATACATCACAAATAGTGTCATACATATAACATCACTAATACAACTAAAACCCTAGCACACGACGGGTATCGACGCGGGCAGTGGACACCCACAGAGAAGGAACCATCACGGGATCATAGCTCCAGTGAGATCCCTAGAGAACCTGCCAGGTATTGGAGAACCTGTGCTCCAACGCAAACAAGTAGCAACGGACGTGCGCGTCCTCCTCACTGACACGGTGACGCACCACCTCCGTGGAGTCCTCGAGCCTCTGGACCGTCACTGGCCCACGCGACCACCACCAAAGAAGGTTCGGGTCAATGACAGGCTGGCTCCTCACCAATCTGCACCCCCAGTAGGTAGCGCCTCCCAGTACCACCCCGGCGGAGCCCAGTCCCGGACGTGGCCCATCTGGTCAAGCAGGTGTCGTCCTCCGCCGACTCGATGACGAGGATGCGGGATAGGCATCGTCCACGTCGAGGCGGGAAAAATTGCTTTAACTAAAAAATAGCAACAAGTTATTACTAACTAGTTCTATTAATTCAACTACTTCTTACTAAAAATAAACCCCGCATGCGCTACTGCTAGGACAAATAGCTGCAGTGTTTGTTCACTCCCACGCTACTGCTAATGTAACTACTGGCAGCGTGTTTTCTCTCCATCACTACTAGTATTCTTTTTTTAGTGTATTTATGCGCCATCGTACAAATATTGGTACAATACCAGTTATGAGGTTTACATCATTATGTCCATAACAGTGTGTCAAATGAAGGTGGATTAGGTTCCAGTGGAGGCAATATGTGGTGCATGTCAAAAGTATACTACTAATCCAAACTTGATTTAGTTTGGACTAGTAGTACTTTCGATGTGCACCACATGTTGCCTTCACTTGAATCTAATCCGCCAGCACAAGCTATTTAATCATCATCATAGTCATTACCACCAACAGTATTTATTTAATCACCACTAACACTAGCTAATAATAATCATCATAGTCATTACCACCAACACCAGATATTTTATCATCATAGTAATAATGTAGCACATCATCATCCTCAAACTCATTTCTAGCTAGCTAATCACTCATGCCGCTCTCTCTTAGGTAAAGTAACATAAAACATGTATAGCTCTCCTCCTTGATCAAGTTGGAGCATGCAGATGAACCTGTCTCCTAATCGTGGGTAGCGCATCTGTTTGCTGCCCCCTAGTACTTCTCTGCGCTGCCCCATCACATATTTGGTCCAGTCTTGCACTATTAAGCATCCGTCGCTAATCTTGAATGCACTAAAGTAATCTGTAGGATATCTTGGCCGTAAGCTGATAATACTCATGTTACCTTTAGTCTCGATCCCATAAGGCACAACATTCATCGGGAGTCCCCGTTGAAGAACATCGTATGGTTACATACCTAGCAATGAAGTTTAGCTTCAAAAATAATGTATGGAAATGATGCACTGAGGACAAATAGTAAAAATCTTACCATCCTTCCTAAATAGATGTGACCGTAGTTCATTACGAACACTATTGATCGCACGTTTTCAGTACTAACATTTCTAAATGTAGGAAGAAAATTTGTCTTGACGGTATCAAGACCCGCAAGCCATGAAACATAATGACTGAGCTCCTTGCAGTTGAGTTCAACCCGGCACAGTATACGGTCCTGTCTATCAAGCGCTGGACATGTTTGCTTGCACCGAAATATGCTGACAATACAAATTAGTTGTCAACTATTTTTGAATAAACAATATCAAAGACATAAATATGGTTGAGAAACTTACATAATGGTATAACTGGAGGCGTCTGCACATCGACCCAGATGTCGGTATTACCTTCAATATCATCTTCCGGATGAATATCAAAGGTGATAACCATATCAGGCTCAAATGCATAAGTATTGCATAGTGCTCGCCATGTTTTGCATCCAAAATAGGTGTAGTCGTCTGAATTGTATAATTTTACGTTGAAAATATAACCATGCTCGGTCTTCAAGTAAAATTTCTTTTCCTCCATAGTACGACTGAAACCTATCTTATCCAATACAAAAACTCTTGCATGGCAGGGGATACGCTAGTAGAATAGTAAAAAAAAGACTTGTCATGCTTAATGTCATGCTTAAATTATAAGTTGAAGCAAATGAAGCAAATGTCATGCTTAATTACGAAAAAAGACTTGTCATTGTAACTTACTGTATCCACTTCGAAGTTCTCGTCTAGCTTGATGCTCAAGCGCCTATCATCATCTAGGAAGATTCTGTCGCACAGGTCGCACTTGTCTTCGCAGTATTTGCAAATACCGAAATCCTTTTCGTCGTCAGACATTTCCTATGTTCATAGTTAAAACATTAATTGAAAATCGATCGAAGACAACTACCAATATACTCAACCCACAAATCCGGGGCACTCGATATTTCCTACATATTCTGGCACAAGTCATGCCAAAATTCACGGAAAAAATCCGGCATGACTTTTGCTAAAATAGGACATATCGAGCGCCTGAAATTTGTCGGAACGGAAATGAATCAACACTCCGGCAAAACATAGGCCACTCGGAGGTGTAACCTACAAACATGACCAGCCACTTGGATATTGAGCAACACAAGATATACATTTCAAAATATCTTATAGTTCTCAAATTAGCATGCATTTAATAAGCAAAAGTAAATCATCTCATGCGTCCGTACATGGTCGAATATTATCACTAATACATCACAAATAGTGTCATACATATAACATCACTAATACAACTAAAACCCTAGCACACGACGGGTATCGACGCGGGCAGTGGACACCCACAGAGAAGGAACCATCACGGGATCATAGCTCCAGTGAGATCCCTGGAGAACCTACCAGGTATTGGAGAACCTGTGCTCCAACGCAAACAAGTAGCAACGGACGTGCGCGTCCTCCTCACTGACACGGTGACGCACCACCTCCATGGAGTCCTCGAGCCTCTGGACCGTCACTGGCCCACGCGACCGCCACCAAAGAAGGTTCGGGTCAATGACAGGCTGGCTCCTCACCAATCTGCACCCCTAGTAGGTAGCGCCTCCCAGTACCACCCCGGCGGAGCCCAGTCCCAGACGTGGCCCATCTGGTCAAGCAGGTGTCGTCCTCCGCCGACTCGACGACGAGGATGCGGGATAGGCATCGTCCACGTCGAGGCGGGAAAAATTGCTTTAACTAAAAAATAGCAACAAGTTATTACTAACTAGTTCTATTAATTCAACTACTTCTTACTAAAAATAAACCCCGCATGCGCTACTGCTAGGACAAATAGCTGCAGTGTTTGTTCACTCCCACGCTACTGCTAATGTAACTACTGGCAGCGTGTTTTCTCTCCATCACTACTAGTATTCTTTTTTTAGTGTATTTATGCGCCATCGTACAAATATTGGTACAATACCAGTTATGAGGTTTACATCATTATGTCCATAACAGTGTGTCAAATGAAGGTGGATTAGGTTCAAGTGGAGGCAATATGTGGTGCATGTCAAAAGTATACTACTAATCCAAACTTGATTTAGTTTGGACTAGTAGTACTTTCGATGTGCACCACATGTTGCCTTCACTTGAATCTAATACGCCAGCACAAGCTACTTAATCATCATCATAGTCATTACCACCAACAGTATTTATTTAATCACCACTAACACTAGCTAATAATAATCATCATAGTCATTACCACCAACACCAGATATTTTATCATCATAGTAATAGTGTAGCACATCATCATCCTCAAACTCATTTCTAGCTAGCTAATCACTCATGCTGCTCTCTCTTAGGTAAAGTAACATAAAACATGTATAGCTCTCCTCCTTGATCAAGTTGGAGCATGCAGATGAACCTGTCTCCTAATTGTGGGTAGCGCATCTGTTTGCTGCCCCCTAGTACTTCTCTGCGCTCCCCCATCACATATTTGGTCCAGTCTTGCACTATTAAGCATCCGTCGCTAATCTTGAATGCACTAAAGTAATCTGTAGGATATCTTGGCCGTAAGCTGATAATACTCATGTTACCTTTAGTCTCGATCCCATAAGGCACAACATTCATCGGGAGTCCCCGTTGAAGAACATCGTATGGTTACATACCTAGCAATGAAGTTTAGCTTCAAAAATAATGTATGGAAATGATGCACTGAGGACAAATAGTAAAATCTTACCATCCTTCCTAAATAGACGTGACCGTAGTTCATTACGAACACTATTGGTCGCACATTTTCAGTACTAACATTCTAAATGTAGGAAGAAAATTTGTCTTGACGGTATCAAGACCCGCAAGCCATGAAACATAATGACTGAGCTCCTTGCAGTTGAGTTCAACCCGGCACAGTATACGGTCCTGTCTATCAAGCGCTGGACATGTTTTCTTGCACCGAAATAAGCTGACAATACAAATTAGTTATCAACTATTTTTGAATAAACAATATCAAAGACATAAATATGGTTGAGAAACTTACATAATGGTATAACTGGAGGCGTCTGCACATCGACCCAGCTGTCGGTATTACCTTCAATATCATCTTTCGGACGAATATCAAAGGTGATAACCATATCAGGCTCAAATGCATAAGTCTTGCATAGTGCTCGCCATGTTTTGCATCCAAAATAGGTGTAGTCGTCTGAATTGTATAATTTTACGTTGAAAATACAACCATGCTCGGTCTTCAAGTAAAATTTCTTTTCCTCCATAGTACGACTGAAACCTATCTTATCCAATACAAAAACTCTTGCATGGCAGGGGATACGCTAGTAGAATAGTAAAAAAAAGACTTGTCATGCTTAATGTCATGCTTAAATTATAAGTTGAAGCAAATGAAGCAAATGTCATGCTTAATTACGAAAAAAGACTTGTCGTTGTGACTTACTGTATCCACTTCGAAGTTCTCGTCTAGCTTGATGCTCAAGCGCCTATCATCATCTAGGAAGATTCCGTCGCACAGGCCGCACTTGTCTTTGCAGTATTTGCAAATACCGAAATCCTTTTCGTCGTCAGACATTTCCTATGTTCATAGTTAAAACATTAATTGAAAATCGATCGAAGACAACTACCAAGATACTCAACCCACAAATCCGGGGCACTCGATATTTCCTACATATTCTGGCACAAGTCATGCCAAAATTCACGGAATAAATCCGGCATGACCTTTGCTAAAATAGGACATATCGAGCGCCTGAAATTTGCCGGAACGGAAATGAATCAACACTCCGGCAAAACATAGGCCACTCGGAGGTGTAACCTACAAACTTGACCAGCCACTTGGATATTGAGCAACACAAGATATACATTTCAAAATGTCTTATAGGTCTCAAATTAGCATGCATTCAATAAGCAAAAGTAAATCATCTCATGCGTCCATACATGGTCGAATATTATCACTAATACATCACAAATAGTGTCATACATATAACATCACTAATACAACTAAAACCCTAGCACACGACGGGTATCGACGCGGGCGGTGGACACCCACAGAGAAGGAACCATCACGGGATCATAGCTCCAGTGAGATCCCTGGAGAACCTGCCAGGTATTGGAGAACCTGTGCTCCAACGCAAACAAGTAGCAACGAACGTGCGCGTCCTCCTCACTGACACGGTGACGCACCACCTCCGTGGAGTCCTCGAGCCTCTGGACCGTCACTGGCCCACGCGACCGCCACCAAAGAAGGTTCGGGTCAATGACAGGCTGGCTCCTCACCAATCTGCACCCCCCGGTAGGTAGCGCCTCCCAGTACCACCCCGGCGGAGCCCAGTCCCGGACGTGGCCCATCTGGTCAAGCAGGTGTCGTCCTCCGCCGACTCGACGACGAGGATGCGGGATAGGCATCGTCCACGTCGAGGCGGGAAAAATTGCTTTAACTAAAAAATAGCAACAAGTTATTACTAACTAGTTCTATTAATTCAACTACTTCTTACTAAAAATAAACCCCGCATGCGCTACTGCTAGGACAAATAGCTGCAGTGTTTGTTCACTCCCACGCTACTGCTAATGTAACTACTGGCAGCGTGTTTTCTCTCCATCACTACTAGTATTCTTTTTTTAGTGTATTTATGCGCCATCGTACAAATATTGGTACAATACCAGTTATGAGGTTTACATCATTATGTCCATAACAGTGTGTCAAATGAAGGTGGATTAGGTTCAAGTGGAGGCAATATGTGGTGCATGTCAAAAGTATACTACTAATCCAAACTTGATTTAGTTTGGACTAGTAGTACTTTCGATGTGCACCACATGTTGCCTTCACTTGAATCTAATCCGCCAGCACAAGCTATTTAATCATCATCATAGTCATTACCACCAACAGTATTTATTTAATCACCACTAACACTAGCTAATAATAATCATCATAGTCATTACCACCAACACCAGATATTTTATCATCATAGTAATAGTGTAGCACATCATCATCCTCAAACTCATTTCTAGCTAGCTAATCACTCATGCTGCTCTCTCTTAGGTAAAGTAACATAAAACATGTATAGCTCTCCTCCTTGATCAAGTTGGAGCATGCAGATGAACCTGTCTCCTAATCGTGGGTAGCGCATCTGTTTGCTGCCCCCTAGTACTTCTCTGCGCTCCCCCATCACATATTTGGTCCAGTCTTGCACTATTAAGCATCCGTCGCTAATCTTGAATGCACTAAAGTAATCTGTAGGATATCTTGGCCGTAAGCTGATAATACTCATGTTACCTTTAGTCTCGATCCCATAAGGCACAACATTCATCGGGAGTCCCCGTTGAAGAACATCGTATGGTTACATACCTAGCAATGAAGTTTAGCTTCAAAAATAATGTATGGAAATGATGCACTGAGGACAAATAGTAAAATCTTACCATCCTTCCTAAATAGATGTGACCGTAGTTCATTACGAACACTATTGGTCGCACGTTTTCAGTACTAACATTTCTAAATGTAGGAAGAAAATTTGTCTTGACGGTATCAAGACCCGCAAGCCATGAAACATAATGACTGAGCTCCTTGCAGTTGAGTTCAACCCGGCACAGTATACGGTCCTGTCTATCAAGCGCTGGACATGTTTTCTTGCACCGAAATAAGCTGACAATACAAATTAGTTATCAACTATTTTTGAATAAACAATATCAAAGACATAAATATGGTTGAGAAACTTACATAATGGTATAACTGGAGGCGTCTGCACATCGACCCAGCTGTCGGTATTACCTTCAATATCATCTTTCGGACGAATATCAAAGGTGATAACCATATCAGGCTCAAATGCATAAGTCTTGCATAGTGCTCGCCATGTTTTGCATCCAAAATAGGTGTAGTCGTCTGAATTGTATAATTTTACGTTGAAAATACAACCATGCTCGGTCTTCAAGTAAAATTTCTTTTCCTCCATAGTACGACTGAAACCTATCTTATCCAATACAAAAACTCTTGCATGGCAGGGGATACGCTAGTAGAATAGTAAAAAAAAGACTTGTCATGCTTAATGTCATGCTTAAATTATAAGTTGAAGCAAATGAAGCAAATGTCATGCTTAATTACGAAAAAAGACTTGTCGTTGTGACTTACTGTATCCACTTCGAAGTTCTCGTCTAGCTTGATGCTCAAGCGCCTATCATCATCTAGGAAGATTCCGTTGCACAGGCCGCACTTGTCTTCGCAGTATTTGCAAATACCGAAATCCTTTTCGTTGTCAGACATTTCCTATGTTCATAGTTAAAACATTAATTGAAAATCGATCGAAGACAACTACCAAGATACTCAACCCACAAATCCGGGGCACTCGATATTTCCTACATATTCTGGCACAAGTCATGCCAAAATTCACGGAATAAATCCGGCGTGACCTTTGCTAAAATAGGACATATCGAGCGCCTGAAATTTGCCGGAACGGAAATGAATCAACACTCCGGCAAAACATAGGCCACTCGGAGGTGTAACCTACAAACTTGACCAGCCACTTGGATATTGAGCAACACAAGATATACATTTCAAAATGTCTTATAGGTCTCAAATTAGCATGCATTCAATAAGCAAAAGTAAATCATCTCATGCGTCCATACATGGTCGAATATTATCACTAATACATCACAAATAGTGTCATACATATAACATCACTAATACAACTAAAACCCTAGCACACGACGGGTATGGACGCGGGCGGTGGACACCCACAGAGAAGGAACCATCACGGGATCATAGCTCCAGTGAGATCCCTGGAGAACCTGCCAGGTATTGGAGAACCTGTGCTCCAACGCAAACAAGTAGCAACGGACGTGCGCGTCCTCCTCACTGACACGGTGACGCACCACCTCCGTGGAGTCCTCGAGCCTCTGGACCGTCACTGGCCCACGCGACCGCCACCAAAGAAGGTTCGGGTCAATGACAGGCTGGCTCCTCACCAATCTGCACCCCCCGGTAGGTAGCGCCTCCCAGTACCACCCCGGCGGAGCCCAGTCCCGGACGTGGCCCATCTGGTCAAGCAGGTGTCGTCCTCCGCCGACTCGACGACGAGGATGCGGGATAGGCATCGTCCACGTCGAGGCGGGAAAAATTGCTTTAACTAAAAAATAGCAACAAGTTATTACTAACTAGTTCTATTAATTCAACTACTTCTTACTAAAAATAAACCCCGCATGCGCTACTGCTAGGACAAATAGCTGCAGTGTTTGTTCACTCCCACGCTACTGCTAATGTAACTACTGGCAGCGTGTTTTCTCAACATCACTACTAGTATTCTTTTTTTAGTGTATTTATGCGCCATCGTACAAATATTGGTACAATACCAGTTATGAGGTTTACATCATTATGTCCATAACAGTGTGTCAAATGAAGGTGGATTAGGTTCAAGTGGAGGCAATATGTGGTGCATGTCAAAAGTATACTACTAATCCAAACTTGATTTAGTTTGGACTAGTAGTACTTTCGATGTGCACCACATGTTGCCTTCACTTGAATCTAATCCGCCAGAACAAGCTATTTAATCATCATCATAGTCATTACCACCAATAGTATTTATTTAATCACCACTAACACTAGCTAATAATAATCATCATAGTCATTACCACCAACACCAGATATTTTATCATCATAGTAATAGTGTAGCACATCATCATCCTCAAACTCATTTCTAGCTAGCTAATCACTCATGCTGCTCTCTCTTAGGTAAAGTAACATAAAACATGTATAGCTCTCCTCCTTGATCAAGTTGGAGCATGCAGATGAACCTGTCTCCTAATCGTGGGTAGCGCATCTGTTTGCTGCCCCCTAGTACTTCTCTGCGCTCCCCCATCACATATTTGGTCCAGTCTTGCACTATTAAGCATCCGTCGCTAATCTTGAATGCACTAAAGTAATCTGTAGGATATCTTGGCCGTAAGCTGATAATACTCATGTTACCTTTAGTCTCGATCCCATAAGGCACAACATTCATCGGGAGTCCCCGTTGAAGAACATCGTATGGTTACATACCTAGCAATGAAGTTTAGCTTCAAAAATAATGTATGGAAATGATGCACTGAGGACAAATAGTAAAAATCTTACCATCCTTCCTAAATAGATGTGACCGTAGTTCATTACGAACACTATTGGTCGCATGTTTTCAGTACTAACATTTCTAAATGTAGGAAGAAAATTTGTCTTGACGGTATCAAGACCCGCAAGCCATGAAACATAATGACTGAGCTCCTCGCAGTTGAGTTCAGCCCCGGCACAGTATACGGTCCTGTCTATCAAGCGCTGGACATGTTTTCTTGTACCGAAATAAGCTGACAATACAAATTAGTTATCAACTATTTTTGAATAAACAATATCAAAGACATAAATATGGTTGAGAAACTTACATAATGGTATAACTGGAGGCGTCTGCACATCGACCCAGCTGTCGGTATTACCTTCAATATCATCTTTCGGACGAATATCAAAGGTGATAACCATATCAGGCTCAAATGCATAAGTCTTGCATAGTGCTCGCCATGTTTTGCATCCAAAATAGGTGTAGTCGTCTGAATTGTATAATTTTACGTTGAAAATACAACCATGCTCGGTCTTCAAGTAAAATTTCTTTTCCTCCATAGTACGACTGAAACCTATCTTATCCAATACAAAAACTCTTGCATGGCAGGGGATACGCTAGTAGAATAGTAAAAAAAAGACTTGTCATGCTTAATGTCATGCTTAAATTATAAGTTGAAGCAAATGAAGCAAATGTCATGCTTAATTACGAAAAAAGACTTGTCGTTGTGACTTACTGTATCCACTTCGAAGTTCTCGTCTAGCTTGATGCTCAAGCGCCTATCATCATCTAGGAAGATTCCGTTGCACAGGCCGCACTTGTCTTCGCAGTATTTGCAAATACCGAAATCCTTTTCGTCGTCAGACATTTCCTATGTTCATAGTTAAAACATTAATTGAAAATCGATCGAAGACAACTACCAAGATACTCAACCCACAAATCCGGGGCACTCGATATTTCCTACATATTCTGGCACAAGTCATGCCAAAATTCACGGAATAAATCCGGCATGACCTTTGCTAAAATAGGACATATCGAGCGCCTGAAATTTGCCGGAACGGAAATGAATCAACACTCCGGCAAAACATAGGCCACTCGGAGGTGTAACCTACAAACTTGACCAGCCACTTGGATATTGAGCAACACAAGATATACATTTCAAAATGTCTTATAGGTCTCAAATTAGCATGCATTCAATAAGCAAAAGTAAATCATCTCATGCGTCCATACATGGTCGAATATTATCACTAATACATCACAAATAGTGTCATACATATAACATCACTAATACAACTAAAACCCTAGCACACGACGGGTATCGACGCGGGCGGTGGACACCCACAGAGAAGGAACCATCACGGGATCATAGCTCCAGTGAGATCCCTGGAGAGCCTGCCAGGTATTAGAGAACCTGTGCTCCAACGCAAACAAGTAGCAACGGACGTGCGCGTCCTCCTCACTGACACGGTGACGCACCACCTCCGCGGAGTCCTCGAGCCTCTGGACCGTCACTGGCCCACGCGACCGCCACCAAAGAAGGTTCGGGTCAATGACAGGCTGGCTCCTCACCAACCTGCGCCCCCCGGAAGGTAGCGCCTCCCAGTACCACCCTGGCGGAGCCCACTCTCGGACGTGGCCCATCTGGTCAAGCAGGTGTTGTCCTCCGCCGACTCGACGACGAGGATGCGGGATAGGCATCGTCCACGTCGAGGCGGGAAAAATTGCTTTAACTAAAAAATAGCAACAAGTTATTACTAACTAGTTCTATTAATTCAACTAGTTCTTACTAAAAATAAACCCGGCATGCGCTACTGCTAGGACAAATAGTTGCAGCGTTTGTTCACTCCCACGCTACTGCTAATGTAACTACTGGCAGCGTGTTTTCTCTCCATCACTACTAGTATTCTTTTTTTAGTGTATTTATGCGCCATCGTACAAATATTGGTACAATACCAGTTATGAGGTTTACATCATTATGTCCATAACAGTGTGTCAAATGAAGGTGGATTAGGTTCAAGTGGAGGCAATATGTGGTGCATGTCAAAAGTATACTACTAATCCAAACTTGATTTAGTTTGGACTAGTAGTACTTTCGATGTGCACCACATGTTTTTTTTTGACGTGATGTGCACCAGATGTTGCCTCCACTTGAATCTAATCCGCCAGCACAAGCTATTTAATCATCATCATAATCATTACCACCAACACTATTTATTTAATCACCACTAACACTAGCTAATAATAATCATTATAGTCATTACCACCAACACTAGCTATTTTATCATCATAGTAATAGTGTAGCACATCATCATCCTCAAACTCATTTCTAGCTAGCTAATCACTCATGTTGCTCTCTCTTAGGTAAAGTAACATAAAACATGTATAGCTCTCCTCCTTGATCAAGTTGGAGCATGCAGATGAACCTGTCTTCTAATCATGGGTAGCGCATCTGTTTGCTGCCGCCTAGTACTTTGCTGCGCTCCCCCATCACATATTTGGTCCAGTCTTGCACTATTAAGCATCCGTCGCTAATCTTGAATGCACTAAAGTAATCTATAGGATATCTTGGCCGTAAGCTGATAATACTCATGGTACCCTTAGTCTCGATCCCATAAGGCACAACATTCATCGGGAGTCCCCGTTGAAGAACATCGTATGGTTACATACTTAGCAATGAAGTTTAGCTTCAAAAATAATGTATGGAAAAGATGCACTGAGGACAAATAGTAAAAATCTTACCGTCCTTCCTAAATAGATGTGACCGTAGTTGATTACGAACACTATTGGTCGCACGTTTTCAGTACTAACATTTCTAAATGTAGGAAGAAAATTTGTCTTGACAGTATCAAGACCCGCAAGCCATGAAACATAATGACTGAGCTCCTCGCAGTTGAGTTTAGCCCCGGCACAGTATACGGTCCTGTCTATCAAGCGCTGGACATGTTTGCTTGCACCGAAATAAGCTGACAATACAAATTAGTTGTCAACTATTTTTGAATAAACAATATCAAAGACATAAATATGGTTGAGAAACTTACATAATGGTATAACTGGAGGCGTCTGCACATCGACCCAGATGTCGGTATTACCTTCAATATCATCTTCCGGACGAATATCAAAGGTGATAACCATATCAGGCTCAAATGCATAAGTATTGCATAGTGCTCGCCATGTTTTGCATCCAAAATAGGTGTAGTCGTCTGAATTGTATAATTTTACGTTGAAAATGTAACCATGCTCGGTCTTCAAGTAAAATTTCTTTTCCTCCATAGTACGACTGAAACCTATCTTATCCAATACAAAAACTCTTGCATGGCAGGGGATACGCTAGTAGAATAGTAAAAAAAGACTTGTCATGCTTAATGTCATGCTTAAATTATAAGTTGAAGCAAATGAAGCAAATGTCATGCTTAATTACGAAAAAAGACTTGTCATTGTGACTTACTGTATCCACTTCGAAGTTCTCGTCCAGCTTGATGCTCAAGCGCCTATCATCATCTAGGAAGATTCCGTCGCACAGGCCGCACTTGTCTTCACAGTATTTGCAAATACCGAAATCCTTTTCGTCGTCAGACATTTCCTATGTTCATAGTTAAAACATTAATTGAAAATCGATCGAAGACAACTACCAGGATACTCAACCCACAAATCCGGGACACTCGATATTTCCTACATATTCTGGCACAAGTCATGCCAAAATTCACGGAAAAATCCGGCATGACCTTTGCTGAAATAGGACATATCGAGCGCCTGAAAGTTGCCGGAACGGAAAGGAATCAACACTCCGGCAAATCATAGGCCACTCGGAGGTGTAACCTACAAACATGACCAGCCACTTGGATATGGAGCAACACAAGCTATACATTTCAAAATATCTTATAGGTCTCAAATTAGCATGCATTATATAAGCAAAAGTAAATCATCTCATGCGTCCGTACATCGTCAAATATTATGACTAATACATCACAAATAGTGTCATACATATAACATCACTAATACAACTAAAACCCTAGCACACGACAGGTATCGACGCGGGCGGTGGACACCCACAGAGAAGGAACCATCACGGGATCATAGCTCCAGTGAGATCCCTGGAGAACCTGCCAGGTATTGGAGAACCTGTGCTCCAACGCAAACAAGTAGCGACGGACGTGCGTGTCCTCTTCACTGACACAGTGACGCACCACCTCCGCGGAGTCGTCGAGCCTCTGGACCGTCACTGGCCCACGCGACCGCCACCAAAGAAGGTTCGGGTAAACGACAGGCTTTGCTCCTCACCAACCTGCACCCCCCGGTTGGTAGCGCCTCCCAGTACCACCCCGGCGGAGCGCACTCCCGGGCGTGGCCCATCTGGTCAAGCAGGTGTCGTCCTCCGCCGACTCGACGACGAGGATGCGGGATAGGCATCGTCCATGTCGAGGCGGGAAAAATTGCTTTAACTAAAAAATAGCAACATGTTCTTACTAACTAGTTTTATTAATTCAACTAGTTCTTACTAAAAATAAACCCCGCACGAGCTACTGCTAGGACAAATAGCTGCAGCGTTTGTTCACTCCCACGCTACTACTAATGTAACTACTGGCATCGTGTTTTCTCTCCATCACTACTAGTATTCTTTTTTTAGTGTATTTATGCGCCATCGTACAAATATTGGTACAATACCAGTTATGAGGTTTACATCATTATGTCCATAACAGTGTGTCAAATGAAGGTGGATTAGGTTCAAGTGGAGGCAATATGTGGTGCATGTCAAAAGTATACTACTAATCCAAACTTGATTTAGTTTGGACTAGTAGTACTTTCGATGTGCACCACATGTTTTTTTTGATGTGATGTGCACCACATGTTGCCTCCACTTGAATCTAATCCGACAGCACAAGCTATTTATCATCATCATAGGCATTACCACCAACAGTATTTATTTAATCACCACTAACACTAGCTAATAATAATCATCATAGTCATTACCACCAACACTAGCTACTTTATCGTCATAGTAATAGTGTTGCACATCATCATCCTCAAACTCATTTCTAGCTAGCTAATCACTCCTGGTGCTCTCTCTTAGGTAAAGTAACATAAAACATGTATAGCTCTCCTCCTTGATCAAGTTGGAGCATGCAGATGAACCTGTCTTCTAATTGTGGGTAGCACATCTGTTTGCTGCCGCCTAGTACTTCTCTGCGCTCCCCCATCACATATTTGGTCCAGTCTTGCACTATTAAGCATCCGTCGCTAATCTTGAATGCACTAAAGTAATCTATAGGATATCTTGGCCGTAAGCTGATAATACTCATGGTACCTTTAGTCTCGATCCCATAAGGCACAACATTCACCGGGAGTCCCCGTTGAAGAACATCGTATGGTTACATACTTAGCAATGAAGTTTAGCTTCAAAAATAATGTATGGAAAAGATGCACTAAGGACAAATATTAAAAATCTTACCATCCTTCCTAAATAAATGTGATCGTAGTTGATTACGAACACTATTGGTCGCACGTTTTCAGTACTAACATTTCTAAATGCAGGAAGAAAATTTGTCTTGACAGTATCAAGATCCGCAAGCCATGAAACATAATGACTGAGCTCCTCGCAGTTGAGTTCAGCCCCGGCACAGTATACGGTCCTGTCTATCAAGCGCTGGACATGTTTGCTTGCACCGAAATAAGCTGACAATACAAATTAGTTGTCAACTATTTTTGAATAAACAATATCAAAGACATAAATATGGTTGAGAAACTTACATAATGGTATAACTGGAGGCGTCTACACATCGACCCAGATGTCGGTATTACCTTCAATATCATCTTCCGGACGAATATCAAAGGTGATAACCATATCAGACTCAAATGCATAAGTCTTGCATAGTGCTCGCCATGTTTTGCATCCAAAATAGGTGTAGTCGTATGAATTGTACAATTTTACGTTGAAAATATAACCATGCTCGGTCTTCAAGTAAAATTTCTTTTCCTCCATAGTACGACTGAAACCTATCTTATCCAATACAAAAACTCTTGCATGGCAGGGGATACGCTTGTAGAATAGTAAAAAAAGACTTGTCATGCTTAATGTCATGCTTAAATTATAAGTTGAAGCAAATGAAGCAAATGTCATGCTGAACTACGAAAAAAGACTTGTCATTGTGACTTACTGTATCCACTTCGAAGTTCTCGTCCATCTTGATGCTCAAGCGCCTATCATCATCTAGGAAGATTCCGTCGCACAGGCCGCACTTGTCTTCGCAGTATTTGCAAATACCGAAATCCTTTTCATCGTCAGACATTTCCTATGTTCATAGTTAAAACATTAATTGAAAATCGATCGAAGAAAACTACCAGGATACTCAACCCACAAATCCGGGGCACTCGATATTTCGTACATATTCTGGCACAAGTCATGCCAAAATTCACGGAAAAATCCGGCATGACCTTTGCTGAAATAGGACATATCAAGCGCCTGAAATTTGCCGGAACGGAAATGAATCAACACTCCGGCAAAACATAGGCCACTCGGAGGTGTAACCTACAAACATGACCAGCCACTTGGATATTGAGCAACACAACATATACATTTCAAAATATCTTATAGGTCTCAAATTAGCATGCGTTCAATAAGCAAAAGTAAATCATCTCATGCGTCCGTACATGGTCGAATATTATCACTAATACATCACAAATAGTGTCATACATATAACATCACTAATACAACTAAAACCCTAGCACACGACGGGTATCGACGCGGGCGGTGGACACCCACAGAGAAGGAACCCTCACGGGATCATAGCTCCAGTGAGATCCCTAGAGAACCTGCCAGGTATTGGAGAACATGTGCTTCAACGCAAACAAGTAGCGACGGACGTGCGCGTCCTCCTCACTGACACAGTGACGCACCACCTCCGTGGAGTCCTCGAGCCTCTGGACCGTCACTGGCCCACGCGACTGCCACCAAAGAAGGTTCGGGTCAACGACAGGCTGACTCGTCACCAACCTGCGCCCCCCGGTAGGTAGCGCCTCCCAGTACCACCCCGGCGGAGCCCAGTCCCGGACGTGGCCCATCTGGTCAAGCAGGTGTCGTCCTTCGCTGACTCGACGATGAGGATGCGGGATAGGCATCGTCCACGTTGAGGCGGGAAAAATTGCTTTAACTAAAAAATAGCAACTAGTTCTTACTAACTAGTTCTATTAATTCAACTAGTTATTACTAAAAATAAACTCACTATAAATAAAAATATTCTAGTACCTAATTAGTACCTACTTCTTACTAACTAATTAGTACCTAGGAACTACTGCCCTAATTACCATCTAATTTGATGAACCTATAGGGGTGGAAAGTGGTAGCGGATATTCCAATTATCCAACTATAAAGTGAAATAAGTGGTCAAATTTTACTCGTTTTATGATTCATCTTAGAAATTTGATTCGTTTCCACCCTTACATGAACCCTAACTCATTTGAGCCGCATCTGCATCCGATTTGTTTCCACTCTTACATGAACCCTAACTAATTTGATGCAACTAAAATATAAAGAAACCCTAGGCATAGGTAGGGGAGAGGGAGGAGCAGGCATGCTCACCTCGGGTGCCTGCAACGAGGGAGGGGCAGGGCGGCGTCAAGGTTAGGGTCGGGGCTCGGTCGCGCGGCGGATGGCGGCGTCGAGGTCGGGGTCGGGGGCGGCGTTCGGGGCGGCGTTGAGGTCAAGGGCAGGGGCGGCGTTGAATCTGGGGTCGGGGCAGCGTAGAGGGTGTGTGGAGAGCGCGCGGCGGCCGACGGGCGACGGCAGCGGCGAGAGTGGAGAGTTGGATTTGGGGGAAGTGGCCGTGGGGAAGGACAAACCCCGTGGTTAATTCAGAAGTAGTAGTAGCGCGTTCCAGGAAGAGCGCTGCTGCTACGTTAGCTACAGCGCGTTCTGGGATACACGCTACTGCTACTCCTTTCTCTTTTTCCCCTTTTTTCATTTAGTTTTCTTCACATTTTATTTTTTTCCTTTCACCTTATTCTATTTCTTTCATTTTCAATTACCTTTCTATTTTCTTTCCATTTAATTTTATATCCTTTAGCAGTAGCGAGTTTAGATTAAAACAAAGTAGCGGTAGCGCGGTTCGTTATAGGTCGCTACTACTATGTGTAGCCTATCGGCTAAGCCATGGGAATTTTAGTAGTAACGTGTTTAGAGCAAGACGCGCTACTGCTAGAACTTTATCTGCAGCGCGGTTTGCTCAGGCGCGCTACTACTACTTAGCACCAGCGTGCTTTTTTGACCCTCGCTACTACTAAAGTTCTGTGTATAAGGTTTTCCCTTGTAGTGTGGTCTTCGTGCTTTGGGCACTGCAGTAGCTTTACAAACTGCTCGTGTGGGGGTACTCTGTGGTGGACATGGTGATTTGTCAACTATAAGTGGGTTACTATCCGCTGGGGTTGCGGTTAGATGGGTTGTAGCTGGTTCTCTGCCCAACGGTGTAAGTGTGCAATCTGGAAGAGTCTCGACTATGTGTGGTGGGGCTAGTTTGTGGGCCAGTACAACCATGGTTCTATCTGCATCGACGGGTAGCACTGTCTTTTGTGAAGAACGGGTTTTTGCTCCCTTAGATACTGCCATCACCCCCTCTAATTCAAATGGCTGATAAACAAGAAAAGAAATTGAACGTATAGACATTTTATGATAGATAGATGTGGTAATTCACATATATGTTGTCTAACCAAACAGGACAGCATGACACAATTTCACATATATGATGCCTAACTAAACAGGATAGCATGACACAGTTTCAGATATATGACGGATAACTTAACAGGATATAATGGCATAATTCAACATATGATGAGTACCTAAACAGGATGACATGACAAAACTATATGATGTCTTTCTAAAATAGGTTGGGATGAAATAATTCACATACATGTTGTCTAAGTATACAGGATGGCATGATATAATTGACATAATTGATTCATATACTAAGCAGCTGGCACTCGCATGTATGATCTCTAAACTAAGCAGATAGAATTCAATATTGTGCATATGATGTCTAAACTAAGCAATGTGAGACACCATATGCATCATATGAGAAATATAAACATTGCAACTTAGAGCATACACCTCGGGTGGGATATAGGACTGGTCATCTGTCTCTGAATCCTCCTCTGAGGAACTCCCTGTAACCATCGAGATATATGCTTCAACAGGTACCATTGCCTGCTCTGAAGACCTTGTTTTCACTCCAGATTTTTCCATAACCGGCTCAAATGGTTGATACACATGAAGAGTAGTTCAATATACATAGATTGTCGACAAATGGAATACGTAATGAAAAAAAAGATGGCATGAGATAATTCACATATATGATGCCTGGCTCCATGGCGGTGCATAATTCACATATATGATAACTGGCTGAAAAACATGGCATTGCATAATTCACATATCTGATATAGAAAGCAAACAGGAGGCATTCACACAAAGCATGTCTAATCTAAGCAGATGGCATGGCAATGCAAGACACCATATGCATGATATGAGCAATATAACCCAACCAAGTTAGAGCATGCACCTCGGGGGGGGGGATACGACTGGTCATCTCTCTCTGAATCCTCCTCTAAGGAGCTATTTGCAACCAGCAAGAAATCTGCATCGACAGGTAGCACTGTCTGCTCTGAAGACCTTGTTTTCACTCCAGATTTTCCCATGACCGACTCAAATGGCCGATGGATAGGAAGAGTAGATGAATGTATAAACATTATTGACAAATGGAATACATTATGGAAAAAAATATGTCACAATACAATTCACATATACAATGACTGGCTAAACAGGATGGCATTGCATGATTCACGTATATGATGCCTGGCTAAAGAAGATGGCATTGCATAATTCCCATATACTCCCTCCGTTCCGAAATATTTTTCTTTTTAGAGATTTCAAATGGACTACCACATACGGATGTATATATACATATTTTAGAGTGTAGATTCACTCATTTTGTTCCGTATATAGTCACTTGTTGAAATCTCTAAAAAGATAAATATTTAGGAATGGTGGGAGTATGATATAGAAACCAAACAGGTGGCATTCACACAAAGCAAATCTAAACTAAGCTGATGACATATAAGATGTATAATGTAAGCAATGCAAGGCGCCATATGCATGATATGACCAACATCAGCATGCCAGGTTAGAGCAAACACCTCAGGTGGTAAACAGGCATGGTCGGCTCCTTCTGAATCTCCATCTGAATAGTTATCTTCCTCTGGAATACAATCTGGAAATGCAGGAGAGGGGGGGCACTTCGCCCACCATGGAGCAGCGTCTGCATGACATTATATTCGCACGCAACGGTCTTCTCTTTTTCTCTACATGTTCAGTATGATTGTGTACAATATTTGACATGCATAATAAAAAAATAGTTAGATTTTGTAAGGCCTAAGGGGTGCATGCAAAAATCAAGACTGATGGTAGCAAACAAGTGGATGGATCCAAAACTAATGATAGCAGGTACATTATAGCTTTAGTTTAAAAAGATAGACAATGGATCATCTATTGTTTGTTGCCCACCCAACATGAACCACATAGAAGACCCCAGATGAACCAGATAGTAGACAGATACTATTCGTTGCTAGCTCGATATGACACCCATGGGCAATTCAAAACTCAAGATTGAATGATAAAGTAGTAGGTAATAATAACCAATATATAACGTAAGCAAACACGAAAGACTGCGACCTCTCTTCCGGAACTGTGTAGTCCTTAGGTTCATCTGCTCAGTCGATGATGGTAATGCAGTTGGCGTGGTTGCCGGCAACGGGGAAGATGATCTGAGGCAGCGAAAGAAAGTCTGCAGGGGGGATCTCTGATGCAGTGAACGCTTCTGTCGATGGTTCATCTCAGGTGGGGTGGATGACGGCACGGCAGGAGCAGTACATAACACACAGAGTTTTCTTTGACGCCAATCTGAAAATGAAGTAAATCTGTAAGGGCTCCTTAGAATTGGAGGATTCTATAAACACGGTGACAGGAAAAACACAGGAATAGGATAGGAATGCACGTGCAAAACAGAGCATTTGGAAACATAGGATTTCAGTCAACCTGGGTGTTTGGCTCACATGAATTGGAAGAACAGAGGAATGGAGAAACAAAGTGATGCGACGAGTGTACAACCTCTTTGGCATAGCCTTGTGGACCTCAACATCATTGGGTTGGACGTGGAGGATGGTGATGATGCTGGTGTGACTGTCGGAGGCGGGGACGAAGATCCGAGGCCTCTGGAAACGGCGCCGAGGGTACTGCTCCGCTGTGATGGACAGTTCCGTCGTTGGAGCAGCTCCGCTAAGGTGTACGGCGACGAGGCTAAAGCATGACAAGACAGATAACCTTAATCTGAAGTGGGACCCTAATATCATCTGCAATAGATGATGTAAAATACATCACCAAAAAGTGCTAGATGTAAAACGCATCAGCCGTGCCACGGCCGCTCCGACAGATGTTGTAAGTACTGTTCACTCTGAACTTACCTGAAGAAAATGAACTTCATAGTCGAAATTGAATTTTACTGTCGAAACTGATTGAACTAGTAACAGAGCATTGCAATAGATGTTTAGGGCGTTCGAGCACTAGTAGCAGAGAAGAAGTGATCTAAATCAGCAGACGCTCGAGTAGGGAATGCACTAGCAAAGAGCAAGTCATGCAGTAGCACCACGAGCGAGTGCTAAAGCAGCAACTCCTGTAGCTGTTGGAGGTCGTGCACCAGCAGCAGCAGCGCAAGCGAGAGCAAGAGCAGAGCAGCAGCACGAACGAAAGTAGGAGCAGTGCAGCAGCGCGACCGACAGCAAGAACAGAGCCGCAGCGCGAGCGAGAGCCGGAGCAGCTGTAGCTAGTGCCATTGTGGAAGTCGCCACCAAGGAAGCAACGACATGGGGGAGAGACGCCGTGGATGATGTGGCCGGCGACGGCGCCATCGATGGAGACGCCATGTCTGCTCGGTATCGAGCACCGGCAGCCCCGTGAGATCAAATAAAAGATAAAATGCAGCGGTGTAGAACCTCCTTGGTGGCGCCGAGTTGGCCTCGGCTTCATCGGAGGAATTGGTGAGGGTGCTACGGTTCCGGTGGGGCAGGTCAAGACGGCACTATGGGGATTGAGGTGGTGCAATAGACGAGGCAAACGTCGGGGCAACTCCTTGGAGGTGGAGGACGGGGTGGCTGATCCGACAGGACGACGAGATCAACAACGGATCCTCATCCGGTGTGGTGGATGAGGGACGGCGAGCTGTTGTGGTGGACGACGTAGTCGGGGAAGAGTCTCCGGCTGGGCGGCGGTCGAGAGGCCGACGGAGGAGTGTGGGGTTTCGCGGGTTTTGGCGGCCTCGGTGTACGAATGGGGGGGCGAAGGCGGAGGGGTGAGCCTAGCTTAGGGACGCGCTTGTCCGAAATGTATGGTAAGTTACCAACGTACACCCACCGGTTTTGACACCGCAATGTGGAGCTTCATTTCCGGCTGAGGGGTAGAAGGGGGATTTCGCATGTCTGGGCCGCGGGAGCGATTTAGGATGAGGAGGGAGTTCTCGCGCGCGTCCAAATTTCGGGATAACAAAGCGCGGCGCGGGTTGAAGAAGCGGGAGTTTCAAAGCAAGTGAGACAAAAGATACTCGAGCTTGAAAATTTTGGGATAACAAGGTGCGGATTCCTTGTTCGGCAGAACAAACTTAACGTGAAAAAAATCATACAAGACACAAGAGAGTCATGTCCCCTTTTACTATATTTCTATAGATGCCATTGAAAAAACTACAAGAAAAATGTAAAAAAAATCGGGAGAACAAGATTACCCTGCACAGTACCAAATTGATTCGCACTTCCCACAACAACAACAAAAAACAAATCAATTCCACCAAAGAAAGAGTAATGTCCCTTTTTATATGATTACAGATGCCATGATCTCGAATTTCAATTTTTGAATCCACGTTATGTTGAATTCGAATATATCATTAGCTGACCTTGAGGTTTATAATTGATGTAGTCGTACATTTTGATCTTCCATCATATATGAACATTTTACTCCACCATGTGAACATATATATTGTCGTCTACCATATGGACTAAATTTGAATCAATTTTCCTTATTTGAATATGATTGTTGTCAAGTTATACAATAATTTAAATATTATCTTGATAACAAAAAGACATGCATATAGCAGTAATCATATTTCACTATGAACTACATGTATCATACGCTCTCCAATTCAAATATCTGAATCCATGTTATGTTGAATTCAAATCATAGTTCATTATTGGTCTAGGTAGCGAGATGTTCGGGATAATCTAAACCCTGTTTTCATACGTATAATTTTTGGTTGAATTGGGACAAGTTTTGGTATAAGCCTCTTGCAAAACCGGAGATTCTCTCAACATGCCTCGTGGTTCCGAGAGGGAACGTGTCACCTTTGTGTGCGAAACTATATACGCTGCCTCCCCCCTGATTTTATTTACAGAGGCAACATAGAACTATATGAGTGCCCTGTTAAATTTTGGAATTATTTCGGGTTCATTTGGCCTTTTTATACATTAATTGAGTTTTTGGACTTTTAATGTGCATAATCTAAATATGAATTGCATGCACATGCTCCGGTGCACCAAAGTGGGTTGAAAAATCACATGTGTGTCCTTGGTTGAATTTCTAGGTCCCATGGAAGAAATGAGAATGAAATTCAAACATCTAGGTGTCATGACTCTGCCGAGAACATCGAGAAACTTAGATTTTAAATTCATGTAAATCCAAAACTCGGCTGGAAATCATGAAACTTGGCATGGTGTCATGTCATGGCACTAACATGTTGTGGTAAAAAATTGGGCCGATTTGGAAGCTCATGGTTCTAAGAGGGAACGTGCCACCTTTGAGTGTGAAACGATATACGCTGCCCCCCCCCCCCTCCC
>NC_041381.1:28297416-28362952 GCF_002162155.2 Triticum dicoccoides | reverse complement strand
TAGAACTACATTAGTGCCATGTTAAATTTTGGAATTATTCGGGGTTCGTTTGTCGCTTTTTATACATTTATTGAGTTTCTGGTCATTTAATGTGCATAAGTCAAAGTTGGTTGAAAAATCACATTTGTGTCCTCGGGTGAATTTCTAGGTCCCATGCAAGAAATGAGAATAAAGTTAAAACATCTGGGCATCGTGGCTCGGCCGATAACATTGAGAAACTTGGTTTTAAAATTCTTGTAAATCCAAAACACGTCTGAAAATCATGAAACTTGGCATGGATGTCATGTCATGGTACTACCATGTTGTGGTAAAAAATGGCCGAATAGGAACAGATTTTGGTATAAGCTTCTTGCAAACCGAAGCTTCTCTCAAGAAGGCTCGTGGTTCTGAGAGGGAACATGTCACCTTTGAGTGTGAAACCATATACGTTGTCCCCCTTGAGTTTATTTACAAAGGCAACATAGAACTACATGAGTGCCCTGTTAAATTTTGGAATTATTCCGGCTTCGTTTGGCCTTATTTACACATTAATTGAGTTTTTGGTCATTTAATGTGCATAATTCAAATTTGAACTACAAGCACGTGCTCCCGTGCACCAAAGTTGGTTGAAAAATCACATTTGTGTCCTCGGGTGAATTTCTACTCCCATGCAAAAAATGAGAAGAAGATTCAAACATCTGGGCATCGTGGCTCGGCCGAGAACATTGAGAAACTTGGTTTTAAAATCATGAAACTTGGCATGGTGTCATGTCATGGTAGTACCATGCCGTGGTAAAACAATTGGCCAAATAGGAACAAATTTTGGTATAAGCTTCTTGCAAATCGTAGCTTCTAAGGCTCGTGGTTCTGGGAGGGAACGTGTCACCTTTGTGTGCATAATTCAAATTTGAAATACAAGCACATGTTCCAATGCACCAAAGTTGGTTGAAAAATCACATGTGTGTCCTCAGGTAAATTTCTAGGTTCCATGCAAGAAATGGGAATGAAATTCAAAATTCTAGGCGTCGTGGCTGGGTTGGAAACATTGAGAAACTTAGTTTTTTAATTCCTGTAAATCCAAAACACGCCTGAAAATAATGAAACTTGGCTTGGTGCCATGACATGGGACCAACATGTTGTGGTAAATTTGCAGTCCGATTTGCGAAGGCGCACACATTAACAATCAACAAAGTCATTTTGGAACAAGTGCTCTCACGTTACAATCGGAAACACAAGTATTATTGAAACCGTGGGCGTTCTACTTACTAGTACCATTTACGTGCTGCCACGCATCCCTATTTTTTATTAGCTAGGAGGCGCTGTGCAGGGTAGCTATTTGAGTACGAGAGGCATGCGATCAGACCCCTGCGTGTGCTTATCAGGAGGAGAGCCCTTTGACCTCCATCTGTCGTCCACCTCTCTCCCAACGTCTCCATTAATGGCGCCCGAGCCTCTGTTTAATGGCGTGGCTATGTCTCACTCGACTGAGATTTAAGAGAGAAGAAAGAAAATCTGAAAGCACGAATCTTGATGTAAGATCCGACGGACCTATATAGCATCTACTGTGACTTATAGCAAGACTGATGAATATATAAGGACGATTTTTTTTATCAAAGAAGGGCTTGCCCCTTCTGATTTTCATTACTGAAAACCACCACAATTCACAAGAAGTTCAGCACAACTCCAGCCTAACACGAAGGACTAAAAGCTACTCCCTCCGTCCCATAATATAAGATGCTTTTTGACACTAGTATAGTGTCAAAAAGCGTCTTACATTATGAGATGGAGGGAGTACCAGATTGAAATCGCAACATCCCAAGAGGCCAACAAAGGCCAAACATCCATGCAACCCAACATTTCACAACCGACGACACAATCCACATCCTAAATCAATTATTACATCAAAAGAAACCAGGAAACTGAAGGAAGCCCGGCAGCAACTAGAAGAACAAGAACGCCAGGGTCGCCACAGCAAGAGTTTTCTTCATTCCAGCCTCGCAACATTGATCTTCCACAGAAAGATAAGGATGATTAATTGTCTTACATAATTAGAAAGATAATTAAAAAAAGCTACATGCAGCTACGCCCGAAATACACAAGGGCAAAAGAAGAAGGAAGACAAGGATCTGACTAGCTAATCTCTACTTTCTTGATGCGTTGCTGCAGGCCGCGGGAACTAGTCTCTGCGGCGAGCGACGATGAGCTCTTTCGTGTCCTCAAGACGTTGCTTGAGAACATCCACGGATTCCTCCACCAGCCTTTGGCACTCGTTGCGGAGCATGTCATTCTCGTCCATAAGTTTCTTGACGATGACGCCGGTCCTCTTCAACAAGGCACTGGTCTCCTCCTGCTGGTCTACACTTCGGACGATCTTCTCCCTCAGCAGGTCGCACTCGGCCCGGAGTGTCACGCCCAATATGCGATACTATCCTAAAGAGACTCGAAGGTCCCACCAAGGATAGAACCGCATATTGATACGCTTTTGCAAGGTGGATATCATTGCATCAACATTACATTATAGATGGGGATACATACAAGAGGCATACAATGCCACACGAATACCACAATACAACATATATAAGATCAACATCCGGCTACGGATGGAACACAAATAGAAACTCAAACGACATCCACCCTGCTAGTCCAGGCTGCCGACCTGGAACCTATCCCCTGATCGAAGAAGAAGCAGAAGAAGAACTCCAAGACAAGCAATCATCGCTCTCGCGTCAAGATCATCACATAACCTGTACCTGCAACTGTTATTGTAGTAATCTGTGAGCCACGAGGACTCAGCAATCCCATTACCATGGGTATCAAGACTAGCAAAGCTTAATGGGTAAGAAAGGGGTAAAGTGGTGAGGTTGCAGCAGCGACTAAGCAAGTATGGTGGCTAGCATACGCAAATAAGAGCGAGAAGAGAAGCAAAGGAACGGTCGTGAAGCTAGCAATGATCAAGAGGTGATCCTGAACTCCTACTTACGTCAAACATAACCCAAAACCGTGTTCACTTCCCGAACTCCGCCAAAAAGAGACCATCACGGCTGCACACACGGTTGATGCGTTTTAATTTGGATCTGGTGTCAAGTTATCCACAACCGGACATTAACAAATTCCCATCTGCCACATAACCGCGGGCACGGCTTTCGAAAGATAATACCCTGCAGGGGTGTCCCAACATAGCCCATGACAAGCTCTCGCGATCAACGAAGGATATACCTTCTCCCAAGAAGACCCAACCAGTCTCGGAATCCCGGTTTACAAGACATTTCGACAATGGTAAAACAAGACCAGCAAAGCGTAAGGAACGCAAATTCCGGGAACATAACACCGGTATGACGGAAACTAGGGTGGCAATAGTGGAACAAAACACCAGGCATAAGGCCGAGCCTTCCACCCTTTACCAAGCATATAGATGCATTAATTAAATAAGAGATATTGTGATATCCCAAAAAAATCCTGTCCACCATGGAGCAATCTTCAACTTCACCTGCAACTAACAACGCTATAAGAGGGGCTGAGCAAAGCGGTAACATAGCCAAACAACGGTTTGCTAGGAAGGGTGACAAAGGTTAGAGGTTCACATGGCAATTTGGGAAGCTTGAAGAACAAGTTATAGGAAGCGCAGCAAAGCGATAGAACGAAGCAACTAGCATAGCAATGATAGTAGTGAGATCCAGGGTAACGGTCATCTTGCCTAAAATCCCGCTAGGAAGAAGAACGAGTCCATGAAGAAGACGAACGGGAGTAGTCGAACGAATCCTCACAATCACAACATTACCGGAACTAAGAAGCAACACCGAAAAGAAACAAACAACATGGTAAATGCACAAGCATAAGCATGGCATGATGCACAAACAAGTATGATGCATGTCAGGTTTAAAGAGGCATGGCATGGCAAAGTGCAACAAACAACACTAAAAATTAAGTGGAGCTCAATATGCAACGAGTTGCATATTGACGAAACACCACATCAATTATTTAGTTCTCTCTCGGTTTTGTACCCAACAATATTAAATGTTATTAAACATGGCAAGGGGGTGAAGCATAATTAAACTAACTATCTAGGCAATTTTAAATGAGGCCGGAAACAACAAACAACAATTCCGGAAAATCCTCATGTCCATATTTTAGTTTTGGTACTGTTCTGCCCTAAAACATATTTTATTATTGTTAAACAGGAAAGTAAAGCGCACCATGTTAAACTATGCATTTTCCACCCCAAATACATATAAAGTTTATTAAAATCGGAGCTACGGTTAATTAGTTATGAAATAAATCATTTTAGCATGGCATTTATGCAAATTAATGCAAACAACAATTTTAAACACTAGTCATCAACCCGTGCAACTGCACGGGCTAGGAACTTTTATATTGTTTGACTATTATGGTAGTATAGAATATACAATGTGAAATGAATCTTTCGAACATAATACAAAAATATTTTATGTTTTTATTCATAGTAGGAGCCTCTGTTTTCAAATAGGCAGGACCAAAATGTTATGAATATAAAGGATATCATTTAGGACAACTGAAATACTCATACAATGTGTGATTGTTACTGAATTTAAAGTGTTATATAATTTGAAGTTGTCTAGTCACTAACGTGTGCATCTGCACAATCTAGCTATTTTGTGGCACTGTAATACTGTTTTGCAACTTTTGTTACACACTGAACCTTTAGTATATTTTTTAGGTTTGTAGACATGAAATATTACTTAAACAAATTTAATGCTCACAATCTTTTGTATTAGGTATAATAAGAAATGATATTTTTTATTTTATGATCATGTGGAATGATATTGCTCAGAGATACACTGAACACCGAAAAAGTACATAAAACCTGATGGAATCTGGCGCTTTTGTTTTTGGAACAAAGCCTGCCACTTGCCGGTTACACAATTGTAAAGCAAGCCCAGAGATTAAGAGTTGGATTCTTATGGGGCACTGGCATGTGGAAATGATAATGTGTTTGATAGATTTTTTCAAACCTTTCATGTTATCTTCCTTTTTTTTACTTGAAATTATGTTCCTATTTGTTAACTGGTTACAGTTATGGTTGATGCTATATTGACATGATAACATGATGCGACCGGCAACATGTGGTATGTCCTCACTTGGATGGTGATCACTTAGACATAATATGATGTAACCAAGAGAGTTTGTAAGTCCAATGTAATCCTTTTATATAAATTTTGTGGATTGACATTTTGACATGATAACTTTTCATCTCTTTTTTGCAAAGCACAAACTCAATAATTGTGTGAATGCAATGAAGATTAGGCGATAAAAGCTTTCCCATTGTCAAAAAATTAACTGTATGGTCGTGTCAGACTCTGATCTTCATCCAGAAGTTAAGGACTCGCTAAGGTCTATATGAAAAATGTAGACTTCAGTTTAAAAAAAGAAGATATGAGACACTGGTAATTTGTCAATATTTTCTAGAATAATGCAACATCGACATTAGCATTACAAATTATTTAGGTCATAAAGGTCATGTTACACCACAACTAAAGTTGTTAGAAATTGTTGACAGTCGAAATTTGCAATAACAAAACTTTGTGTTGATAATCTTTCATATAGCATGGAAGTTCACTCCGTAACAGCAAAGCATAAAACATTTATCCCCTTAGTAAATCAGGAACAACAATAAAACTGAAGGTCTATTCTTGCAATCATTAGTCATGGCCATGAGAACATGCAAATAAAGTGAAAGGATTTCAATTGACCACGATCAACTAAGATTTCCAATTTAACACTCGTTTCTTCACTCCACTCTTTAAGAGCTGCTGATCTAGGCTCGTCTCGTCGACGCATCCATACCACGATGAAAAAAATAGAGGACATACACATTAACATGGTTGATTTTATGTGTGTTATCAGAGTGCAACACCAATATGAGTCACCCAACCAATCGGACATGTGATGTGAATGTTAATCATAGATGGGAGAAGTGAAGCAATATATTAATTTTGACATTTTTCCGATTTTTAAAATTTACAACCATGAAACGATATTAGTTTTGACATTTTTCCGATTTTTCTTTCGCTATACAATATTAGAATAAATTTTAGTATAGAAAGTCAATGACTTTTCGGTGTTTTTAGATGGACAATGTTGTGTATCTAAAAGCCCAAAGGAAATTTTACATGAAGTATTATGTGGCGATGCATAGCTTTAACAATGAACACCAATAATTCTAAAGTAACAGTACACCATCGTTCTTGTTTCCCTGGATCAAACCCAAGTAGAAGCATCCATAGGAATTGCTCATAAGATGACATGCAGGATTATTTCATAAACATGAAAGGCATGTGTGAGAAATTATATTGAGACTGCATTTCCTTTATTTAGTGTCACTGAAGTAAGCATTGAAGAACAAACGCTAAGAGCAGTAATCAATAGTAAAAAAAGTACTATCATTTATCTGCAATTTTCTCAGTCCGTACTTGAAATCTGTCTGCAAATCTTAAGAAGTACTATAATTATGATAAAATCATAGAATGTCATTTCAAGCTAATATGTAAGTTGTATATTTAGTAAGAAAACTGAACAATGTTAACCGAACAGAAACTAAAATATTTTTGATTAACAAAATAATTCAGATTCTGGAATATTAGTTGCAAAGGCCAACCTTTAGTATATTGGCTGATATAACTAAACAGAGATTTATAAGAGTTTGCATGTGTGAGGTATAGCTGCATAATTTTGAATGTATTTTTGAAGAAGAGTTCAAATTCACTGGGAACGTTCACGCGGTGGTGCGGAGGCACCACATATCCTGAGCCTCTCCTCGATCTAGTGCACAGCTCGTCGAGGCGACTCCATCCAGCATGTAGCTGGATCAGACAGCCAGCGGCACGTCGCACAGGATGGTCCTCGTCCACCAAAAGCGCCACAATTTTTTTTATTTGAAGAATTCATGAAAGACATTGAATCCAAGTGTAACTTCTGTATATGGTATTTTGTACAAAAATTCGAACAATATTCTATTTGCAGACGCGGATTAGGAGATGTGAATGAAATTTGTTTCAAAAACATACCTAGCGCTGAAAGAAGCCAATCATGTACTAACCTTCATCTATTTATTTATTGGGATGACAGAAGCAACAATAGCGAGGACCCTGTATTAGAGCACCTAAGGAGATGTGGCGTTATGAGATCATCACATTGACTTCATATAACTATAGAATATAACTTTAATACTGAACTGAGACTCAACAATCAGTGCACTGTCAATAGTATCCCTATCCTATCCATGCTAGAAGCTAGAAGGAGTAGCCATCCCTGTACTGGATGCACCTAAGAGGATGTACTGTTATGAGACTATGACATTGACTTTGGATAAATATAGGACATAACTTAAATAGACACTTAACACTCAACAATCAGCGCACAGTCAACAGTGTCCGTATCTCTACTATTAAAGGGGGATCGAACGTCGTGATGGTTCGACCACCTCGTTCGATCCCCCCGCCTCGTACGAAAGCCATTGCGCGGTGTCCCACACGTCCGCACAAAATCCAGCCCGCAAGCCCAAAAAACCAAGGGCAACTCATCCGATATTCGGCCCATGGACCACCAGTCAAACGAACCAAACCCCACGATCACACGCCCAGCCAACAGCAAAACAGTTCGGCAACCCACGAACGAGGTCCATCGACCAAAAATCAAACCATCGAATGAGCTCCATCGACCCATCGACCCGCCAACGCACGTCGCCACCAAGGACAGAAACGCCAGTTCTTCCTCGCGTACGAGCTCCAACGACCCGACCCGCGCATGCGCCGAGAAGAGAAACGGCACTTCAGTCGCCGTCAGTCCACATCGTTGTTCACATGCGAGACCAGCTGTGCGATCAGCACAACTGCACCGCAACCTCGGCGTCCGAACCACAACCTTCGCTCGACGGCTGTTGCTGCAAAGGACGGAGATCCACCTTTGTTATGTTCAACGGTGCCCATCATGCCCTAGGTTTGCCATCATCAACTGTTTCAGCAACGTAGTTACCTGCATATTACAGTACTACTCGAATGCATCTTTAACTTGAACTCCAACTACATTGAAAAAGCATCACAGGACAGAGGTATCTCCAACCAGCTTTGTACCAACAGTTAAATACCTTTCTGTCCACCGTAGTGTGTGAGCTGTGTCCTTGTTCGACTTGCGCTCTTCTTATTGCTGCAGTGTGCTGGAAGGCTTCAGCTTTCTTAGATTCTTACTGCTTTCTGTATAGAAGAGAAAATGGTATGGTGAAGATAATATATTTATTGAACAAATCTTTAATTTGCACTATTAGACAGAGCAAGATGCCCAGGTTAAAAGACAATATCTCTGTTTTTTTAGCGTAACATGCCCAGGTTAAAAGACAACAGCAATATGCTCAGGTTAAAAGACAATATCTCTGTTTTTTTGGCAGTAATAATAACCTTGTCACTACCTACAGTAGAACACCATACTTTGTTAGCTTTTTCTTGTCACTATCTATTTCTTATTATTGATAATATAATCACATAAGACTACAGGTTTAGTTCAGAACATAAAGCTTCTATACGACACAAAGATGTCACAGGATAGAGGGCATCTCTATGATAAAGGGAAAAAAGGTATGTGTATGCAAATCACATGTCTGCACATAAAGTATTCAATAACCTTTCATAACTTATCCTACATAGTAGAGATTATCAGTTGTTGAATATCAGAGGACACCGAGATCACAACCCAGGAATACACACCGGCCACCATCTGCTTTTTTCATACGCGAACCAGCGGGCGCTACTAACTACAGTGTTTCATCTTCTGATGATGATGACAGTGTGCCCACGCAACTGCCTATGATGGTTCCTATAGCAGGCAATCTCACGGCCTTTCAGACAGTACAACAATAGGAAACCTCAATCGGTATCGCCCTTACACGCGATATTTTTTCACTTTGCATTTATACATTTGTTAAACCAAAGTGGTCCTAACTTGTTTAAGCTGGAAATAACAAGAGACAGCGTGAAATTTCAAACAGATGCAGGAGGAAGATGTTTGGACAGTGACTTGCTAAAGAAGAACAAAAGTACTAAGGTGTCGTATTTCTTTATAATGCATATGTTTTTTAATATGGTAAAAACCTGTGGCATCTATTATCATATATAGCAATATAAAAACTGACTTAAGCTTCAATTGCATAGAATCTCTTGTTAGAAATACATGGATAAGGAACTATGTATCTGATAATTAATGAAGAACCCAAGCTGAGTGAAGCCATCAGTGATCTCCTCATATCTCTACTATCTCAACTATTAAAGGATGAGTTTTTCTAGGCGACAGATACTTCGATATGAAGAAAAGGAACATAATCTGTTGATCTGCTTTTCTCTGAATCTCTGTGATAAGATTTAGCACGCAACTGTCCTTAATTTCTAACACGTTCTTAAACATCAATTTTAGGCCTCAAAATTCAATGCAGAAGGTGATTCCAAAGTACCATGTACAGGATTAGAAACATCAACCTTAAGCTATTTGCCAAAAGATGAAGACCAAGCTTTGCATTCGATTTTTACAAATGGTACATCAGTATGACTGTCACCATTGTAGAGTACTGACTTTTATGTCAGGTTACGTTGCATAAATCTGTATGATTCTGCCATTGTGTTTTGCTTTGTTGAAATGCATTGTGGGTGTGTATAATTCAAAATTTGGTCAGGATTGGCAGATCGAACAGGAAAGGTTTAATCCTCATCTCACTAAATAAACAACCAAATCCTAACCGTATACCGATACTACTCATCTAGCTAGCCTTATACTACAAGCACAAGTTAATTTTACTCCTCCCTAATTAACAGTACTCCTGAATGACAGATATAACTACTCCTGAATGACCAATACTACTGGAGGAGTACTCCTTAACTGAAAAGATTTAAGTTAATTAAAGGAAAAGGCTTCAGTTTATTTTTATTAAAAAAAAATGTTTTAGTTAATTTGAGTTAACACAAAAGGTTTCAGTTAATTACTACTAGAGGAGTAAATTAGAAGGTTTAAGTTAATTAAAGGAAAAGGTTTGAATTTATTTTAATTAATAGAAAAATGTTTCAGTCAAAGTTACAGTTAAAGCAGATAAGAGAATGCTCCTACTGTACTGAAAAAGAAGAGAGGGAGAGAGGACACTACTGCACTTGCTACAGAGTCTGTAGGGGGAACTACTCAAGCAGTGCACTGCACTGCAAGCAGTGCAAGCAAGCAAAATTGTAAGCTACTGCTGCTGCAAGCAAATTCTGTTAAAGCAAGTTCTTCCTACTGCAATTTAAAGCAAGCACAACTTGCACAATTCACAACAAAAAGGCAGGACAAGGAAAGTGTAATGGTGGATGACTGAGTGATGGTAACAAATCAAAAAATGGACAATTTGCACAGGTTGTAAACAATTATCCCTCTGAATGAACGAATGAATGAAGCTCGTGATTGATTGCAAGAAAAATTCCATGAATGATCTTAGCTGAATTTGACTGAATTGTCTTGGCTGAATTTGACTGAATTATTCAGTCCATGGATGATCCAGTAACAATCCTAACAAAATCCTTAACTGAATTATGCACAAACATTATTCAGTCCATGCTAAAGTTTGAGATTTCTACAGTTTTATCTTGACTGAATTATGCATCAGTAAGTTGCAGCAAGCATAACATGGAGTACCTTCCATGGCGACCCAGGAAGAAGCAGAGTTGGAGAAGCATGTCCATATCCATCCGGGAAGCGGCGCCTCCTACCTATTTCCTTGGCCATTGTACTATTTCCGGCGGGGGCGTAGGCGGAGGTGGAAGACGACCGTCAGGCTACTCCCTTTCTCCTCTCCTCGCTGCTGTAGTTGGTGGCCCTTCCATGGCGTCGCCCTGGTCATGGAGACGGGGGTCAGAGAGGGAGGGAGAAGAGACGGGGGTGGGTCAGAGAGAGAGAGAAGAAGAGAGATTCGTACCCATGGACCCATGGCTCCCTGAGCTCGCTGGCTAGGGATTCGGCTCCTCCGCCGCTGCGGCTGCGTGGTCGTGGAGGAGGACGGCGCTGTGAGGTGAGGAAGAAAGCCCCGCTCCGCTGCTCCAGCGCCGCTCCACATCAAGCGCCGCTGCGAAGCCGGCGTGGACGCACGCGGATCCAGCCTCCGTCGCCCAGAAGCTCGTCGCCGGCGCCTAAAAAATCAAGCTTTTGACCTACGGTACGGGGTGCGTGGTGGTGGAGAGAAAGGGAGTCGAGGAGAGGCCGGCGACGGCGGGGATCTGGAGGGGAGTGAGAAGGGGCGGGTGAGAGGGGGACGAGAGAGTGAGCTCGAGTGTGTTAGAGCAGTGGTGGGAGGGTATTTCTGGAATGTGAAATGTATTCGTAGCGTGAAGGGAAAAGGGCGGTGAGGAGAAAGTGAGAGCGGTGAGGAGAGAGTGAGACTGTGAGAGTCACAGCTGCACTTCCTTATTCCTAAATATGAAGTATAAATCTTTATAGAGATTTCAATAAAGAACTACTAGCACATATGCTCGTGCGTTGCACCGGGAGAAAAAATAACATGCATTTAAAGTTAGTGAGAATTATATGTGCAAGCAAAATCCTGTGTGCACGTGAAAAAGGAATATTTAGCTTCTCGATTTCGCCGGGTGTGAAGTAATCAATCTGCTACTTTTCCATTTATTGATCAAGGGCATTTAAGAGTTTTATTACGTCATTGTACGCCAGAGAAGGCCCATGAATTATTCAATCTACTTTTCCTTTTAATTAAGGACATTTTAAGGTATGAAGTTTCTGAATTATGAAGATGAACTATTTTTTAAATCCTAAACAATTTTTTGAAAATTATGTACACTTTCAAAAAAATGGGAACAAAATTTGAAACATGAACATCTTTTAAACTTCACAAATATTTTTTGAAAACACCAATTTTTTTATTAAAACATGAACATTATTTGAATTTGTGAACATTTTTTAGCATAGGAACATGTGTTGAAAATTCATAACATTTTTTGAAAATGTCTATGTTTTAACATTATTTTGAATTGTACAAAAACACGAACAAAATTTGAAACATGAAAATCCTTTAAAATTCATAAAAAAATCTTGAAAACACCAACTTTTTTTATAAAAACATGAATATTATTTGAATTTGTGAACATATTTTTAGCACAGGAACATGTGTTGAAAATGCATGAGATTTTTGAAATTTTGTATCTATTAATATTATTTTAACTTGTGAAAATTAACTAAAACAAGAATATTTTTTGAATTTGGAGCATTTTCTAAAATTCCATTGTTCTTTTTAGAAATCTCGAACAAATTTGAAAAAAAAATAAAAGTTTTTGAAAACATGGGAAAAAAAATTCAAGTTCCAAATATTTCTCAGAATAGCCACAAAATGTTGGAATTCCGAACATTTTCTATAATTCGATTTTTTTTTATTTTGAAAGTTTTTTGACAATTTTGAATTTATAAAATAAATTACATAAGAAAAATAAACTTGAAAGGGAAAAAAGAGATAGGAAAAGGAGAATAGAAATAGAAGTATAATACAGAAACAAAGAAAACTGGGCCAGCTCTTTATCCATTGTCCTGTGCGAAATTCCGACTATTTGTCGCTCCATGCAGAAAATAGAATTTTCCCAGCTGCATGGGCAAAAAAATAAGTGGGCTGGCTTCGCTGGGCCACAGCACGCGGCCCAAGTATGAAATTCTGGAAAAGCCTTTTTTAGCAGACGAACGCATAAGAATTTAGTACCACCTCGGATAAAAAATAATTCTTTTCGGCGGTGAACGGATGAAAAAATTGGCGAAACGCACCTTGCTTTATTAGTAGGTATAGATATAGATATAGACATACGGATGTACAAAGACATATTTTAGAGGGTAGAATCACTCATTTTGCTCCGTGTGTAGTCCATATTCGAACCGAGGTATTTAGGAATGGAGGGAGTAGAACCAAGGTATTTAGACGGTCTGTGAGGGCTATTAAATTTCTTAGATGTCTGTCCTTTTAACCTTTTATTTTTCATGATGCATATGAATTATGATACTATTCGCCGGAAAAATGGTAGTACTATATTTAATTCATATAGCTGTATATGTATTTCACTTTGCAGAATGTGTTACTGATAGATATGGATATTGTTAATTCACGTCGAGTTACCATTTTACATCATATTTTGTATTCTCGTGGCAACGCACGGGCATTCAACTAGTCCACAATAGAAGCTATAAAAGAGTATCCATCACCCTGGACCGCCGGCAAAATTTCAACTAAAGTTTCTCACCTATATATGCATCTTTTAGTACATGGAAAAAGAAGAAGCTACTTTAAATATTGCCAACTAACAACACCAGAATGACCAGCCCACTAAAGGCGTCCACTAAAATGTTCCGCTCATTTACTTCTTTCATTTTTGCAACTATATAAAAAAATCTCAGAACTTCTTAAGAAAATTAAAGCAGTTTACTTATTCCATTTTACAGGCCACAACTTACATGCTTTTTCATAGGCTTCCATGTCTGAAAGATAGCACGCTTCTATAATCATCGAGGAGCTATAAATTATAAACATATAGGTGTATGTCAGTGCTAGGGTAGATATTATCGAATCCAAGCTCTGTAAATTGTAAATTAACATAAAAGCAAACAATGTGCATGAAAGGCACGTCTCCATTAACTGAAGCACACAGTTTCAAGTCAGGCTCGCACATCACCAAAAAACATTTGAAAGGAAGAAATCACACATCACACAAAGATTTTAGGAAGAAACATAAGATAGGTGAAACAACCTTGTTCCACTCACACATAACGTCTGACACACAACGTCCGGTAATATCACCAACACATGCATCTCCTCAGACAACAGTAACCCGTACCTAACTTCAATACACCACTTTTCTATCTGAACACATAAATGAGTTTAAAGACAGAGGTGTTGGGCTGAATAAATTTACGGTACAGATACCCAGTGATTCTGATCTGCAACTTGGGTGCTCATCAGAATCCGCACACCGTTTTACTTTAGTTGTACTATTAAAATTGCACAGAAGCGGCTTTCGTTCCATGTTAATGCCTTGAAGAAATTCGGATGAGATTGACTGTCGTGCTTACTGCATCCTCTATAGATTTATTCACGAAGTGGACAGTGCTATCGTCTTTTTCATTTGCGATAGAACTGATATGCAACTGTCTATATTTCATTTTACGTGATTTTGCAAATTGGAAGTGCATGCTATGAGATAAAACATGCAGTAAGTACAATATAACTGGAGTGCTGACTGCCAAGTGGATTCATAACTCATAAGTCATACCATGTGTCTCCACTTCTGAGCCAATAAGTACAAATGATTTCAGCAAGAAATTTACAAAATCCAAATGCTATTGGATCCAGAAAGCGTAATCTTGACATATGAAATTACACGTCTTTGTGAGAGAAATAATTGTGGTAGAAATCAGAATAAATTCGAAAGAAATCAGGGGCGTCCTGTAGCAAACAAACAAATTAAGAGTAGATCCAGATTATACTTACTACCATCAGGCCCAGCCGTTGCTTGCTAAGGGCACACACCAAGCCTCCATCGCAGTGCTCAACGCATTTCCCTCTCTTGCAATCACACCGGCCCTCACGGGAATTTGAGCGAGCAGAACGCCTGGAAGGCATCACCAACAGAGGAGAACCGGCAACCCCAGGGAAGCCCGCAATGGCATGGAGGGGATTTTATAAAGGAGGGCATCAAGGAGAAGATGGAGAGGGATCACCGCAAACAGAGGACGGCGGCGCGGAAGTAGCAGCGGCACAGCAGATGGGGATTTGTTTTCTATCAAGAAAATCAGGAAAGTTATCTACATGCCTGAGGCTGTCCGATCTGATTCAAATTGTATTCAACATGCCTCCTTTTGCATTGGATCTTCCAACGTGAAGTGTATTTTGCTCGGGGCATAGAAGTTGATGGGATTGAACGACCTCCTCATCAACGATTGCATCGTCATTGGGAGTTTTGGAATTGGAGATTCAACATGGAAGGAATTGGAGATTCAATATGGAAGGAGATTGGAAAGAGGCTGGTTGGATTTCTTTAGATGATTGCTGCATGAAGACTGCAGATTAGAGAGAAGAAAGAGGACCGGATATGAGGAGCAGCAGCGCTATGTTCTTCGTTCGGCAAGATTGGCGAAGGAAGAAATCTGCAAGGATAAACTTTTTAAAAAAAAGAGGAGCACGTGGGAGAGTAGTCTAGGACTCCTATTGTACCTTGTTTTATGGAAGGAGCCTCATTTTTTTTTCTAAAAAAGGAGCACGTGGGACAGTAGTCAAGGACTCCTATGATACGAGATCCGATGGCTGTAGATAATTAATCTAGAGATCGTACGGACAATTTGTCTAGTTATGAGGATTAACGTGGAGCCTTGTATGGTGCTTCCGATTAGTAAATATAAGATATAAGATATAAGATTTTAAATGTTTTTATCATGATGCGGATGACATATACAAGTTTATGCAATATTTATGAAAATGTTGACATGAGCATGTTATGAAGCATTAGTCACCGTGGTGGAAAGAAAGGGTGCCACGGCAACGAATTCGAAAATGATGCCACGGCAACATATCGATCCCGGTAACTCGATTGAGATACCGATGCAAGAGAGAAGTGTGCGGATGAATGTGTCATGCAAAAGGTGATGGGGTGATCCCGGTTACCGGGTTCCCACGGGTCGACGACATTGCAAACGAGGAGGAACGTGCAAGGATCAATTCGGGACATGGTCCAAACATAGGGTGCATCTCATACAACACATGCATTCGGTCCACGGACGTCGTCTTGGGGTTATACCTTTGAAGCGTGCGTTTTCGGGTGGAACGAGTTCGTCGAAGGAAATAGTGGTACACGGGCCGTAGTGGAAGTAGTCGTTCTCGCGACGGTAGTGGAACTTGGCGCTTGAGGTTCGAAAACGGGGTCGGACGTAGTCATAGTCAAACTTGGCGCATCCGGGTCGAGTACTTGGCGAGTCCGCACGTAGAGGTACTTGGCGAAAAATCTTGGACATGTAGAGGCGCTGGAGGTGACGAGCTCCTGGTCGAGTAGAGGGCTCGGGTGCGGAACTTGATGTGACGAAGGCGAAGGGGAACGCGACGAGGCAGACGGCAGCGGCTTGCTCACCGGCACGGCTGGAGGCGGAGGTCGCTGGTGCAGGCGCATGGGGAGGTGAGGAGGAGGCGAGATGGCACGGCAGCGGCCTGCGAACGACGGCTCCAGCGCGGGGCGGACAGAGCAGCTCCGGCGGTGGCGGGGTACGAGGCGAGGACGAGGAAGCAGAGGGGAGGCGTCGCGTGGAGGAGAGTCGACGGGGCGGCGCTCGCCGGAGTCGGGGCCGAAAGGGACGGGTCGAGGGGATCCTCCCCTGGCGACGGAGCTGATGAGGCGATGGCGCCGGGTAGACGACGAGGCAGGCGAGGAGGTCCTTGCCCGGTGGCGAGCTTGAGGTGATCGGGCGCGGGAGCTCCTCTCGTGTGCGATGCGTGTGTGTGAGTGGCGGCGCTAGCAAGGGAACGAGGGAGAGGGGGGGTCGAGCGAGGGAGAGGGAGAGATCGAGAGGAGGGAGTGGCGGCGCAAGGGAGGAGAGCAGGGTGCGGGCTAGGGTTAGAGCTGGTGGAGGCGCCGACTGGGCTGGTGGAACGGGCCGGTCTGGTTGGTCAGGCCCACGAGGCCGGCTGGGCTGGCTCCTCTCTCCTCTCTTCTCTTAAAACAGAGAAAAAGAAAGGAAAGGGAAGAAAAGAAAAGGTTAGAGAAAGAGTTTGGGTATGGGGATTATTTTCCCGGACTCACAAAAATATGCTTGTTTCGAGAAAATAGAAAAATCCATGATTGAAAGATGTAAATTCAAACTCATTTGAATTTAGTTCAAATGGGTTTGAACTAGGACTCGATAAAAGGAAGGTCCAAAAATGTCGGATTTTTGGTGGAGCTCTGGAATATGATGAAAGAATATATGGCAAGGTTGGAGATCAAGAATTAAGATAACAAAGGCATTGGAATATTTTGCAAGTGTGTTATGGTGAATTCCAAATTAATGAAATATTTAAATATAGCTCCCTAATATTGGGAAGATATGTTATAAAGAGAAGTCACCCTTCCCTCGATTTAAATGGACCGAGGATCCATACAATTTATTTAGATGAGTTGCAAAACTTAAATGACATGATGGCATGATGACATGATGCAATGCAACAAGCAAAGAGATGAGATGCAAGACATGAACAAAAATGCAAAACAAAAACAAAAGCCCAACCACGAAGGAAATATCATATCGCATCTCCGGAAAAGGCAAGAGTTGGAGTTACGAATGTGGAAAGTTACATCCGGGGCGTTACAACACTCCACCACTATGAGAGGATCTCGTCCCGAGATCTAGGATGGCACCGGAGGGAAAAGGAAGAGGAAGATAAGAGGTAAACTAAGTTGCTTCTTCGACAAACGAGTGAAACCACGAACCTTGAGAGGTTGAGAAAAATGAATGAAAGAGAACAACGAAGATGAGCAAAGTTGAAAACACTCTGTTAGAAAAGAGGAACAAGGGATACGACGAGAACCAAGAGGTTCAGTGATAAGATAGATATTGAAACCACTCCGGTTAAAACTAGATAGAGAAGGAATAAGATTGATATAATTTGGGCAGCACTCCGACTGAAAGAAGAAGGAAAACTTGATAAGATGAAAAGAACTTGAAGAGATGACACAACACTCCGGTTAAATGGATAAGCACGAAAAGAACACGATCTTCACAATTCGAGATGATGGGTCAACGAGAGCAACATCACAATGCCTCCGGAAGAAATGAAAGAATTGAATGGAAAGAACGGAGAGAAACAAGATCTTGAAAGAGCACGCTTACAAGAAATGCTAGAACGGAGTTGTTGGAAAACCAACAACGAAACGAATAAGCTTGTAGTGGGCTTATGGAAAACATCCCAAGACTAAGAGGTGAAATTCTGCCAATAATGAAAAACAATTGCTTGTTTGAGATCAAGGAAGAGATGAAAACTTCTTTCGCCGAGAGGATAGGAGAAAACTCGGATCATTGATAAGCACCACAATTAGCAGCATTCCTTAGGGAAGGCTTTAGGTGAAACCTATACCAAGATAACTCCAAAGAAGAGATTGATGGATTTAAAATACCTCATTCTTGACAACATGTGAACCAGAAACATGAACAGAAATTTTCAAGAATGATATAACACCATCTCAAAAGACAAGGTAGGATAATTGCACTTTGGAATGCAAGAAGAAGAATACTTGAACTCCTCAGGAAAAACATGTGTTGGGCACCATGTTTATTTGAGTATAGCTTGGCGGATCATAACTCCAAGAAAAATCTTGAAGAACAATTGAAGAATGAAAAGGAATCCTTGATGAACCACCATGTAGAGCCTCCATGAAAACTCCGGTAATAAAAGGATGATAGAAAGAAAGAGAAGTTGAAAACACCAGGTGAAGCCTTGCAATGATTTAGATGGAGCTTCGCGATGAAATACAGCGAAAAACTTGGAATTCCGGAAGAAAGATGAACAACATATAATTGAGAAATTGATGTCACGGACAAACTCCGGTAGAAAAGAATTAAACACTTGGATGAAACAAGAATAAGAATTATGTTATGCGTATCCTTCATCAATTTAAGTTGATGACAAGCAACGGATTTGGCATACTACTTATTCCCGTAGAAAAGGATTAAGAGAGATATAGCACAAACTTGAGAAGGTATTGATGGAACCACTGGTGTGATTTGGAAACAACGAATATTTGATATGATAACGAAGGAAGTGAAATCTTGAACGAACCACCGTAAGAATAGAAAATGAAAGTAGCAAAGGCACAATTCACCGGGAAGAATTGGAAAACGAATGAAGATACTTGAAGGGATTTAGATACATGAGAACGAAGAGATCATGAACTGATTAGAGGATATTTGAATGATTCACCGGTAAGATTTGGAGAACGATAGCTACACGCTGAGAATGAAGAATTATGACCTGATGACCTTCGGAGGAAAGAAATGGAAACAACTCATGAAATGCTCCGGATGGGTGAAAAGAATAGTCACAATCAAAAACAATTATGAGGATGGCATGAAGCTAGAACCATGAATCTTTAAGAGAATGGACCAAGATTTAAGAGAAACTCTTCTTCGGTCTTCAGATGACGACAAGAAACACCACCAAAATTACTGAGATACTCCGGGAGAATGAAAAAGAGGAAGGGTTGAAACAAAGATGAAAAGGATTTGAAAGAGATCTTGGAGAACATCTGACTGATGAAATTCGTTCTTACGTCAAACTTCGAAAAGAATTTGGGAATGGCTCCGGGAAAATTAGGAGAGTCGGGTAAGATCCTGGGAAAAGACCTGTGGGTTAGGGCCCACTCAAAAGAAAACACCGTTGAACAATTTTAAAGAGAGGTTGCACCGGTTGAATTAAATGGCTAGAATGAGATAACAACCTCGAAAAAGCTTGAACGGATTAAGAATGGAAACACAAATCTTCTGAGATATCTTCAACACTCTGGAACAAATGAATAGCAAGAGGTGAGTGATTGAGAGGTGCACCGGCATGAGAAAGCATTTGACACGAGGAAAGGAATATGATCAATACTGAAAGCTTGAATTGGATCCACCATAGATGAAAAGGAACGAAGGATGATGAACTTGAAGCTCGTGAGCATCTTCACGAGGGATCACCGGATCAGAACATTGATTGAAAAGAGTGAAGAGACTTCACATGAATAAATGGATACTTGCGTAAAATATATTAGTCCTTGAAGAAAAGGATGGGAGGGCGGGAAAACAAAGACAACTTGGGACGGATGAAACAAACACTGTTGAGAAAACTTAGAATTGATCTCACAAGTGTTGAAATGATCAGATCCACTTGAAGAGAAGCACGCCGGTTGGAAAAGAATTAACATGACGACCTCGATGATCAAGAAGGATTAGTATTCGCATAGCAATATGAGAACACCGCTTGAAATATATGGAATCAACACTTGACAATGAAGCAACTCGGATACCACAAATAAAATGAAACAAAGGATTTGGCTTGCAGAATAAGCCGGAACAAATACATATGATAGAGATTTACCCAAATCCATATCATGCATCTGTTGGAAAGATATTCTAGGAGCTACTTGAATTCCCACCTATAAACTCCTGAAACTTTCTGGTTATGCAATCTGGTGTTGGGGATACAGGGGAAGCAATATATCTCACCCAAACTAACAATCCCTACATCCAGCTGTATCCATCCGTCAACACATAACCAAGAAAACTCCGGAAATCGTGTACCTCAACCTTCGAAAAGCATCCGTTATACGAGTTATGGCAATACTCCCGAACTCCCCAGTACTGGGTGGCATCGAGGTTATCTCACCAACAACTGCATAAAAGATATTTTCGATGTCGGCAAAACTCAGGTATTCCAGAACTGCAACGATAAAATTGTGACGACAACACCTCGGAGCTCAACTCCCCGAGACACTGCCACAACACCTAAATGTCAGGAGGCACCAAGAACAATGTTCTCGTCACAAGACTATCAGAACGATTCCAAGATACCCGCGTGATCCTAAAAAATATTTAGTGAAATTTGAGGAGAGGAAAGATAACATCTACGTCAGGAGTCCTCACCAGAGCGACGAAGGGGCTGAGGAGGAAAAAGAATCCTACTCTCCGATATATATAATCCTAAGACTCAAAATAGTTTTCTTCTAGACTCAACAACGGCCAACGATCAAGGGGGCTCCTATGGTCGGTCGAGGCTCTGATACCAACTTGTCACGCCCAATATGCGATACTATCCTAAAGAGACTCGAAGGTCCCACCAAGGATAGAACCACATATTGATACACTTTTGCAAGGTGGATATCATTGCATCAACATTACATTATAGATGGGGTTACATACAAGAGGCATACAATGCCACACGAATACCACAATACAACATACATAAGATCAACATCCGGCTACAGATGGAACACAAACAGAAACTCAAATGGCATCCACCCTGCTAGCCCAGGCTGCCGACCTGGAACCTATCCCCTGATTGAAGAAGAAGCAGAAGAAGAACTCCAAGACAAGCAATCATCGCTCTCGCGTCAAGATCATCGCATAACCTGTACCTGCAACTGTTGTTGTAGTAATCTGTGAGCCATGAGGACTCAGCAATCCCATTACCATGGGTATCAAGACTAGCAAAGCTTAATGGGTAAGAAAGGGGTAAAGTGGTGAGGTTGCAACAGCGACTAAGCAAGTATGGTGGCTAGCATACGCAAATAAGAGCGAGAAGAGAAGCAAAGGAACGGTCGTGAAGCTAGCAATGATCAAGAGGTGATCCTGAACTCCTACTTACGTCAAACATAACCCAAAACTGTGTTCACTTCCCGGACTCCGCCGAAAAGAGACCATCACGGCTGCACACACGGTTGATGCGTTTTAATTTGGATCTGGTGTCAAGTTATCTACAACTGGACATTAACAAATTCCCATCTGCCACATAACCGCGGGCACGGCTTTCGAAAGATAATACCCTGCAGGGGTCCCAACTTAGCCCATGACAAGCTCTCGCGATCAACAAAGGATATACCTTCTCCCAGGAAGACCCGATCAGTCTCGGAATCCCGGTTTACAAGACATTTCGACAATGGTAAAACAAGACCGGCAAAGCCACCCGATGTGCCGACAAATTCCGATAGGAGCTGCACATATCTCGTTCTCAGGGCACACCAGATAGGTCAGCCTACGAGTAAAACCAACCCTCGAGTTGCCCCGAGGTGGCCCCGCAGTCTGCCCGTTTCGGACCAACACTCGAAGGAGCACTGGCCCGGGGGGGTTAAAATAAAGATGACCCTCGGGCTCCGGAAACCCAAGGGAAAAAGGGGCTAGGTGAGGCAAATGGTAAAACCAAGGTTGGGCCTTGCTGGAGGAGTTTTATTCAAAGCAAACTGTCAAGGGGGTCCCATAAATCACCCGACCGCGTAAGGAATGCAAAATCCGGGAACATAACACCGGTATGACGGAAACTAGGGGGCAAGAGTGGAACAAAACACCAGGCATAAGGCCGAGCCTTCCACCCTTTACCAAGCATATAGATGCATTAATTAAATAAGAGATATTGTGATATCCCAAAAAAATCCTGTCCACCATGGAGCAATCTTCAACTTCACCTGCAACTAACAACGCTATAAGAGGGGCTGAGCAAAGCGGTAACATAGCCAAGCAACGGTTTGCTAGGAAGGGTGACAAAGGTTAGAAGTTCACATGGCAATTTGGGAGGCTTGAAGAACAAGTTATAGGAAGCGCAGCAAAGCGATAGAACGAAGCAACTATCATAGCAATGATAGTAGTGAGATCCAGGGTAACGGCCATCTTGCATGAAATCCCGCTAGGAAGAAGAACGAGTGAGGGAGTCCTGGACTAGGGGGTGTCCGGAAAGCTGGACTATCAACGTCCGCCGGGCTCCAAGACTATGAAGATACAAGATTGAAGACTTCGCCCCGTGTCCGGATGGGACTTTCCTTGGCGTGGAAGGCAAGCTTGGCGATACTGATATGTAGATCTCCTACCATTGTAACCGACTCTGTGTAACCCTAGCCCTCCCCGGTGTCTATATATACCGGAGGGCTTTAGTCCGTAGGACACAACATACATTACAACAATCATACCATAGGCTAGCTTCTAGGGTTTAGCCTCCTTGATCTCGTGGTAGATCCACTCTTGTAATATACATCATCAATATTAATCAAGCAGGACGTAGGGTTTTACCTCCATCAAGAGGGCCTGAACCTGGGTAAAACATCGTGTCCCTTGTCTCCTGTTACCATCCGCCTAGACGCACAGTTCGGGACCCCCTACCCGAGATCCGCCGGTTTTGACACCAACATTGGTGCTTTCATTGAGAGTTCCTCTGTGCCGTCACCGATAGGAAGGATGCCTTCTCCCGTCTTCAAGGACGGTATTTTCGCCAAAGGAGCCTTGGCCGCAGGCCAAACTATACGGCTAGGTGGTTTTCTTATGACCGCCTGTCCGGCCACCGCTTCGACAATGAGTTCTCAAGTCGTTAAAAGCAATCTTCACGTCAGCTCAGAATTTGCCGAGCGGCTAGATCCAATAGAGCTTTCGTCTGTCAACGAGCTCTTGGATCGCATCGCCACCCTGGGAGTCGCTACAGACTACAATCAGATTGGGCTTAAAACCGATCTGAGAGAGATTAACTCTCCCCAGGTCACCCACCACGTTGCAGTGGTAGAGGAACAATGCGGCGACTCTTCTCCTGTATTGAAAACTAGTCATGTCCGGGCTCCCAAACCCTCCATGCCGGATTCCCGCGGAGGGACGGACTTCGATCGAGCACTGAATTTAAAATCAGGCCTCGTTCTGGACTCGTTGGACGACGTCCAGCAATCAAAGCTTCCAAATTTGGAAACTTTCCGGCCTTCGAGCCTTGAGATGGGCAGGGTTCCAGACTTAATTCCACCCACCTGCCCAGACATATGCGATCTATCTCTAATCCGGCAAGAGCCCGCTGAAACAGTATATCACTACTAGGCCAGATTCCTCCTAGTTATGGACAGGATAAAGGACTGCCGAGAGGAAAATGCAATCTTGAACGCCGTCAGCCGTCGTGAAATTACACGCTTTGCTGACCTGGCGTCCATAGTACGAAAGTACTGTGCGATGGAGAGTGTCCGGAAAACCGAAAATAAATTTTGGGACAATCCGGCCCCGAATACAACCCTAGTCCGCAACAAAAGGGTGCACTATACTCAGGCACCGGACACAAAAATCAAAAAGCAAATACCTCATAGAGGGCACGGAACCGTACTGGAGGGATGGCTTAGCGGACCCTGTAAAATTCACAGTATAGAAGGCGCCGTCCCAACACATAGCCTTCGAGCATGTTGGATATTACGGCAGGTGGCCAAAAGTGGAGAGGAGCTTCTAGCCCCGGAAAACCACTCCAACAATATCGATACGGTATCAACAGTCTTCGAGACTTTCGCATCAAATAATATGCGGAAACGAACAATCCGCAGCCTCGCCGAAGTCTACCAAGTAGGAACAACAAATCCATGGAGCGACACATCCATCACCTTCAACGCCAGCGACGAACCTAAATTCCGAATAGCCCGCGCTCCAGCCGCACTGGTACTTAGTCCAATAGTGGATGGCTTTCGACTTACAAAGGTCCTCATGGATGGCGGCAGCGGATTAAACCTCATCTACGAGGAAACCCTTCAAAAAATGGAAATAGACTGGAGCCGCATTGAGCGAAGCAGCACAACCTTCAGAGGAATAATCCCTAGCCGGGAAGCGCGCTGCACAGGAAAAATCACACTCGATGTGGTATTCGGCTCGCCGGAGAATTACAGATCCGAAGAAGTCACGTTCCAAGTGGCCCCGTTCAATAGCGGATATCACGCTATATTAGGACGAGAGGCATTCACAATTTTTCAAGCTGTACCCCATTACGGGTACATGAAGCTCAAAATGCCTGGGCCCGGCGGAATAATCACTCTCGTTAGTGATCCAGACATAGCGCTCCGCACCGAAAACAAGACAGCCGCATTAGCCCTGGAGGCACTATCCGAAGCCCTAGCGGCAGAGGAACTCACCGCGCTGCGCCCTACGGTGAACTGGGACGATGTGATACTCGATAAGAGATCCAAGTCCACCTCCTTTAAACCAGCAGATGAAATAGTAAAATTCCAGGTCCACCCAACGGACCCGACAAAGACGGCCTCCATCGGGGCACAATTGAACCCTGATGTAGACGCCGCACTGCGAGAATTCCTTTGGGAAAATTGGGACATTTTCGCCTGGCACCCCTCGGATATGCCCGGAATCCCACGCAGATTGGCAGAACACAGCCTAAACATCCTAAAAGGATTCAAGCCAGTCAAACAGGCTCTTCGACGATTTTCCGAACCCAAAAGATAGGCAATGGGAGAAGAGCTAGCCAAACTATTGGAAGCCGGATTCATCAGAGATATCAAACATCCGGATTGGCTAGCAAACCTGGTAATGGTACCAAAGAAGGACAAATCATGGTGCCTATGCGTCGATTTTAAAGACCTCAACAAAGCCTGCCCAAAGGATCCCTTCCCCCTCCCCCGCATCGACCAGATAATCAATGCTACTGCAGGACACGATTCATTGTGCTTCCTTGACGCATACTCTGGATACCATCAAATTAAGATGGCAGAAGCAGATCAAGCCGCAACGGCATTCATCACTCCATATGGACCATTCTGCTTCAACACGATGCCATTCGGACTTAAAAACGCCGGCGCAACATATCAGCGCATGATTCAAACATGTCTGGCCACCCAGATCGGCAAAACAGTAGAGGCATACGTAGACGACGTAGTCGTCAAAACCAAACACGTCGAAACTCTAGTAGACGACTTGAGGCTCACATTCGACAACCTCAGAGCATATGACATCAAGCTGAATCCGAAAAAATGCGTTTTCGGCGTACCAGCTGGAAAGCTACTGGGCTTCATCGTATCCGGTAGAGGAATTGAAGCAAACCCAGCCAAGATCCGAGCTCTGTCACAGCTAAATATCCCAAAAGACCTCAAGCAAATACAAAAATTGACTGGATGTGTGGCGGCTCTAAGCCGCTTTATCTCCCGTCTAGGAGAAAAGGCATTGCCCCTCTATCGCCTCCTTAGGCGCACCGAACACTTCGAGTGGACGGATGCTGCCACTGCCGGACTCGAAGAAATAAAGGCCATATTGGCAACAAATCCGGTCCTGGATGCGCCCAACCTGGGCGAACCAATGTTATTGTATATCGCAGCAACGCATCAAGTTGTAAGCGCGGTACTCATCGTCGAACGAGAGACAGAAGGGCATAAATTCCCTCTTCAAAAACCAGTATACTACGTATCCACTGTGTTAACCCCCTGCAAGTCCCATTACCCGCACTATCAGAAGATAGCGTATGCGGTGTTCATGGCATCCCGGAAGCTCCGACACTACTTTCAAGAGTGTTCGATAACAGTGGCCTCTGAAGTACCACTTAACGACATTATAAACAACCGCGACGCGACGGACACGATTGCAAAATGGGCCATTGAGCTCTTACCATTCGATATAACTTACAAACCTCGGTGAGCTATAAAGTCACAAGTTTTGGCTGACTTTGTCGCTAATGGACCGAAGCCGAACTCCCTAAAGAGTACGGCGCATACTCCAATTGGATTATGCACTTCGACGGCTCTAAAATGTTGGCCGGATTGGGGGCTGGCCTCGTATTGACGTCCCCGACCGGGGACACAGTCCAATACGTACTTCAGATAATGTACACGGACTCCAACAACGCAGCCGAATACGAGGCCCTTTTACATGGTCTCCGGATGGCAATCTCCATGGGCATTCAACGCCTAGAGGTGCGCGGGGATTCAAACCTCGCAATATCCCAAATAAATGGAGACTTTGACGCCAAGGATCCGAAAATGGCAGCATATCGCAACGCTGTCCTAAAAATGTCAGCCAGGTTTGAAGGACTTGAATTCCATCACGTAGCCCGGGATAATAACCAAGCAGCCGACGTACTGGCACGCATCAGCGCAAAACGCGACGCTGTCCCTCCTAACATCTTCCTGGAACGGCTCTTCAAGCCATCCGTACTATGGGAAGAGGAGTCCGGAAATAACAAACCGGAAAAAGCCGCACCAATTGGCGATTCAGCCGATGACATAACACCTTCAGCCCACGACATAATGAGGTAGGAGCTTCCCGAAGACCAAAATGAGGCCCGCTGCATTGTCCGGTGATCTAAAGCCTACAAGGTCTATGAGGGAGAACTTTATAAGAAAAGCACAACCGGAGTCCTTCAAAGGTGTATCTGCGAAGAAGAAGGGCGAAACCTCCTGGCTGAAATTCATGCCGGACTAGGCGGACACCACGCCGCAGCTCGGGCCCTTGTAGGAAAGGCATTCCGTACAGGATTTTATTGGCCGACGGCCCGAGCAGATGCTCAGGACTTAGTCCAACGATGCGTCGGTTGTCAGCTCTTTGCTAATCAGAGCCATATGCCACCCACCGCCCTCAAAACTATACCCATAACCTGGCCGTTCGCGGTCTGGGGGCTTGACATGGTTGGACCCCTTAAAGGAGGAACCCACAAGCAAAGGTACCTATTGATCATGGTGGACAAATTCACCAAATGGATAGAAGCCAAGCCAGTCAAAACGGCGGAGTCCGGACCAGTGATAGACTTTATCTCCGGGGTAGTACACCGTTTTGGTGTCCCCCACAGCATCATCACTGATAACGGCACGAACTTTACGGCCGACGAGGTTAAATCATGGTGCAAAAATATGGGCATTAAGCTCGATTACGCTTCAGTCTATCATCCTCAAACCAACGGTCAAGTGGAACGAGCAAATGGTCTAATAATGAGCGGCATTAAACCCAGACTAGTGCGGTCACTAACGAAATCTGACACGCACTGGGTAGAGGAGCTCGACTCTGTACTCTGGGGGCTGCGGACAACGCCCAACCGTACTACCGGATTCACACCATTTTTTATGGTATACGGCGCAGAGGCAGTCCTGCCCTGCGACATCATTCATGACTCACCTCGAGTGCGCATGTACGAAGAAAGAGAAGCCGAGCTGGATCGGCAGGACAGCTTGGACGCATTGGAGGAAGAACGCGACGTCGCCAAGGCTCGTTCCGCATTCTTTCAACAGCAGGCTCGAAGATATCAAAGCAGAGAAGTACGGGCCAAGACTTACAACATCGGCGAACTAGTTCTACGCCTGCCGGACAAGAAAAAGGACAAGCTCAAGCCCAAATGGGAGGGGCCCTTCATTATCGACCAAGTCCTAACCGGTGGAGCATACCGTCTATGAAATGCGTCGGACAACCGACTCGAGCCGAACCCATGGAACACAGCCCGCCTCCGAAGATTCTATGCCTAGCGCCGGACTAAGAGTTCGTCCCCTTCCCCTGCTCAAATTTTTACACTTCAGCTGTCTTTTATTTCTCTTTCTTCTCTTAACCTCCTATTAAAAAGCCCTTAAGGGCCTACTTGCGCATTGTTCGCACACACTTGATGTGCCATCCGCACTCATTATACCTGGGGGCTTCTTTACCAGAAGCTTAATTATAAGGGCTTCATGCCCAGCACATGTGTCAAGCTTCCACATGTACCTTTTATTCACCATTATATGCATCGATATGACTTAAGTTTTGGCCAAGCTGGGTTGCCTGGCTCCTGTGCTTACCCCTACGTTCCCGATTGTTCGGCTAGGAGGTAAAGGGAGCACCTCTGCGATTGTTACTGCCGGGCCAGCCGGATGTGTACCTCAGACTGGGTGAAGCCGAAAGCTAGCGTTCTTAAGGGAATATTCGGTCGGTGACTTGAAAGATGATTTTTTACCTACTTATTTATCTTCCCCCAGATGTTTTCCTGCTTTTTTTTGCAGTCCGGACATGCACTTTAGGGCATGCCTCCCAGGGAAAGGAACCCTTAACGGAACTATTCTCCCTGAAAGATGTTTCTTACTAACCATGTAATATAACATAACTAGTTGGGCACTTGTCTGATAAAGCACTAATGACCCCTACGCCTGGTCTCCATGCATGCCCCGGTTGTTTTTTTAACCGAGAAGGTATTCGGACACACTCCGGACTCTAGGGTCCCGAGGCTGAAGCGAAAAGGTCGGCAAAGACAAACGATCTACAATCCGGCTAGAAGGCATTTTACATGTCATTTTAAATACATTGTCACATTGACTGACTGTATTCCTCCTCAATCCCGTCTAACAGGCTGTCCAATTTACAGTCCCGTTGGGAAAATTTAGCGGCCAACTCTACTTGGTCGTATACTAAACTCACAGGGATCTCCTTCCCGTCGGGTCCCACAGGTCCGACCTCGGCCATATGGTTGGGATCCGCCTTCTTGTACCACGTCTTCACCATGGCCCAGGCCTCCCTGGCACCTTGGCGGCAGGCCCAAATCTTCCATATACGGAAGCGCTGCCGCGCTCCCTGAAGCTTCTCCGCAAGCTCCCCAAGGCCTTCGGGTAGGGAGAGGGCCGGCCATAGAGCCTGGACGACGCCGCACATTGCCTGCCGAACTCGTTCGAGCAGCTGCAACAGCTCGGGAAGATGATCACCCGTCGATACGGGCATCTCGTCCGCAGGACGACCTGTGAGTATGCCTACAGACATATCTTGTCAATGGACTTCCTCGCCGAACTCTTCTTTTCAAAGGAGTTCGCTCAAGCACTTACTATAAATGCCGCGATGAAGTCGCTGATTCTCCTTAATGGAGCCGGACAGCTTGGCCCGAATGCCTTTCAGCTCTTCTCCAAGCTAGGCATGGGCATCTTGGAGTTTGTTCCTTTCTTGCTGCACTCTATTCAGCACCCTCTCGCCGGCCTTCAGCTGGCGAAGCAGTTCTGGCCTGTCCAGATCTTGCCCGGAAGCACCTGCAATGTCATTATTAGACTTACGCGCACGCCGCACATCGCTCATATTTTCCAAATAATGTGTTACCAGGAGGGGTCTCTGTGTTCCCTCTTGCGGCAGCGAGTGCGGCCTCAAGTTGGGCCTTGCACTCTTGCAGCTCCTGAGACAGTTGGGTATTCTTCTCGGTAAGATCCTGCGTTTCATATGATCCTTAAATCAGTTAATATAACTACTTTAAGTCTCGGGGGCTACTGGCATATATAACTATTAAATTCTCTTACCTGTATGTCTTTTACATACTGCTCCGTGGCTCTGGTAAAACCATCTTGAGCAGCACGAAGGTGCGCGTCCCCCGTGTTAAAGGCATTCAACGCCTCGGGGGAGAAGCACGCGTCACGAAATACTGTCCGGCGGCGCCTATGGTTCATGGCGCTCTCCACCTCAGACTCGGTGGCGGACAGTCTGTCGGCATCCTCCGTCGGAGGAGTGTCCGGCTTGCGCCTTGCGCTCGCCTCCCCCTCCAGACCAGGTGCTGGAGCCTGGCTGGTAGAGGTTGGATTGGCAACCTCCACGCCCGCAGTCCGTCGGGCGCTTTTTCTCCTACAAAAGTCATGAGCACTCAAACGCTTCCTAGGAACGTTGCTCCAAATAATGAATTGTGAGCTATACCTTTGCAGCGACGTTTCAGTCCGCGCCGCGCTCCTCTTCCGCCTACTGGTCCGGACTGGCCTTTGTTCATCAGCCGCCGCGGGCTCAGCTTCCCGCCCTGGAGGCGCCTCCTGCACAGCGCCATCGTATACGGTGGTCAGAAATAAGCAAGGAAGGAATGACGGTGTCAAGACTTCAGTCACAATCACCTGGGAAGCCGGATATAGTCCGGGATAGTCGGCCGTAATGGCGACTAAAGCATTATCCATGCTGAGCTGGTGGATCACCCCGTCGATTAGCTCCACCTTTATGTCCGGATCCTCTTCGGAGGCCGGATCCCGGGATCTCTCTGGATCCTCGGGTTGCGTAGCTGGACTTAGCATGTCCTCCACGACCCGATGCAGCTCCTGCGTCGAAAGAAGAACACAATATAAGAAACTTAAGTTTCAAAAGCATGGGTTGGACACGCAGAGTGTTCGCTTACCCAAGGCCGGGGATTATTCATGGAGAACCCATTTAACGGGTTCGTCCAAAGGAAATCCTCCTTCTCCCCCTTATACAGGCCAGACAGGATCTTCACCAGGTCTTCGGCCGAATCCAGCCCTTTGCGGCCGTGACGGGTGGCATCGTCCTCCCCGTTGAAATCCCACATGGGGTGGCCCCTGTATTGTAGTGGCTGCACCCCCCGCATAATGCATGTTGCCATGATTCCAATCATGGTCAAACCGGAATGGGCCAGTAACTTTATCCGGCCCATCAAATAATGGACGCTCTTGTCTTCCTCCAGTTGGGGGCTCCGCGGACGCCAACTAAGGCGTTTCTTCAGAGGAGCATTGCTGAACTCCGGGAGGCCGATTCGAACAGGGTCCGGCAGCGGAGTGTCTTCTATATAAAACCATTCCGAAGGCTAGTCTTTGGACGCCTTCTTAGGGGTTCCGGATGGATATCCGGTCCCGGCAATGCGCCATATTTCGGCGCCGCCCACTTGATATATGGAACCCTCGTGAGAGCGGGGTACAAGGCAGAACAACCTCTTCCACAGCGTGAAATGGGGCTCAACGCCCAGGAATAGCTCGCAAAGAGCTACATAACCCGTAATATGCAGGATCGAGGCGGGCGTGAGGTGATGGAGCTGGAGTCCGTAGAACTCCAGAAGCCCGTGGAGGAACGGATGTACAGGAAATCCGAGCCCCCTTATCAGATAGGGGACGAAGCATACCCGCTCCCCTTTGTTGGGACTTGGGGTAGCCTCCGCTTGCTTCCCACCTTTGTAGGTGGCCAGCCCGGCTCGAACCGGAACCATGAAGGCCGGAGGGAGATATCCCCCCGCTTGGAGCTTCACCAGCTCGTTGTGCGGAACAGAGCATCTCCTCCAATCTCCTGGCAGAGGGCTGGGAGCGCGAGAAGAGGAGCCGCGTTGACGGTCCATGTTGGAATGGATTCTTGGTCGAAAGCGCTCCGATGAGTATTCGTCGGAGGAAGATGGTGTGATTTGGATCTGGATTCTTGCCTCTCTTATAGGCAGATTATTCGCACAACTAGGGGGTAAAACATAAAAGACACCCTGGCTTTTCGCATTCGTGCGACGCGTGGAAGAAGGCCATTATTGGGCGTGGGAGCCAAGAAGCGCAACATTAATGAGGAAGCCGGACACTGTTCGGCAGGTACGTGGAACGTGAAGGAGAACCCGCCTTGCAACGCCGAAGACTACATGCGCGCTGGACTTATCGTCATTGAAGCCTGGTTCGGGGGCTACTGAGGGAGTCCTGGACTAGGGGGTGTCCGGACAGCCGGACTATCATCGTCCGCCGGACTCCAAGACTATGAAGATACAAGATTGAAGACTTCGCCCCGTGTCCGGATGGGACTTTCCTTGGCGTGGAAGGCAAGCTTGGCGATACGGATATGTAGTCTCCTACCATTGTAACCGACTCTGTGTAACCCTAGCCCTCCCCGGTGTGTATATAAACCGGAGGGCTTTAGTCCGTAGGACACAACATACATTACAACAATCATACCATAGGCTAGCTTCTAGGGTTTAGCCTCCTTGATCTCGTGGTAGATCCACTCTTGTAATATACATCATCAATATTAATCAAGTAGGACATAGGGTTTTACCTCCATCAAGAGGGCCCAAACCTGGGTAAAACATCGTGTCCCTTGTCTCCTGTTACCATCCGCCTAGACGCACAGTTCGGGACCCCCTACCCGAGATACGCCGGTTTTGACACCGACAACGAGTCCATGAAGAAGACGAACGGGAGTAGTCGAACGAATCCTCACAATCGCAACATTACCGGAACTAGGAAGCAACACCGGGAAGAAACAAACAACATGGTAAATGCACAAGCATAAGCATGGCATGATGCACAAACAAGTATGATGCATGTCAGGTTTAGAGAGGCATGGCATGGCAAAGTGCAACAAACAACACTACAAATTTAGTGGAGCTCAATATGCAACGAGTTGCATATTGACGAAACACCACATCAATTATTTAGTTCTCTCTCGGTTTTGTACCCAACAATATTAAATGTTATTAAACATGGCAAGGGGGTGAAGCATAATTAAACTAACTATCTAGGCAATTTTAAATGAGCCGGAAACAACAAACAACAATTCCGGAAAATCCTCATGTCCATATTTTAGTTTTGGTACTGTTCTGCCCTAAAACATATTTTATTGTTGTTAAACAGGAAAATAAAGTGCACCATGTTAAACTATGCATTTTTCCACCCCAAATACATATAAAGTTTATTAAAATCGGAGCTACGGTTAATTAGTTATGAAATAAATCATTTTAGCATGGCATTTATGCAAATTAATGCAAACAACAATTTTAAACATTTTAAATGTTTTCTATCATGATGCGAATGACATATACAAGTTTATGCAATATTTATGAAAATGTTGACATGAGCATGTTATGAAGCATTAGTCACCGTGGTGGAAAGAAAGGGTGCCACGGCAACGAATTCGAAAATGATGCCACGGCAACATATCGATCCCGGTAACTCGATTGAGATACCGATGCAAGAGAGAAGTGTGCGGATGAGTGTGTCATGCAAAAGGTGATGGGGTGATCCCAGTTACCGGGTTCCCACGGGTCGACGGCATTGCAAACAAGGAGGAACGTGCAAGGATCAATTCGGGACATGGTCCAAACATAGGGTGCATCTCATACAACACATGCATTCGGTCCACGGACGTCGGCTTGGGGTTATACCTTTGAAGCGTGCGTTTTCGGATGGAACGAGTTCGTCGAAGGAAGTAGTGGTACACGGGCCGTAGTGGAAGTAGTCGTTCTCGCGAGGTAGTGGAACTTGGCGCTTGAGGTTCGAAAACGGGGTCGGACGTAGTCATAGTCAAACTTGGCGCATCCGGGTCGAGTACTTGGCGAGTCCGCACATAGAGGTACTTGGCGAAAAATCCAGGAGACGATGCGTCCGCGTACGGTTCTTGGCGGCGTTCTTGCTGGTCCAAAAGAAGCAAGACCGAAGGCCGGCGGCAGGAACTTGGCGCTGGTCGATGCGGACGAGCGGAAGTGCGTCCTCCTCCCCGATCGAACGAAGATGAGGCAGGGCAGGGGCTTGGACATGTAGAGGCGCTGGAGGTGACAAGCTCCTGGTCGAGTAGAGGGCTAGGGTGCGGAACTTGATGTGACGAAGGCGAAGGGGAACGCGACGAGGCGGACGACAGCGGCTTGCTCACCGGCACAGCTGGAGGCGGAGGTCGCTAGTGCAGGCGCATGGGCAGGTGAGGAGGAGGCGAGATGGCACGGCAGCGGCCTGGGAACGATGGCTCCAGCGCGGGGCGGACAGAGTAGCTCCGGCAGTGGCGGGGTACGAGGCGAGGACGAGGAAGCAGAGGGGAGGCATCGCGTGGAGGAGAGTTGACGGGGCGGCGCTCGCCGGAGTCGGGGCCGAAAGGGACGGGTCGAGGGGCTCCTCCCCTGGCGACGGAGCTGACGTGGAGATGGCGCCGGGTAGACTAGGAGGCAGGCGAGGAGGTCATGGCCCTGTGGCGAGCTTGAGGGGATCGGGCGCGGGCGCTCCTCTCGTGTGCGATGCGTGTGTGTTTGAGTGGCGGCGCTAGCAGGGGAACGAGGGAGAGGGGGGTCGAGCGAGGAAGAGGGAGAGATCGAGAGGAGGGAGTGGTGGCGCAAGGGAGGAGAGCATGGTGCGGGCTAGGGTTAGAGCTGGTGGGGGCGCCGACTGGGCTGGTGGAATGGGCCGGTCTGGTTGGTCAGGCCCACGAGGCCGGCTGGGCTGGCTCCTCTCTCCTCTCTTCTCTTAAAACAGAGAAAAAGAAAGGAAAGGGAAGAAAAGAAAAGGTTAGAGAAAGAGTTTGGGCATGGGGATTATTTTCCCGGACTCACAAAAATATGCTTGTTCCGAGAAAATAGAAAAAGCCATGATTGAAAGATGTAAATTCAAACTCATTTGAATTTAGTTCAAATGGGTTTGAACTAGGAATCGATAAAAGGAAGGTCCAAAAATGTTGGATTTTTGGTGGAGCTCCGGAATATGATGAAAGAATATATAGCAAGGTTGGAGACCAAGAATTAAGATAACAAAGGCATTGGAATATATTTCAAGTGTGTTATGGTGAATTCCAAATTAATGAAATTTTTAAATATAGCTCCCTAATATTGGGAAGATATGTTATAAAGAGAAGTCACCCTTCCCTCGATTTAATTGGACCGAGGATCCATACAATTTATTTAGATGAGTTGCAAAACTTGAATGACATGATGCAATGCAACAAGCAAAGAGATGAGATGCAAGACATGAACAAAAATGCAAAACAAAAACAAAAGCCCAACCACGAAGGAAATATCATATCGCATCTCCGGAAAAGGCAAGAGTTGGAGTTACGAATATGGAAAGTTACATCCGGGGCGTTACACGGAGCCTCTCATTTCCCTCCCTTAGTTGCCGGATGACGCCGGTAGCCTGTTCAAATGAGGCTTTCACGTCATCCTGCAACCTCGCCAAGCCGGAGATCTGATCCATCTGGCTATGGACGATTGCATGCATGCGCCTGTAACAGTCGTCGCCTGCCCGCGAGAAATTTTCCCAGGCCGCCGCGGCGCGGCGGGACATCTCTGCTGCATTCGTGGTGCGACGGGACATCTCTGCTGCTTCCGCGGCGCGGCCGGACCAGTCTGCTGCATCGACGGTGCAGCGGGACCTCCGTGCTACTTCAGCGGCGCGGCGGGACCTTTGTGCTCTTACTTCCGCACGGCGGGACATGTCGGCTGCTCTCGCAGTGAGGCGGGACATCTCTCGTGCTTCCACTTCCATGCTCGCCTCTCCCTGGTGGCAATCTCTCGACCCAGAACTCACGCTGGCCATGGCAGACGCAAGGGAAGGATGCGGAATGACTTGTTTGTTTTTGTGGATGAGGAGTTGAGGAGGAATGTGCAGTCATCTTGGCATACTAGTATTTATAACCGAGTACTAATACGCTCCTAAGTGGGAAACCATTTAGGTTGTGATCGGTGTGAACAGGTTTGGAATTCAATATAGCGTGGTACTAATACGCTCCTTAGTGGGAAACCGTTTAGGTTGTGATCAGTGTGAACAGGTTTGCAATTCAATATAGCGTGGAGTAATTTGAAATGTGACGAGACGCAAGCTCAAAATTTATTGACGGTTCTAGTTTCGAAGTGCGGCACTATTCCCGGATGGAGTACTTCTTTTTCTACTCCCTCCTTTCCGGTTTTATAGGGCTTATCTCAAAATTTTAGTTTTTCCATTTTATAAGGCTCAATTTGGTTGTTCCCCAACACATGTTCAGATTCCAATGTGCATTAAATCATTGCATGCAAGTATTAAGAGAAAATTGACCAATGCATGTACTTTATGCATGCATGCATTGCAATTAATGCATTGATAAACATAATTTTTTGAGAAAAACAAGAGCATTAATTAGGTGCTTTTGCAAACTACAAAAAATATTCCAACACTCACCATAAACCGGAAAGGAGGGAGTACTGTTGTGTACGTGCAATAACTGGCACCGTCGTATACATATCTTACGGTTAATGGGTGTTCGACAGGGATAGCCGCGTGGCGAGCTCTAGGTTAGTCCTTTTTCAGACGCATTAAACCTATCTCTCGGGACTTCTCGCACGCACCATTGTGCCACCCACAAAAACTTGTACTCTGATTTTAGTAGTACATTATACAGGAAGAGAAGAGGTGCACGCACGCACTCGTCCTCTGACACATGCGTCTGTTTTTTCTCGAAAAGGAGGATGATGACCCCCGGCCTCTGCATCTGGGAGTCACACACGCATCTGTAGCTACGAATTGTAGTGTTCTCAACCATCCGATTGGCTCTATCATGGATGTACCTATATACTAAAACATGTCTAGATACATCTATATTTTGACAAATGGAAGGCATGTATTGTGGAACGGAGGGAGTGCTTGTCATCAAAATGGATAAAAAGGGACGTATCTAGAACTAAAATACGTCTACATACATCTCCTTTTATCCATTTTGATGACAAGTAGTACTTCTTACCCAAAGGAACTTTATATCCAACAGACACAAAATATCCATTCGACTATTGGAAATTACTGATCTGATGTCGAAGTAATTGCTGCATCGCCACCAAAACCCACCATTTCTTAAGCTAAAGTAGACCAAGGTAATCCCTATATTAGCATATTACTAAGATAAACAGAAGGCACTGTCGAAACATTTAGGACGCGAGCTTGTCAATCTGAATGTGGAGGGACACAAGCTTAGCCCCGGCCAGTAGCTTGGGCGGAACTGTCAAGAAGGTCAGCTCCTGCATGTTGACGTCACCGGGATCCTTGCTGCTTGTCACCTCCCTTTCCACCTTGACGGCATTGGTCGTGCCTATGGGCTCCCCCGGCGGGCCGTTCGCCCACAGCTTGGCCAAGTAGTGCGGCAGTGGGGACGCTCCCGCTCTGATGCAGACGACCGACACGGTGATAGGCGCGCCGATGTCGAGCACGCCGCCGACCAAGAAAAACGCGCGGCGGTCCTCCTCCGCGAACAGCAAGAGTCGTGGCTCCGACAGTGGCACTTGCAGCTGGAGCACCTTGCCGTACTGGATCCTGTGCACGGGCATGGGATGCGCGGTGCTGATCTGGTGGTAGAGCGCCGGCGGCGGGCCTTCGTAGCCACAGACGGGCATGGGGCATTTGCAGGGCGTGAGCGGACACATGCTCTGGTGATCAGCGAGCTTGTGGTAAGTGACATAGAGCCCACAACCTTCGTGCGGGCACTCCACCCTCACTGACGAAAGGACGGAGTCCACCGCCGTGTTCCGCACGTCGAAGCCACCGCCACGCTCACACTTCTGGCACTGCCGCTAGTTCCCGGGGCGCTCGACGTGGCAGTCCGCGCAGGCCAGGTGCCCTCCCTTGCACTGCAGAAATCAATCCAACAGCATATCAATCAAGAAACCTGCACCTTGCTCAATCAGCCGAACGGACGAGGTGTACTCGAACCTCATACACTGGAGGCGTCAAGGGGCGGAGGCACAAGGGGCAGTGGAGCACGGTGAGGTCCATCGAGACCTTAGAGAGCTCCATCGTCGGGTCCTGTTCCTGTTCGGTCTGCATGATCTCGCCCTCCTCGTGCACAACCATATCTCGACTTGGGCCGGGGTATTACAAAGCTTACCGTCACATATTTTATACTCCCTCCATTCCTAAATGTACTCCCTACGTTCGGAATTACTTGTCTCAGAAATGGATGTATCTAGAACTAAAATATGTCTAGATACATCCATTTTCGCGACAAGGCTGGCCATAGTGGGAGTAACATAAGCAGTATCATGCACTTGGGACTCGCAAACATGCTTATGTGGCAGGCAATTAAAGAAGAGAGAGATGGTTATAGTAACATAGGTAGATACCGTAACATAATAAATATGATGCTACTATGTGTCATGCATGGCAATAAATGGGACCATCTATGATACTAATCTATGATACTGTGCACTATAGAGGTAGTAAAATAGACTAGTAACGTATGCATGTTACTAGTCTAAGTTACTCCCCACTATGACTAGCCTAATTCCGAACGGAGGGAGTAAGTCTTTATAGAGATTTCACTAGGTGGACTACATACGAAGCAAAATGAATGAATCCACACTTAAAATGCATCTATATACATCTGTATGTAATTCATAATGGAATCCCTACAAAGACTTATAATTTAGGAACGGAGGGAGTAGTACTTCAAGTGCATTAAATCAACACATGCAAGTACTATCAAAAGAAGAGTCATGGCATGCATGCATGCGTTGTAATTAATGCATCGGCAAATGCAAATTATTGAAATATATCGAGTGCAGTGCTTTGATGTGTCGCGTCAACTCGTACATCAACGAGAAGTTTGATTATCCTCTCCCTCGCGGACTTAACTGCACCTGCCTTTGGCTGTATGACAGGTTGGCCACACACCTGTCGGGCCCACCTGTCATACACGCAAAGACAGGAGCGTCCCTCCCTCTCCCATGAGCGTGGTGGCTGGCAAGACTAGGAGAAGCTTTCGCTACACGCTCTCCCTCCCGCACGCGGTGGACATACAGCAGTTCAATCGGTGTCAGATGGCCAGAAGCGTACTGTAGTACTCCTCCAGTGCAGTAGTACACCATCATTGTTCGACTTCCCGAAGAGGCAAAGAGCCAAGCGCAGCCCAGACGCTCGTGTGGCAGTTTCATGTGTAGAGTAGTCTAGATAGTGTGTACCAAGCCTGTAAGCTTAAAATCGTTGGGGTCGGCTCCATGCTATGTGGCCGTCTCGAAGTTTTTTTTTAAATTAAAATAGTCTTCTGGCCCTACCTGTCACCCTGGTGATTGTAGTTTGCACGCTCATCTGGTCAAGACAAGAATACATATTTTAATTTGTTTTTTTTTTCAAAAAGGGGGGACTCCCCGGCCTCTGCATCAGAACGATGCATACGGCCACATATATTTTAATTTGTGGTGGGTAAATGTTAGAGGTTGCAGCAAATATATTGTACACTTTGGGTCTTTCAGCCAAGTTTAGAGGCAAGCATGTGGGGTTAGTGCTATGATGTGTCGCGTCAACTCGTAGAACGAGGAAAAGCTTGATTCTACTACACGCCTTCTCCCTCGCCCATGCGCATTGTTGCTTGCAAACGAGGACAGGCTTTTTCTTAGTAGTACTTCTACAACAAGCTATCCGTCCCGCTCGTGGTGGACGGACATGCAACAGTGGATTCGACACTGTAGAAGCAGTAGTAGTAACATCATTGTTCGTCTTCTCGAAGAGGCGAAGAGCCAAGGGCAAACCGAACGTTGCAGTTGCGAACATTGGAGCACGCATATAGCCAGGCTCTTGCATGAGACAAAATGAACATTGGAGCACGCATATAGCCAGGCTCTTGCATGAGACAAAATTGCTATGTGATCCCACTATTGTACTAGTACGTACAACTACTTGGTAGTACAGCCCTGTAAACCAGAAAGGAGTATTTGCCCTTCTAGAGATTTCAACAAGTGACTAGACTACACCGAGACGGAGTACATATGGAGATAAATGAGTGAATCTGCACCGTAAATAAATACGCACTAGTTCTATCGTTTTCCTCTCCGAGGTTCACAATATTGAGTATACTGACTAGTCTCTTTTTGACACGCATTTACGTTGTTTTTTTTACACAGTACAGACGCAAGCGCTCATATACACGCGCATACACTCACCCCTATGAACGCACACACGCACAACACTATCATCTTGAAATTTACGAAGTCACCATAGGCACCTCGTCATCGACGGGTCCATAGGTGCTTGAATGCCAAGGAGGAAGAGGGTGGCAGTTCCCGAGACGTTGAACAGTCAATGATGCATCCTCAATTACATGTAGAGGGAATTAATTGGAGAAGCAGACTAGAGCCAGCACGATGTGAATGCAACAGAGTTTGGACTCTCATATAATAAAGGCGCCCCACCACTCCAAATCATCTACTCCCAAGTCTCTGCGCAACACTGCTCACTCCAATCCAAGTCCAAGTGACCAGAAGCCTCAAGCACCTATGGAGGCAATGGACGCGAGCGGCAATCGGCTGTGCCAAATCATCCAAGGCGCCGGCCTGCGGCCCCGCACCGCACAGCGTTTCCAGATGGTGCTGGCGACCGCAGGCATCGTAGCCCTTGCCGACGCCGGCTTCGCCTCTCGCATGGACGACATGATGGTCAACTCCATCCGCAAGTTCACCGCCGTCAAGAAGCGCACGGACGACCTTGCCGTACTGCTCCAGCCCGCGTGCCCAGGCTCCTCATTGCCTGCCACCCTCATCGGCCTACACGGTGACGAACTCTTTCAAGCCCTGGTGGCCCTGCAGGTGCCGGAGGTCGCGACGAAGAATGTGCACCTCGAGGTCGCGCTCGCCGCGCAGCGCCTCGCCATGCAAGAAACCGTCGACTTGCACATCCACGTCTACGAGGAAATCGTCTACATAGGCCACTACAAGGCAAGTGAGGACAGAAAGATGTTGGCCTTCTTCTAGCGGCTGGAATCTTTGGACGCCATTGTTCAGAAGCACGTCAACCTGGCCACGAAAGCCGCTGCTACTTAGGCGCTGTTCAGTGGGCCAGCGCCCTGAGTCGAGGAGGTGGACGTCGTCGGTGGATGCATCTCTTCTTCTTGCCTCCTGTAACCAGCACTGCATCGCCTCGTGGCCTTAATGTTTTATTAGTATAGTACTCCCTCCATTCCCAAATATAAGTCTTTCTAAAGATTCCAGCAAGTGACTACTACATACAGAGCAAAATGAGTGAATCTACACTCTAAACTATGTCTTCATACATCTGTATGTTGTATTCCATTTGAACTAGTATCTAAAAAGGCTTATATTTATGAATGGAGGGAGTATATGGCATTTTTTATTCCAGTCGTAACGTTTTCACTATGAGGTGGGGCCATAGTTGAGCAAACCCACCCCACCCACCGGGCGTTGGCCGAGTTTAGTAGAAGAGAAAAACGAGGGAGGAGAGCTAGCTGTAGCACGGACGCTGTTGTCAGATGGGACTCGTGTTTATAGAATAGGAGTACTGAGCACTCGTGCCTCTTTTTTTGAGGGAAAAATTAGTCGTATGTCTAGTATCACTAGTTGGGTGCGTGCGACCTATAGCTGTCATCACTTTAGGTCTCCTTTTCGAACCGCGGCTACGCTTCACAGTACATATTTTTCACGCATTTATCCTCCTATATGTACTCCTAGGCTATTTCCACATGCTCCCATTCGCCGACATGTGGGACATAGAGCATATGGGTCGTAGTGCATGCACGACTCGGAGCATATGCTGGGGTACTTCACATTTCAGACCTCATGAATTACATGTAAACCCCCCGCAGAAGAATAAATAAATCAATGAATTACTACATGAAACTGGATTATTTTCATGGAAACCGGAGCACGTTCATTAAATTTTGGACATAACACGTTTATAAAAAATGACCGGACCTAAACCAGTCTAAGGGCCTCTTTGATTTTTCCCGAAAAAGGGCCTCTTTGATTCGCAAGATACTGAAAACACAGGAATGGGGAAAGTATGATGGCGATGAACCAAGACGAGGAGAACTCTAACTCAGTTAGAGGTTAGAGTTAGATTCTAATCCTAAACTAACTCTAAACCAAAGAGTTGTATGGATGGTAGGGTTAGATTGACAATAAATTCTCTATCTCAATCATTTGACTACTTTGGACCCTATTTTTAGTCAGACTAAAATAAGTCCCTTGGATCCAAGCACCCTCTTGGTGTGGCCGGCTCTTCTGTGGCCTCCTCCCGCTCACAATTGACATAAACGAACCATCTATACAAATCAAGCATGCAAAACATGATAATATTTACTTTGTCCATACAAATGAGATATCCCACTTAAACATACAAGTCGCCAATCAAGCTTCACAAAATAAAAAAACACTTCATGAAACAAAGAATGAGCTAACTCATCACGGAAGTCGTTCACGATAGGGAGGGAGCCCGGAGCCCCTCACGCATCGAGGGAGGAGCTCGCCATCGTCGCTCTAGAGGAAGGCTCTGTAGAGCCCAAGCCCCGGGAACCCCTCCTACGCCGGCCCTTGCGAGTTGAGGTCGACACCGGCATGGGTAGCAGGGCCGCTTGCCGCCGACTGGGAACTTAATCTTTGGGCCTCTAGAAATAATGCAAGCCTGTAACTAAAATACCTAGAAAGGTGAACTGAATCTTTGGGCCTCTAGAAATAATGCAAGCCTGAAACTGAAATACCTAGAAAGGTGAACTGAATCTTTGGGCCTCTAGAAATAATGCAAGCCTGAAACTTAAATACCTAGAAAGGTGAATTGAATCTTTGGGCCTCTAGAAATAATGCAAGCCTGAAACTGAAATACCTAGAAAGGTGAACTGAATCTTTGGGCCTCTCGAAATAATGCAAGCCTGAAACTAAAATATCTAGAAAGGTAAACTGGATCTTTGGGCCTCTAGAAATAATGCAAGCCTGAAACTCAAATACCTAGAAAGGTGAACTGAATCTTTGGGCCTCTAGAAACAATGCAAGCCTAAAATTGAAATACCTAGAAAGGTGAATTGAATCTTTGGGCCTCTACAAATAATGCAAGCCTGAAATTGAAATACCTAGAAAGGTGACCTGAATCTTTGGGCCTCTAGAAATATTTATTACTGCTACCTCTTGAGCACTGCGTTGGATTTCCCCGAAGAGGAGAGGATGATGCAGCAAAGTAGCGTAAGTATTTCCCTCAGTTTTTGAGAACCAAGGTATCAATCCAGTAGGAGACCACGCACAAGTCCCTCGTACCTACACAAAACGATAGCAACTCCCAACCAACGCTTAGGGGTTTTCAATCCCTTCACGGTCACTTACGAGAGTGAGATCTGATAGAGATAATATTTTTGGTATTTTTGATAGATAGATGCAAAGTAAAAAGTAAAAGCAAAGCAAGTAAATAAAGTGATAGAGATTGATATGATGATAATAGACCCGGGGGCCATAGGTTTCACTAGTGGCTTCTCTCAAGAGCATAGATATTCTACGGTGGGTGAACAAATTACTGTTGAGCAATTGACAGAATTGAGCATAGTTATGAGTATATCTAGGCAATGATCATGTATGTAGGCATCACGTCCAAAACAAGTAGATCGAAACGATTCTGCATCTACTACTATTACTCCACTCATCGACCGCTATCCAGCATGCATCTAGAGTATTAAGTTAAAAACAGAGTAACGCCTTAAGCAAGATGACATGATGTAGAGGGATAAATTCATGCAATATGATAAAAAAAACCATCTGGTTATCCTCGATGGCAACAATACAATACGTGCCTTGCTGCCCCTTCTGTCACTGGGTAGGGACACCGCAAGATTGAACCCAAAGCTAAGCACTTCTCCCATTGCAAAAACTACCAATCTAGTTGGCCAAACCAAAAAGGATAATTCAGAGAGACTTGCAAAGATAACTCAATCATACATAAAATAATTCAGAGAAGAATCAAATATTTTCCATATATAATACTGGATCATAAACCCACAATTCATCGGTCTCAACAAACACACCGCAAAAAGAGGATTACATCGAATAGATCTCCACGAGAGAGGGGGATAACATTGTATTGAGATCCAAAAAGAGAGAAGAAGCCATCTAGCTAGTAGCTATGGACCCGAAGGTCTGAAGTAAACTACTCACACTTCATCGGAGGGCTATGGTGATGATGTACAAGCCCTCCATAGTGGATGCCCCCTCCGGCGGAGCTCTGGAACAGGCCCCAAGATGGGATCTCGTGGATACAGAAGGTTGCGGTGGTGTAATTAGGTTTTTGGCTCCTGTTCTGATCGTTCGGGGATACATAGGTATATATAAGAGGAAGGAGTATGTCGGTGGAGCGTCGAGGGGCCCGCGAGGTAGGGGGGCGCGCCCAGGGGGCGCGCCCTCCACCCTCGTGACCGCCTCTGGCACTTCTTGGAGTACGGTCCAAGTCTCCTGGATCACGTTCGGTTGGAAAATCACGATCCCTAAGGTTTCATTCTGTTTGGACTCCGTTTGATATTCTGTTTCTTCGAAATACTGAAAAAGGCAAAAAACAGCAATTCTAGGCTGGGCCTCCGGTTAATAGGTTAGTCCCAAAAGTAATATAAAAGTGGAAAATAAAGCCCAATATAGTCCAAAACAGTAGATAAAGTAGCATGGAGCAATCAAAATTTATAGATACGTTGGAGATGTATCAGGCATCCCCAAGCTTAATTCCTGCTCGTCCTCGAGTAGGTAAATGATAAAAAAGAATTTTTGATGCGGAGTGATACTTTGGCATAATTTCAATATAAATCTTCTTAATTGTGATAGGAATATTCAGATCCGAAAGATTCAAGACAAAAGTTCATATTGACACAAAAATAATAATACTTCAAGCATACTAATCAAAGCAATCATGTCTTCTCAAAATAACATGGCAAAAGAAAGTTCATCCCTACAAAATCATATGGTTAGGCTATGCTTCATATTCGTCACACAAAGATGTTCCCAACTTCTATACCCCCGATGACAAGCCAAGCAATTGTTTCATACTCAAATAATCTCAAACTTTTTCAACTTTCACGCAATACATGAGCGCGGGCCATGGATATAGCACTATGGGTGGAATAGAATATGATGATGGGGATTGTGTGGAGAAGACAAAAAAGGAGAAAGTCTCACATTGACGAGGCTAATCAACGGGCTATGGAGATGCCCATCAATTGATGTTAACATGAGGAGTAGGGATTGCCATGCAACGGATGCACTAGAGCTATGAATGCTCGACAAAATAAAACTAGTCGGTGTGCATCCAACTCGCTTGCTCACGAAGACCTAGGGCATTTTGAGGAAGCCCGTCATAGGAATATACAAGACAAGTTCTATAATGAAAAATTCCCACTAGTATAAAAAGACAACTCATGAGACTCACTATCATGAAGATCTTGGTGCTACTTTGAAGCACAATATATGAGACTCACTACATGAAGAACAAGGTGCTACTTTGAAGCACAAGTGTGGTAAAAGGATAGTAGCATCGTCCCTTCTCTCTTTTTCTCTCATATATTTTTTTGTTTGGGCCTTTCTCTTTTTTATGGCCTTTTTTTATTTTCGTCTGGAGTCTCATCCCGACCTATGGGGGAATCATAGTCTCCATCATCCTTTGCTCAGTTGGGACAATGCTCTAATAATGATGATCATCACACTTTTATATTTCTTACAACTCAACAGTTACAACTCGATACTTAGAACAAAAGTATGACGCTATATGAATGCCTCCGGCGGTGTACCGGGATGGTGCAATGAATCAAGAGTGACACGTATGGAAAATAATGCATGGTGGCTTTGCCACAAATACGATGTCAACTACATGATCATGCAATGGCAATATGACAAAAGTAATGTATGTCATGATGATGATGGTGGAAGTTTCATGGCAATATATCTCAGAATGGCTATGGAAATGCCATGATAGGTAGGTATGGTGGCTATTTTGAAGAAGATATAAGGAGGTTTATGTGTGATAGAGCGAATCGTATCACGGGGTTTGGATGCACCGGCGAAGTTTGCACCAACTCTCAAGGTGAGAAAGGGCAATGCACGGTACCGAAGAGGCTAGCAAAGGCGGAAAGGTGAGAGTGTGTATAATCCATGGACTCAGCATTAGTCAAAAGAACTCATATACTTATTGCAAAAATTTAGAAGCCATCAAAAAATTCAAGTACTACGTGCATGCTCCTGGGGGGATAGATTGGTAGGAAAAGACCATCGCTCGTCCCCGACCGCCACTCATATGGATGCACAAGCCAGGTACACTTCATGTTTCAAATTTGTTACAAAACTTTACCCATACGTGCATGCTACGAGACTTGCAAACTTCAACACAAGTATTTCTCAAATTCACAATTATCAACTAGCACGACTTTGATATTATTACCTCCATATCTCAAAACAATTATCAAGCATCAAACTTATCTTAGTATTCGATTTACTCAAAAGAAAGTTCCACATGTCTTGAACACTAAGTATATTAACATTAAGCGAATTACCATGCTATTAATGACTCTCAAAATAATCTAAGTGAAGCATGAGAGATCAATAGTTTCTTTAAAACAAATCTACCACCATGCTCTAAAAGATATAAGTGAAGCACTAGAGCAAAAAGTATCACGCTCAAAAGATATAAGTGAAGCACTATGAGCAAAAACTATCAAGCTCAAAAGATACAAGTGAAGCACATAGAGTATTCTAACAAATTCCAATTCATATATGGCTCTATCAAAAGGTGTGTACAGCAAGGATAATTGTGGTAAACTAACAAGCAAAGATGCAAATAATACAAGACGCTCCAAGCAAAACACATATCATGTTGGCGAATAAAAATATAGCTCCAAGTAAATTACCGATGGAAGTGGACGAAAGAGGGGATGACTTCCGGGGCATCCCCAAGCTTTGACTTTTTGGTGTCCTTGGATTATCTTGGGGGTGCCATGGTCATCCCCAAGCTTAGGCTCTTGCCACTCCTTGTTCCATAATCCATCAAAAGAATTCACCCAAAACTTGAAAACTTCACAACACAAAACTCAACAGAAATCTCGTGAGCTCCGTTAGAGAAAGAAAACAAAAGACTACTTCAAGGTACTGTAATGAACTCATTCTTTATTTATATTGGTGTTAAACCTACTGTATTCCAACTTCTCTATGGATTATAAACTATTTTACTAGCCATAGATTCATCAAAATAAGCAAACAACACACGAAAAACAGAATCTGTCAAAAACAGAACAGTCTGTAGCAATCTGTAACGAACACAGACTTCTGGAACTCTAAAAATTCTACCAAAATAGGAAGTCCTGGAAAATTGTTTTATTTAACAGCAGCAAAAATAATCAACGCAAAACCACGTTTCTGTAATTTATCTTAACTAAATTCGTGCGCGCAAAGTTTCTATTTTTCAGCAGAATCAAATCAACTATCATCGTAGGTTATCCTATAGGTTCTACTTGGCACAAACACTAATTAAAAGATAAAACCACATCCAAACAGAAGGTAGATGGATTATTTATTCCTAAACAGAAGAAAAAACAAAAAAAACAAAATAAAATTGGGTTGCCTCCCAACAAGAGCTATCGTTTAACGCCCCTAGCTAGGCATTGATAGTTTTAACGATATTCACATCAAAGAAAAGAATTAAAGCACAAAGAGAGCATCATGAAACACGTGACAAACACATCTAAGTCTAACATACTTCCTATGCATAGGCATCTTATAGGCAAACAAATTATCAAGGCAAACAAAAACTAGCATATGCAAGGAGGCAGAAAGAAACAATAGCAATCTCAACATAACGAGAGGTAATTTATTATAATGAAAATTTCTACGACCATATTTTCCTCTCTCATAATAATTACATGTGGGGTCATAAGAAAATTCAACAAAATAGCTATCACATAAAATATTTTCAACACGATCCACATGCATGCAAAGTTGACACTATTCCGAAATAGTGGGATTAACATTAACTAAAGTCATGACCTCTCCAAACCCACTTTTATCAAAAATTTCATAAGATTGAATATTCTCCAAATATGTGGGATCTAAAGTTGACACTCTTCCAAACCCACTTTCAATATTATTTCAAACAATATTATCAATCTCATATTCATCATGGGGATTAGATAAATTTTCAAGATCATAAGAAGAATCACCCCAATCATGATCATTGCAACAAGTAGAGGACATAGCAAAACTAGGATCCCCAAGCTTAGGGTTTTGCATATTTTTAGCACAATTGACATCAATAGAATTTATAGTAAAATCATTGCAATCATGCTTTTTATTCAAATATCTATCGTGAATCGATTCATAAAGTATTTCATCACAATTTTTAGATTCACGAATTTTAGGCAAAACCTCATAAAGATAATCTAGTGCACTCAATTCACTAGCAATAGGTTCATCATAATTAGATCTCTTAAAGAGATTAGCAAGTGGATGAGGATCCATAAACTTTTAGCAAGCGAAGATGCAAGCAAAAAGAAGGCACATGGTAACATGAGCAAACAGAAAGTCAAAGGGAAAGAGAGGAGGAGATTGGGAAAGAGAGGGCAAATAAAACGGCAAGGGTGAAGTGGGGGAGAGGAAAACAAGAGGCAAATGGCAAATAATGTAATGCGACAGATAGGGATTGCGATGGGTACTTGGTAATGTTGACTTGCTTGCGTGAGCCTCCCCGGTAACGGCGCCAGAAATTCTTCTTGCTACCTCTTGAGCACTGCGTTGGATTTCCCCGAAGAGGAAAGGATGATGCAGCAAAGTAGCCTAAGTATTTCCCTCAGTTGTTGAGAACCAAGGTATCAATCCAGTAGGAGACCACACACAAGTCCCTCGTACCTACACAAAACGATAGCAACTCGCAACCAACGCTTAGGGGTTGTCAATCCCTTCACGGTCACTTACGAGAGTGAGATCTGATAGAGATAATATTTTTGGTATTTTTGATAGATAGATGCAAAGTAAAAAGTAAAAGCAAAGCAAGTAAATAAAGTGATAGAGATTGATATGATGAGAATAGACCCGGGGGCCATAGGTTTCACTAGTGGCTTCTCTCAAGAGCATAGATATTCTACGGTGGGTGAACAAATTACTGTTGAGCAATTGACAGAATTGAGCATAGTTATGAGTATATCTAGGCAATGATCATGTATATAGGCATCACGTCCAAAACAAGTAGATCGAAACGATTTTGCATCTACTACTATTACTCCACTCATCGACCGCTATCCAGCATGCATCTATAGTATTAAGTTAAAAATAGAGTAACGCCTTAAGCAAGATGACATGATGTAGAGAGATAAATTCATGCAATATGATAAAAAAACCATCTGGTTATCCTTGATAGCAACAATACAATACGTGCCTTGCTGCCCCTTCTGTCACTGGGTAAGGACACAGCAAGATTGAACCCAAAGCTAAGCACTTCTCCCATTGCAAAAACTACCAATCTAGTTGGCCAAACCAAAAAGGATAATTTGAAGATCCTTGCAAAGATAACTCAATCATACATAGAAGAATTCAGAGAAGAATCAAATATTTTCCATAGATAATACTGGATCATAAACCCATAATTCATTGCTCTCAACAAACACACCGCAAAAAGAAGATTACATCGAATAGATCTCCACGAGAGAGGGGGAGAACATTGTATTGAGATCCAAAAAGAGAGAAGAAGCCATCTAGCTAGTAGCTATGGACCCGAAGGTCTGAAGTAAACTACTCACACTTCATCGGAGGGGCTATGGTGATGATGTAGAAGCCCTCCATGGTGGATGCCCCCTCCGGCGGAGCTCCGGAACAGGCCCCAAGATGGGATCTCGTGGATACAGAAGGTTGCGGTGGTGGAATTAGGTTTTTGGCTCCTATTCTGATCGTTCGGCGATACGTAGGTATATATAGGAGGAAGGAGTACGTCGGTGGAGCGTCGAGGGTCCCACGAGGTAGGGGGCGCGCCCAGGGGGGGCGCGCCCTCCACCCTCGTGACCGCCTCTGGCACTGCTTGGAGTAGGGTCCAAGTCTCCTAGATCACGTTCGGTTGGAAAATCACGATCCCGAAGGTTTCATGCCGTTTGGACTCCATTTGATATTATGTTTCTTCGAAATACTGAAAAAGGCAAAAAACAACAATTCTGGGCTGGGCCTCCGGTTAATAGGTTAGTCCCAAAAGTAATATAAAACTGGAAAATAAAGCCCAATATAGTCCAAAACAGTAGATAAAGTAGCATGGAGCAATCAAAAATTATAGATACGTTGGAGACGTATCAATTACCTCCTCAAGCAGCATCAAACAATTCCATGCGTGCACCGCAAATCTATAGCAAGTTTGATCAAGATCTACTTTTCCAAATCAGAATTAGCGCTAGAGCAAGCAAGATCAATGATATGGCCGTGAGACAGAGAAGGAACAAACAAACTCACCCCTCTCGCGACCTCCCTGGTAGATGCACCGCCGCCGCGCACGATAGAGGGAGAAAACGACTGGTGAAGGGGAAGCGGGGCGACCTTCGAAGGTCGGAGGGAGAGGGTGGCCGGAGTAGGGCGGCGGAGGCCGGAAGGAAAGGGCGGCCGAAGGAGAGAAAGGGCGAGCGACGCTTGGGCGGGCGGCCCTATGGGGAACAGGGAGGAGTCGTGCGAGAGGGGGGGGCGATCTGGTGCGGGCAGGTGAGATTTTTTTAGGGGAGCGATCTGGTGCGACCAGCATCCGAGTCGACGTGTCATGCACCAGATTAGAGCGCGGAACAGAAGGGGGGCATCACCCCGGTCGGAGCACCAGTAATTCATGACTATAATGAGTGGTCATATCACAAGTCTTTCCAGCAGTAACGCGTCGTCAAATCGCACAGCCCCACTCGCTCACTCTCCTCGCCTCTCTGTCAAACCGCCTACCCGAAAACTGCCGCGCTTACTGCCCAGGAAAAGCCCCGCCCTAAACTTTTAACTACGTGAAAATAGTTCGAGCTTGTTCGTTCTATATAAATACAGTACTTCCTGTATGTTTATTCACCCGTGGGGTTGTTCAATGAATGGAGGGGCGGGCAGCACAAGTGAAAAATACTACCTCTGTCCGGGTTTATTGGTCCCCATCGTATTTTGTGCCAAATTTTGATCATAGATTAAACTAAGAAAATGTTCACGCATGTCACCAAACATTATATTTTTCAAAACTATGTTCAAATACGAATCCAATGAGATAATTTTTCTTGACATGCATTAACATTTTGTTAGTTAAATCTTTAGTCAAAATTTGGCACAAAATATAAAAGGGACCTATAAACCAGGACGGAGGTAGTACTGTAGTAGTAAGTAGGATTCGTAGAGTAGTCACCTTAAATAGAGAGTTTCTTTTCTTTAATGCCACGTACACAAATTGAAACGCTTGTTGTGGAGAGAAAAAAGATAATCACTCCACTATATATGGACGCAGGGGCCTGAGCGCTTGCTTTACTAGGGTTGCTCTCTTCATTCTCTCATCCTCTCCAGATATAAACAAGACAGCGGTAGCGACATTTTCTCTCTGCTCACTGCGGGTCACAGATCCGGCAGGATCCCTTAGGCCGGTGTGTGTAGAGGACTAAAAGGTGCATCGTTCACGCGGTCATCACCGTCGAGGGAGGAAACCCACAACTGCCGGAGGGGCCCGATGCTCTGCCCGTGCCGTTCTCTCCGACACAGCGCCGGCTCGGGAGGTCCTCCGACCCTTCTTTGTCCGCAGATCCGACCTACCGCCGCCGACATCCGAACGACCCTCAGGTATAAGTTCTTCAAAAGCGGCCTTGCTCTACTGCCCCAGCTCCCCACGTGTCTGCATGTGCATCCTTTTCTACTCCCATCAGCTCTTCCAAAGCCACCTAAATTTTTAGTATTATTAGAGGTAAAGCTACTTCATGCATTCGAATCTAGGGCTTTGTTCAAACAACGAAGAAAGGGGGGAAAGTTGTAGCATGAATCTAGGACTTGATTCAAAGAGGAAATAATATGGTGAAAGTAGTAGAGACCGGATACCCAACCGGTCTCTTGGTTGAAAAAGGAAATAATGGGAAAACACAGTACAAACTGGATAAGGAACAGATCTATTATTGGTTGAAAAAAGGATAGGAAGTGGCGGCTGGTGGACAAGTCAACAGAGTATGTCCAGGATTAGATTTTTTGCCATCACATAGTAAAAGGTCTCCAGGATTAGATTTGCTGCCCTCACATAGTAAAAGGTCTCAGGATTAGTTTTGCTGCCCTCACATAGTAAAAGGTCTCAGAATTAGATTTGCTGCCCTCACATAGTAAAAGGTCTCCAGGATTAGATTTGCTGCCCTCATATAGTAAAAGGTTCCCAGGATTAGATTTCCTGCCCTCACATAGTAAAAGGTCTCCAGGATTAGGTTTGTTGCTCTCACATAGCGTGAACAAGCTCGGCATCACCACTTTATGCCTCCTTGTAGGTACATTGTGCTGATGTGTTCACTGTCACATGTCCTTATACCAACCTTTTGCTATTGTTAATGTAAGGGCGCATGTAAAATGAAGCGATCACACTATTACCTTAGGGACATGTCTAACCAGTGTTATTGTTAATCTAATGCCTCCAGTGATAAGATGCAATTAAACTGTGTTACAAATGGCACTCCTGCTTTTTTCCCCAGTATCATAAGTAAGTTGCTCCTTTACGCTGCTGAGTGTCCTGGTGTCCCCATGATCCCATGCCCTTAAACCAACTCTTTAGCTGCTGTTGATTTACTGTGTCTGGTAAACAAGCAATGCCACCATTAAAGTAATCCCATATCTGAGGAATCTCATTTTTGATCGTAATGCTTCTGGTAACATGAAGCATTGCTGACATTTTAAAATTTCTAATGTCCTTGTGTGATTGCCATGAACATAATTAAGATGCTTCTTTTCATTTTGTATATGTTTCGTATATTCTTATTGACTAGCAACTGTTTACTTTCTATCATTTTGTGCAGATAGGGATATCCATTTCACCTTGTTGCTATTGTGACCTTTTGGTGAACTGCACAAAACACTTTTTTTGGAATGAGTGTCTTGTGCAGCTCAACTAAAATATCACGTGGGCAACATCTCTCAATTTTGGTGGAACTACATAAAATGGTGATTGGAGTTTTCAAAATCTCCGTCAAGTTCTGCTGGTAATCTCGTGCAACATTTTTTAGCCTTTGCAAGATGGAGCCGTCACTGTCACCACAATGGCACTTTATTTTAGTGGAACTACACAAAAGGATAAGAAAATTATAGTTGCACCTTACATGAGCCGGACAGCCAACCTTAATGTTCCTCAATTTTAGTGCAACTACTAAAGAAGAACCTGCCAGCTCACAAGAGCAAGTACTTCTTGCTAGCTGAATGATGCAATCGTTGCTTCATTTCAGGTGAACCACAGAAAAATGCGCATGAATTGAATCATGGAACTCCAGGTAGACCTCATCCTAGTGGAGCTGGAGGTTGAGTTCAATGAGGCCGCTATTAAAGTGAAATCATGCTCTCCTGTCTCCTTGTTTGTGCTATGCAAACATGCTGTGCAAATGGGAATACTCAACTACATATGTTGTGACGGTCAAGAGCATTCGCCAAGTTCTTCGATTGTATGACATGGCTAGCCAAGATGGATTTAATCCGGATATTCACTTTATCAAAAGGCTCTAATGGGTTGGTTCTGAATCTTGCAAGTTGGAAATCAATGAGATGGGTAGGCATCTTTGTTGTACTTATTATTTGAATCTTATTTGTTGGTTCTGAATCTTGCAAGCTAGGAATCAATGAGATGTGTAGGCATCTTTGTTGTACTTATTATTTGGATCTTATTTGTTGGTTCTGAATCTTGCAAGCTGGGAATCAATGAGATGTGTAGGCATCTTTGTTGTACTTATTATTTGGATCTTATTTGTTGGTTCTGAATCTTGCAAGCTGGGAAACACAGCATGATGATGCAGAGGACAGCAACCATAACAAATAGTTCAAACTTGGTAGTATTATCTTTGTGAAAGTGCGACAAATGTGCTGATCGTGTGCGTCCTGAGAATAATAATTCTAATTGTTGTGCATGTTGATCCCATGGCACTGATAGAACGAGCCAATGCATTGCTTGTTTTCAGTATAAATTTCTATTCAAGCTAATTAAATTTAAGTAAAGTGACCACTAACTCCTATTATTACACTACCAATACAGACCCACTCGTGAACCGACGTGTGGCCGGAGTAGGTTTCTTAATGGAGGCGTTTGAATGCGCCAAGGGTGCATCTTCTGTCGGGCGTGCAACGGACGAGGGAGGGGTAGTAACTGTTGTCGCCTGTACACACTCAGCTTACTGTTGAATCTAGTTCTGCAAGAGCTGAAAAACAAACTGCTGCCGCCGCCTACACACTCGTTCACTCGAAGAAACTCTAATGGCGATCCGAGGGGTGAGCCTGCTGGATATGGACTTCAGCAAGGAGTTAGTTCGCCGTTCAGTCCTATGGCTGCACCAAGTTGAATGTGATGTACACCAACGATACGGACTCGGTGAAGCTCTGCATCGCCTCTGTCCTATGGCTGCACCAGGTTCTGGGGCATTCGCCCGTTTCATCGGCAGCGCAGACTGCACCTTCGCTACCGTGGAGAGAAGGAAGAATGCAACGATTCGGCCATCTGGTGCAACAAGCTTGTCGACATGCAGAAGCAATACAAGATCATCAGCAACGGGCAGGAGAAGGACTCCGTGGTTGACCTCGCTGAGACCATCATCGACCCCTGATACGCCAACATGAAAGAAGACGACCTGAACACGTGGGAGGTACCTCTGAATCTAGCCTACATAACCTACGCGGCCAAGGACGCATACGCATGCTACGACATGTACAGGCAGATCTTGGACATGAGGGCGTGTCTGCTTCCCGTAACCGACGAGTACACGGACAGCCGCAGAGTCATGATCAAGCGTGCCAGGAAGGTCCAGATGTTGTACTTTATCTGTTTATAAGAACCTTTATCATCTGAGTGTTTCATGCATTAGCCTATGTGTCGTAATTATTTGTTTTGTTTGAAATATTTCTTTTAAGAACCCATTAACCTGATTGCTTTTTTTAGTGGCTATTTGCTTATGTATGTAAACTAGTTCACTTGTCCATAAAAAAACAAGTTCACTCGGCTGCCGTGCTTTGAATCTCCTTCCTCCCAACATATTCCTCTCCTCAGGTGGACCCACCAGGTCTCTGAATTTTCTCCCACTTTCTTTTTCGATGTAAACTGAGTTTTCTCCCAGTACTTTCCCCTAGAACCAACTCAACTGTCCCACGTCTAGCCTAAAAAATAATAATACCCCACGTACTATTAACTCATCAAATTAAAATGATATTTTATTTCGTAAGTTGAAAGTTCTTACAAAATAATAATTATAATTGTTTATATATAACTTGCCAAGTTAACTCCTAGTGATTGCGTACATAAGCTTGCAAAGATTTTACTGACGTGCAATCATGTGTTTATGTTTTTATAACATTTCTCCGTCTAGCCCAACATGATATTTTCACCCAGCCCAGCAAGTCCTTGGATTTCGAGAAACATGCAAATGGGATTTAAACGGGCTGCATAGATGCTACATCATTGTTTCACCCAGCCCACCAAATGGACTAAAAAAACAAATGGACTGGCTGACATGTGGGCTAGTAGGTCAAAGCCTAAGAAGGCGTTGGATTTACATCCAACGGCCGGCATTCTTCTTCAATCTCTTGTCTTCTTCCCCAGCGCTGCCGGAACCGCCCGCTCTAGCCTTCGGCGTCCATGGTTCGCACGGCTGGTTCACTGGACTGCCGTGGTTCACACTCCTCCGACCTGAGTAGTACTCCGTCCGTTCCTAAATATAAGTCTTCGTAGATATTTCACTGTGGACCACATACGGATGTATATAGATGCATTTTATGTGTAGATTCACTCATTTTTCTGCGTATGTGGTCCATAGTAAAATCTCTCCAAAGACTTATATTTAGAAATGGAGGGAGTAGTATAGTACTAGTATATACCGCATCATTCTTTGCTCCTTCTTACTACTCCGACATGTGGGAGAGCCAGCATCCGGGTCGACGTGTCATGCACCAGATTAGAGCGCGGAACGGAAGGGGGGCATCACCCTGGTCGGAGCGCCCAGTAATTCATGACTACAGTGAGTGGTTATATCACAAGTCTTTCTAGCAGTAACGCACCGTCAAATCGCACAGCCCCACTCGCAAACTCTCCTCGCCTCTCTGTCAAACCGCCTACCCGAAAACTGCCGCGCGTACTGCCCGTGAAAAGCCCCGCCCTCAACTTTTAACTACGCGAAAATAGTTCGAGCTTGTTCGTTCTATATAAATACAGTACTTCCTGTATGTTTATTCACCCGTGGGGTTGTTCAATGAATGGAGGGCCGGGGAGCACAAGTGAACAATACTACCGCTGTCCGGGTTTATTGGTCCCCATCGTATTTCGTGCCAAATTGTGACCATAGATTAAACTAAGAAAATGTTCACGCATGTCACCAAACATTATATTTTTCAAAACTATGTTCAAATACGAATCCAATGAGATAATTTTTCTTGACATGCATTAACATTTTGTTAGTTAAATATTTAGTCAAAATTTGGCACAAACTATAAAAGGGACCTATAAACCAGGACGGAGGTAGTACTGTAGTAGTAAGTAGGAGTCGTAGAGTAGTCACCTTAAATAGAGAGTTTCTTTTCTTTAATGCCACGTACACAAATTGAAACGCTTGCTGTGGAGAGAAAAAAGATAATTACTCCACTATATATGGACGCAGGGGCCTGAGCGCTTGCTTTACTAGGGTTGCTCTCTTCATTCTCTCATCCTCTCCAGATATAAACAAGACAGCGGTAGCGACATTTTCTCTCTACTCACCGCTGGTCACAGATCCGGCCGGATCCCTTCGGCCGGTGTGTGTAGAGGACTAAAAGGTGCATCGTTCATGCGGTCATCGACGCAGAGGGAGGAAACCCACAGCTGCCGGAGGGGCCCGATCCTCTTCCCGTGTCGTTCTCTCTGACACAGCGCCGGCTCGGGAGGTCCTCCGACCCTTCTTTGTTCGCAGATCCGACCTACCGCCGTCGACATCCCGGCGACCCTCAGGTATAAGTTCTTCGAAAGCGGCCTTGCTCTACTGCCCCAGCTCCCCACGTGTCTGCATGTGCATCTTTTTCTACTCCCATCAGCTCTTCCAAAGCCACCTAAATTTTTAGTATTATTAGAGGTAAAGCTACTTCATGCATTCGAATCTAGGGCTTTGTTCAAACAACAAAGAAAGGGGGGAAAGTTGTAGCATGAATCTAGGACTTGATTCAAAGAGGAAATAATATGGTGAAAGTAGTAGAGACCGGACACCCAACCGGTCTCTTGGTTGAAAAGGGAAATAATGGGAAAATGCAGTACAAACTGGATAAGGAACAGATCTGTTATTGGTTGAAAAAAGGATAGAAAGTGGCGGCTGGTGGACAAGTCAACAGAGTATGTCCAGGATTAGATTTGCTACCATCAGATAGTAAAAGGTCACCAGGATTAGATTTGCTTCCCTCACATAGTAAAAGGTCTCAGGATTAGATTTGCCGCCCTCACATAGTAAAAGGTCTCAGGATTAGATTTGCTGCCCTCACATAGTAAAAGGTCTCCAGGATTAGATTTGCTGCCCTCACATAGTAAAAGGTCTCCAGGATTAGATTTGCTGCCCTCACATAGTAAAAGGTCTCCAGGATTAGGTTTGCTGCCCTCACATAGCGTGAACAAGCTCGGCATCACCACTTTATGCCTCCTTGTAGGTACATTGTGCTGATGCGTGCACTATCGCATGTTCTTATACCAACCTCTTGCTGTTGTGAATGTAAGGGCGCATGTAAAATGAAGCGATCACACTGTTACCTTAGGGACATGTCTAACCAGTGTTATTGTTAATCTGATGCCTCCAGTGATAAGATGCAATTAAACTGTGTTACAAATGGCACTCCTGTTGTTTTCCCTAGTATGATAAGTAAGTTGCTCCTTTACGCTGTTGAGTGTCCTGGTGTCCCCACGGTCCCATGCCCTTAAACCAACTCTTTAGCTGCTGTTGATTTACTATGTCTGGTAAACAAGCAATGCCACCATTAAAGTAATCCCATATCTGAGGAATCTCATTGTTGATCGTAATGCTTCTGGTAACATGAAGCATTTCTGATGTTTTAAAATTTCTACTGTCCTTGCGTGATTGCCATGAACATAATTAAGATGCTTCTTTTCATTTTGTATTTGTTTCATATATTCTTATTGACCAACAACTATTTACTTTCTATCATTTTGTGCAGATAGGGATATTCATTTCACCATGTTGCTATTGTGACCTTTTGGTGAACTGCACAAAATACTTTTTTTTGGAATGAGTGTCTTGTGCAGTTCAACTAAAATGTCACGTGGGCAACATCTCTCAATTTTGGTGGAACTGCACAAAATGGTGATTGGAGTTTCCAAAATCTCCGTCAAGTTCTGCTGGTAATCTTGTGTAACATTTTATTTGCCTTTGCAAGATGGAGCCGTCACTGTCACCACAATGGCACTTTATTTTAGTGGAACTGCACAAAAGGATAAGAAAATTATAGTTGCACCTTACATGAGCCGGACAGCCAACCTTAATGTTCCTCAATATTAGTACAACTACTAAAGAAGAACCTGCCAGCTCACAAGAGCAAGTACTTCTTGCTAGGTGAATGATGCAATCTTTGCTTCATTTCAGGTGAACCGCAAAAAAAGGCGCATGAATTGAATCATGGAACTCCAGGCAGACCTCATCCTAGTGGAGTTGGAGGTTGAGTTCAAGGAGGCCGCTATTAAAGTGAAATCATGCTCTCCTATCTCCTTGTTTGTGCTGTGCAAACATGTTGTGCAAACGGGAATACTCAACTACAGATGTTGTGACGGTCAAGAGCATTCACCAAGTTCTTCGATTGTATGACATGGCTAGCCAAGATGGATTTAATCCCGATATTTACTTTATCAAAAGGCTCTAATGGGTTGGTTCTGAATCTTGCAAGCTGGGAATCAATGAGATGTGTAGGCATCTTTGTTGTACTTATTATTTGAATCTTATTTGTTTTTTCTGAATCTTGCAACCTAGGAATCAATGAGATGTGTAGGCATCTTTGTTGTACTTATTATTTGGATCTTATTTGTTGGTTCTGAATCTTGCAAGCTGGGAATCAATGAGATGTGTAGGCATCTTTGTTGTACTTATTATTTGGATCTTATTTGTTGGTTATGAATCTTGCAAGCTGGGAAACACGGCATGATGATGCAGAGGACAGCAACCATAACAAACAGTTCAAACTTGGTAGTATTATCTTTGTGAAAGTGCGACAAATGTGCTGATCGTGTGCGTCCTGAGAATAATAATTCTAATTTTTGTGCATGTTGATCCCGTGGCACTGATAGAACGAGCCAATGCATTGTTTGTTTTAAGTACAAATTTCTATTAAAGCTAATTAAATTTAAGTAAAGTGACCACTAACTCCTGTTATTACAGTACCAATACAGACCCGCTCGTGAACCGATGTGTGGCCGGAGTAGGTTTCTTAGTGGAGGCGTTTGAATGCGCCGAGGGTGCATCTTCTGTCGGGCGTGCAGCAGACGAGGGAGGGGTAGTAAGTGTTGTCGCCTATACACAGTCAGCTTACTGTTAAATCCAGTTCCCCAAGAGCTGAAAAACAAACTGCTGCCGCCGCCTACACACTCGTTCACTCGAAGAGACTCCAATGGCGATCCGAGGAGTGAGCCTGCTGGATATGGACTTCAGCAAGGAGTTAGTTCGCCGTTCAGTCCTATGGCTGCACCAAGTTGAATGTGATGTACACCAACGATATGGACTCGGTGAAGCTCTGCCTCGCCTTAGTCCTATGGCTGCACCAGGTTCTGGAGCATTCGCCTGTTTCATCGGCAACGCCGACTGCACCTTCGCTTCGGTGGAGAGAAGGAAGAACGCGACGATTCGGCCATCTGGTGCAACAAGCTTGTCGACATCCAGAAGCAATACAAGATCATCAGCAAGGGGCAGGAGAAGGACTCCGTGGTTGACCTCGCTGAGATCATCATCGATCCCTGATACGCCAACATGAAAGAAGACGACCTGAACACGTGGGGGGTACCTCTGAATCTAGCCTACATAACCTACATGGCCAAGGACGCATACGCATTGCTACAACATGTACAGGCAGATCTTGGACATGAGGGCGTGTCTGCTTCCCGTAACCGACGAGTACACGGACAGCCGCAGAGTCATGATCAAGCATGCCAGGAAGGTCTAGATGTTGTACTTTATCTGTTTATAAGCACCTTTATCATCTGACTGTTTCATGCATTAGCCTATGTGTCGTAATTATCTGTTTTGTTTGAAATATTTCTTTTAAGAACTTATTGACTTGATTGCTTTTTTTAATGGCTATTTGCTTATGTATGTAAACTAGTTCACTTGTCCGTAAAAATAACTAGTTCACTCGGCTGCCGTGCTTTGAATCTCCTTCCTCCCAACATATTCCTCTCCTCAGGTGAACCCACCAGGTATCTGAATTTTCTCCCACTTTCTTTTTCGATGTAAACTGAGTTTTTCCCAGTACTTTCCCCTAGAACCAACTCAACTGTCCCACGCCTAGCCTAAGAAATAATAATACCCCACGTACTATTAACTCATCAAATTAAAATGATATTTTATTTCTTAAGTTGAAAGTTCTTAGAAAATAATAATAATAATTGTTTATATATAACTTGCCAAGTTAACTCCTAGTGATTGCGTACATAAGCTTGCAAAGATTTTACCGACGTGAAATCATGTGTTTATGTTTTTATAACATTTCTCCGTCTAGCCCAACATGATATTTTCACCCAGCCCAGCAAGTCCGCGGATTTCGAGAAACATGCAAATGGGATTTAAACGAGCTGCATAGATGCTACATCATTGTTTTACCCAGCCCACCAAATGGACTAAAAAACAAATGGACTGGCTGATATGTGGGCCAGTAAGTCGAAGCCTAAGAAGGCGTTGGATTTACATCCAACGGCCGGCATTCTTATTCAATCTCTTGTCTTCTTCCCCCAGCGCTGCCGGAACCGCCTGCTCCAACCTTCGGCGTCCAGTGGCATTTTTTTGCACTCCTCAGCGAAATGCTACCCCGCCGACGGCCAGGCCATCCCTCCACTCTGCACCTCCTGTTATTCTCTGCTGAGTGTAGGCCCACCTCGCACCCGAACCAGTCAAGTTTCCCACTCCTCTCTGTCTGCGACTCCACTGCCGCGTCTTCCCCATCTCCGGGTCGTTCCAGTCTGGGGCCTTGCCGTCGTCCACTGCCTCGGTGCGCTCGGCGCGGCATGGTCAACATACGAGAGTCATCGAAAGAGGACTGTACATGGAGAGCCTGACGGCTGGGACCCACGAGGTCCATGGTCGCACGTAAGGAAAGTTCCTTCTTATTACGCACTGTACGTGCACTGTACGTGGGAAGGGCTTCTGTATTTCGTGAAAAAAAACGTTCCCCCCACTGACAGGTCGGACCCAGCAGCTATATCTTTGCACGCAAGGAAGTGCCTCCTTATTACGCACCAAAAAATGAATACCCCCTGCTAGCTGGGACTCACCATAGTGGGTGGCTGATTTGTCGGCCTACTAAGTTGACGAGGACGGAGAGCTTTGTCAATTTAGTTAATATGAACGATTCTAGCTCCAGTGACCGTACGATGTCCATCCAACGGCCATAGTGCTTCTTCAACCTCTAGTCTTCTTGCTCCAGCCGCCCAAAGCAGCGCCGCCGTGCCGCGTGCTCCTTCCTCTCGTGGCCGGCTATGATGCCGTAGAGGCCTCACCGCCCCTACTACTCCCACTGCTGGCCCAGGGTATCCCTCTACTCACCCACACCCCCTGTTATTCTGCGGCGACAGCAGCCTCACGCCGCAGCCGAACCAGTGAACCCTCGTACTCCTCTCCGCGTGGGCATCCACTGCCGACTCCGCGTCATCCCCTTCCTAGGCCTCGCCGTCGTCCACCGAATACTTTTAGGGTATTTTTTCTGTTTCCATGTTTTTATAGTTTTTATCTTTTTTGTATTTTTCAGCTCCTATTTATCTTCTTGTTTTCCCGCTTTTTCGTGAAAATGTCCACCGAATCTTATTAACATGGGATCTAGTTTCGAAAATCTCAACGAAAGAAATCTAACAGTGAAAACGGTTTGTGATTTCAACGCACGATTTAAGAGATAAAATATTCAAAAAAAACAAATTTACGAAAGAAAATGGAAAACTCCCCCGTTACGACAAGTGGCACACATGCAGCGTAACACTTGTCAGCACCAGAGAAGGTGGGAGTGACATTTGCAAAGGGTACAAGTAATTAGTAATTTCTCTTTATCTTGTTTATTCTGATGTACAACACTGCCTCGCCTACAACGCGTTGTCGATGGGCCGGCCGAGGAAAGACGAGGTGTTCGGTTGGTTTTATTGTTGTTTTTCTTCTAGAAACTGTTTTCTGCACCCACTTTTTGGGACCAGGTTTGATCCGATTTTCTTTTATGTTTTCTCTACCAGGTTTTCCTTCCTTCTTTTATTATTTTTTTCTTCACTTTTTTAATATATTTTTCTTCATTTTTAAAACATGTCAACTTTTCTCAAAAAAATCATTGAACATTTTTGTATACATGTTGAACATGTTCCAGCTACACATTAAACATTTTTAAAATACACTCTAAAGATTTATCTAAATACATGTTGAACAGTTATAAAAGGCACATTGAATATTTTTTCAGTATGCAATGAACAGTTTTAAAAATGTACAAACATTTCGTACGTGTTAGAAAATGTTTCTAAATATCACCTACATTTCTTATATCTTGTGAACATTTCTCTAGAATTATACGAATAAATTTTACATTTCATTAAGATTTTCCGAAATGTCATGAAACATACATTTAAACAAGGGCATTTTTTAAATATCATGAACAATTTATTAAATGGTACAAACATTAGGAAGAGTACTGTACGTGGAGAGGCTGACAGCTGGGTCCAAGGCCACATCCCAGTTTTTTTGTGATTTGCCAAGTAAGTCGCTTTGTCAGGCCTGTTGGGCTGCAAATCTTTCAAGACGAGGAGAGCTTCATTCGGCTGGCCGAGAAAATGGCCTATCAGTAATGAGAAATGGGTTGTACATTTTTAAAACACATCAAACCGGCAATTAGTTTCAAATATCTTTTTTTCATTTTGAGATTTTAAATTACATTAATTTTTATGCATGGAAAATTTGCTGGATTTTATATTGATATACATTTATTTTTAAAATCAGTTTGAATGTGAGTCGAAATTTCGGGATTAAAAACAGTTCGGACCGCACCGAAATATGCAAAATTTCGTATAATTTTTTAACCGTGGCCACAATATGTACTGTAATGCTAACAAAAAGAATATGGGCTCCAAAAAAACCTTAAGAATTAGCAAATGGGCTGTAAATTATTAGAAATAATGGCACATGGGATGTATGCTGTTTTCCACAGATTTGAGGCTTTCGTAAAAAAGGTTGACGCACAAGCAGTGACTGTTGGATGTCCATCCAACGGCCGTCGTGCTTCTTCAATCTCTGCTTTTCCTGCTCCAGCCGCTCAAACAAGCGCCGGCGGGACTGCCTGCTACCTCCTCCCCACGGCCGGCTGTGCTGCCGCGCAGGCCTCACCGCCCCACCGTACTCTCATCGCTGGCCTAGCCATCCCTCTACTCACCCACACCTACTGTTATTCTCCGGCGACGGCAGACGAACAAGTAAACCCTCGTACAGTCGTACTCCCCTCCGCGTGGGAAACAACTGCCGAGTCTTCCCTGCCTCCGTGTCTTTCCCTTCCTAGGCCTCGCCGTCGTCCACCGCCCTGGTGCTCTCGGCACGGCCTGGTCAACAATGTCAACGACCGACATGCATCTGAAGTGGACTGTACGTGGAGAGGCCGACAGCTGGGTCCATGGCCGCACGCAGGGAAATGCCTCCTTATTACGCGCAAAATAATGATTCCTCCACCTGATATCAGGGACCCACCGAAAGGGCCTCTGTATTTCATGAAAAAAATGTTACCGCCCACAGCTCAGACCCACCAGCTATATCTTTGCACCCAAGGAAGTGCCTCCTTATTACGCACAAAAAAAATGAATACTCCCCCTGTTAGCTGGGAGCCAGTATAGTGGCAGGCTGACTTGTGGGCCTACTAAGTTGACGGGGACAAAGGGCTTTGTCAACTTAGTCAATATGCATGATTCTAGCTCCAATGACCATACGATGTCCATCCAACGGCCGTAGTGCTTCTTCAACCTCTGGTCTTCTTGCTCCAGCCGCCCAAACCAGCGCCGGTTGTGCCTCGTGCTCCTGCCTCCCGTGGCCGGCTGCGATGCGGCGGAGACCTCACCGCCCCCTACTACTCCCACCGCTGGCCAGGCTATCCCTCTACTCACCCACACACCCTGTTATTCTGCGGCGACGGCAGCCTCACACCGCACTGAACCAGTGAACCCTCGTACTCCTCTACGCGTGGGCATCCACTGCCGCATCTTCCCCAGCTCCGCGTCGTCCCCTTCCTAGGCCTCACCGTCATCCACCGCCCTGGTGCTCTCGGCACGGCGTGGTCAACCCGGTCAAGGAATGGCTTCCATTGGACGTGGACTGTACGTGGAGAGGCTGACAGCTGGGTCCACGGCCGCAGCAAGGAAGTGCCTCCTTATTACGCGCAAAATAATTATTCCTCCACCTGACAACGGGGACCCACCGGACGGGCCACCGTATTTTGTGAAAAAACGTTTCCCCCTGACTGTTGGAACCCACCAGCTACATCTTCGCACGCAAGGAAGTGCGTCCGGGCAAAAAAAACAATTCCCCTCCCTGACTGCTGGGACCCACCAGCTACATTTTGCAGGCAAGGAAGTGTGTGACAGTCGGGACCCACCTGGTCAAAGCGTACGTAGGGTTGTCATTCTGGTCGCGAACATGTACGTACATACTGGTCGTTGTAGAGGCGCACACGTGTCGTAGTAGAGGCAAGCACATAGCATGTACAGGTACGTACAGCGGCGAGGGTGCAAGAAAGAAAATACAGCCACGTACGTACATACGGGCAGGGTCTCGAACGCCTACTCGTGCATACGTACATGGTTGGGTCGGAACGGAGAAACAGCATCGTCGTTGTGTTCATGGGGAGCCAACCGGCTAGGTCGGAACGGAATGCGTGGTCGTGTTCATCGGGAGGGCTTGGACGGAACAGGCGATGGAAACGAGGCCTGGCGTACCGCACAACAGAGGAAACGGACCTCCTACGTTCGGAACGGGGTCCTGTTGATCGGGAGGGGTGTGGCGTACCGCAAAACGGAGGAAACGGACCTCCTACGATTGAAACGGGGGTCCTGTTGATCGGGAGGGGCTTGGCGTACCGCAAAACAGACGAAATGGACCTCCTATGGTCGAAACGGGGGTCCTGTTGATCGGGAGGGGTGTGGCGTACCGCAAAACGGACGAAATGGACCTCCTACGGTCGAAACGGGGTTCCTGTTCATCGAAAGGGGTGTGGCGTACTACAAACGGGACTTCACGGGATACTGTTCATCTCCACCGTCGACCTCCCCCAGCCTCCACGGGCTACCGTCGACCTCCTCCAGCCTCCACAGGCTCCTGTTCATCCAGCCTCCACCGCACGCTACTCCACCGGCTACTGTTCAACCACCTCTCCACGGGCACCCCTCCACCATCTACTGTTCATCCAGCCCTCCACACCACGGTGTCCTGTTCAACCACCCCTCCACGACCACCCCACCACTGTCTACTGTTCATCCAGCCCTCCACACCACGAGATCCTGTTCATCCAGAG